>NC_062533.1:1655000-1972500 GCF_022655615.1 Tachysurus fulvidraco
TTCCCAGAACCATCCTCAGATAGAACGTCTGACCCCACCCTAACTGACTCTTCAGAGATTTTTCTGTTGCATCCGGACTCTTGTGCAGCAAGCCAGTGCAAGTAACCGTTTCCTTTACCAACCAATTTAGATGCGTATTTTAAGTATGAACCTTGTATTGAGTCTTAAGGTGATTTTAAGTTTCTGTGATGATTTCCCAGTTAGGGGGTGATTAATTTTTGAGCCAAAGCTTGCTATTCCTTTCCTTCCTTTCTCTAATTTCTTTTTTTCCAGTCTCTTCCTCCCTTTCCCCAATTTCAATTTCTTTTATGTATTTTATTTTCATATTTGTTTTCTCTATTTCTTTTGTTTGTTTGTGTAGTTAGTTTTATGTTGTGTTTGTCTCATTCATTAAATGCCATATTTTTGTGCCAAAAGTGATTGTCTCTGAGTATCGCTCACAAACTTAAGGTACCTGCAACATCTGGTCTGAACTACATGCTCTATTAAAATTTTTAATTTTTAATTTATTATTTAAATTATGGTATAAAGTAAAAGGGAAATGAATCTTTCTTGGCCGGAAAGATTCTTTCATAGAATTAATAAACGACCAGACCAAATAAATGTAACGAACAGACTTACCGTAAATTTCAATTTAGGTTAAAATATTTAGGAGTCACTATAACACGTTATAATTACTTATAAATATTTACCTTGCCTCGCGAGCCAAAATCGCTACATCGGTTGGACATTATGGCGGAGATATCCCAAGCTGATGCACGGTCTCCGCCTCCAGAGGACTGTCCTCCCGCAAAGACGTATGTGCCCGAGGACCTACGTTCCTCCCTCCTCGAACTGCTGCACTCCTCGCCCAGCTCTGGTCATCCCAGCATTACAGCCACCACTCACCAGGCACAGAACAAATTTTGGTGGCCCTCGCTAGCTGAGGATGCAAGGAAACTCGTGAGGAACTGCGCCATCTGTAACACCTCCAAAGCCTCACATCAACTCCCAGCCATTATCTATCCCACAGCGACCCTGGTCCCACATAGCCGTCGACTTTGTTACCGATCTGCCTAAATCTGATGGATGCACCGTAATCCTTACAGTGATGGACCGCTTCTCGAAAGCTTGCCGTCTGATTCCACTCCAGAAACTTCCCACAGCCTTTGAAACAGCCGAAACTCTCTGCAACTACGTGTTTCAGTTCTACGGCTTACCTGAAGACATTGTCTCCGACAGAGGGCCACAATTCACATCACGGGTGTGGTCCTCCTTCTTCAAGCAGCTGAATGTGAACATCAGCCTTACCTCCGGATACCATCCACAGGCCAACGGGCAGACGGAACGTATGAACCAAGAGCTCACCCGCTTCCTCCGCTCCTACTGCCAAAACAACCAGGCTGAGTGGACCAGGTACCTCATGTGGGCTGAGTACGCTCAAAACTCGCCACTGACATCACCCCGTTTTAGTGCATACTCAGATACCAGCCACCCTTATTCCCATGGTCCGGGGAGCCCTCTGACCTACCAGCAGTAGATGACTGGTTCCATAGAAGTGAGGAGACCTGGAACGAAGCGCACCACTAGCCAAGCCGACAAGCACTGCAGAACGCACCCTGATTACCAACCCAGTCAGTTGGTCTGGCTCTCAACCCGAGACATCCGTCTCTACCTACCCTGCAAGAAGCTCAGCCCTAGGTATGTGGGCCCGTTCAAGGTCACCAGATATATAAACCCTATCTCGTACCGCTTGGCGTTGCCTCCAACCTACCGCATCTCTCCCACTTTCCATGCCTCACTGGCTGCCCGAGAGGGGACTGGGAGGGGGGCTACTGATCCATCAGGTCTGCCGCCCCTGCTGGTTGACAGCAAGGAAGCTTACCAGGTCTGAACCCTACTTGACTCCTGACACCGAGGAGGTCATCTTGAATATCTGGTCGAGTGAGAGGGGTATGGTCCTGGGTAAGGGCACGAGACTTCCTTGACCCATCACTCACCTCTGAGTTCCACCGAGACCATCCAGACTATCCGGCTCTTCGACCTCGTGGAAGACCCCGGCATCACATGCACCCTCGCTTCAGGTACCTCTCGCAGGGGGGGGGTCGGTCATGATTGAAGCACTTGCCTCTCCCTCCATTTGCCACCAGAGGGAACCTTCACCCGGGTTCTGACAGCTTCCGGACTGCATTTCCCATAATCCTCCAACCAAGACTGATTACACCGCCACCTGCTGCTAATCACGCACTTCCTATAAAGCTGCACTTGAACTTGACCTCAGTGCAACTCTTTCCTGTGATTTCCCGGTTTATTACTTTGTTCTGTTTTCCCTGTTTGTCTACTACGAGTTTGTTATTAAAGCTTGCAAATGGATCCTCGGCCTCACGAGCCATCATTACAAGACACACAACTACAGTGCTTTGCAAGTACAGGACAGGAAGAGCTACATAAACTTATTACTACAACTAAATCAACAACTTGTTCACTAGACCCCATTCCAACTAAATTACTGAAAGAAGTGTTACATAAAGCTGGTGAGCCTCTTCTTAATATTATTAACTCCTCGTTATCTTTAGGTTACATCCCAAGTCTTTCAAGTTGGCAGATATTAGGTCACTCATCAAAAAACCTAACTTAGATCCAAATTAACTATCAAATTACAGACCTATTTCACACCTTCTGTTTATGTCTAAGTTTATGTTTATGTCTAATAAGGTTGTGTCTGTTCAACTGAGCTCCTTCTTTCAGGAGAACAATATCCTCGAAGAGTTTCAGTCAGGTTTCAGGCCTCATCATAGCACAGAAACTGCACTTGTGAAAGTCACAAAGACTTGTTCTTAGCTTCGGACCAAGACTGTATGTCCCTATTAGTTCTACTTGACCTTTAGCTGCATTCGACACTATAGATCATAACATTCTTCTAGATCGCTTACAAAATTACACAGGTATTCATGGACAGGTTTTAAGCTGGTTTAGATCCTACCTATCTGACCGATACCATTTTGTAGAATTAAATATTACCAGTTAATTATGGGGTCCCTCAAGGATCAGTTCTAGGACCTCTGCTTTTCTCTATATACATGCTTCCATTAGGGAACATCATTAGAATACATGGGATTAGTTTCCACTGCTATGCTGACGATACACAGTTATATATCTCATCAAAACCAGATGAAATAGCCAAAGTGTCCAAATTAACTCAATGCCTTAGAGAGATAAAAGACTGGATGAGCTGTAATTTTCTGTTGTTAAACACTGATAAGTCAGAAATACTACTTATATGTCCAAAAACCAGTACACAGAAACTCTCACAATTTAACTTCCATTTAGAGGGATGTACTGTTACTTACTAGTTTCTGTGAAAGACAGTGAAAGACCTGGGTGTTATTTTAGTTTTGTTATTTCAAAACTTGTCTTTTGAAAATCATATCGCCCATACTACCAAAACAGCCTTCTTTCACCTTAGAAATATTGCCAAGCTGAGAAACATCCTGTCTGTATCTGATGCTGAGAAGCTAGTTCATGCATTCATGACCTCTAGACTGGACTATTGTAATGCATTACTAGGTGGTTGTCCTGCATCTTTAATAAATAGGCTTCAGTTAGTCCAAAAAGCAGATGCCAGAGTTCTCACTAGGACAAGAAGGTATGACCATATAACCCCAATTTTATCATCTCTACACTGGCTACCTGTTAAATTTAGAATTGATTACAAACTGCTGCTACTCACATACAAGGCTCTTAATGGTTTAGCTCCCATGTATCTAACTAGTCTTGTAACGCGTTACAATCCTTCACGCTCTCTGAGATCACAAAACTCAGGACTTCTGGTAGTTCCCAGAATATCTAAGTCTATTAAAGGTGGTAGAGCGTTTTCTTATTTAGCTCCCAAACTTTGGAATAGTCTTCCTGATAGTGTTTGAGGCTCAGACTCACTTTCACAGTTCAAATGTAGATTAAAAACTCATCTCTTTAGTCAGGCGTACACATAATTCATCCTATAAAATTGTGCACTATTACATCAGACTTGCACATTTTCTTTTTATGAACAGCAGATATGTTAATCCCTCTCCACTGCTTCTCTCTTTCTACCCATCCCGAGGCATCCAGAAATTTCACCAGCTCCGATCGTCTTCCATGCGATGAAGATTTTGGACCTCTACTGAGATGAGGCCGACTCTGTGAGAATCCTGAGACATCTACAAATCTACCAGCTCCAGTTGGACTCTGTGATACTAGGAGGAGATGTGAACTCCATGTGATCCTTACACCAATATAACATTTGTCAAACTGTATATTTCTAATCACACCCTCCAATGTCACCCATATGAGGATTTCTATTTTTGTTAATTCTTTATATTATTCCCTATGTTTACCTTCTGTTCTATGTTTATGTTCTGTAAAGCTGCTTTGAGACAATGTCTATATTGTAAAAAGCGCTATACAAATAAACTTGAATTGAATTGAAGTCTCTTCAACAGTAACTATGATAAACCTCACCGACCATCACATGCAACCATTTTTGTTTTCACAGTCTACTTTCACCACATCCAACATTTTCTGATGCAGTGAACCAGAAAAAAACTGTGTCTATAATTCAACCACAACAGATTATTCATCCTGTCTCTTTTTACCTGCTTATACATTGATAAGCAAAGAACAAAAATATGTCTATTAAAATAAAAATATTCATATAAAAGGTCACATTTAAAATCCATCCTCTACAAACAGTTCACTGTTAGAGCTTGTTTCTAACAAAATAAGAAGATAAAAGTGAACATTTTCCCAATTCATCTGTCGAATGTGTCAAGAACAAAAATGATGATTGAGGTTTTATTTACCACAAGCTCAGTCCTTGGCTTTTTTTTTTTCGTGTGTTGTTTTTTTTAAAAATATTCACAAAAAACATATACAATCTCAAATTTGCTCCATCAGCTAGAATCAGCTATGAATAAATTAGCAAGAAATTTTGAAACATTAGGACACAGAACAAAAGATGAAGAACTTAAACCTAGAGAGATACTTGAAGGAAATTAGAGTGTTTTAATATTTCAATTATATTTTCTATCCATATTAATCCCATTTTCACAGTCTTATGTTTTTATTATCTGTGTGACTCTTTCAAAATAAACACAAAAGTCATTGGTGTTTAGTTCAGAAATGTGTTTTGTTGGAGCGGCGGGGCTTATTGTGCACGTCAGTCAACACCTGGAAGCAGTCAACTAGGAAGTAGCAAGTGCAAGTTGCTTACTAGACGACTTTGACAGTTATAGTAGCTGTTCTTTAAGTCCTGATAATGTTATTTCCGAGCGATAGCTCTAATGCTAAGCTAGTGTCTAATGCTCTGCCATGTTGTAAATCCTGTTTATGCCGTTAGTTCCTTTGTGTATTTATTACTAGCAGTAAGTTGTGAGTTTATCCTTATGAGTTATATTTATTTAGTGCATTCGGTTACTGAGCCGTATTACTGATGTTTGCTTATGTTACATGCAGTGCAATATTTAAGTGATTGCTGTTTGTTAGAGCCTTATTGTCTGCCTAAGGCCTGTGGGTTTTCATTGTTTATGTTAAAGGTGGGTGCACGATGTTTGAAAAATGCTTCAGAAAACTTCAGACAAACAAAACAAACGTGTAGCCAATGAGCAGAAAAGGGCGTGTCTTGTCAATATGTGGCGGAGAGAGCGTTCAATGCTTGTCTGACATTAGCAGAAAGCGACTGAAACATTTGACCTATATTATTACTATATTATTATATTACTCATTCAGTTCATTTATTGATAAAAATATCCCCCAGGCCTGCTGCCCCAGCAGGTTAATAGTTATAATAATATTTGCCTGGGTTACATATGTATGTGTGGGGCGGAGGTATCAAAATAGGGGTGACACCCATTTGGTTTAGGGGCGTGTTTGTTTTGGTGATTTCAAATGTCAACATTTGCTTTGAAACATCGTGCACACCACCTTTAATGTGCTTATGAAACATCCTATTAATGGTCATGTTTATTTTTTCTATTCTCTTCTGTTGTAGAACCACACCATATCATATTTCACCACCTTGCATCATAATACTCCATAACTCATTACTTCACCCATATGCATCTACATGCCCTCCTCCATGGACTGTGTACCTCCAAACTTGTAATAAAGCATAGTTTTTTTGCAACTACGGCTCTGATACAGTCGCCTGTGTTCTGACCGACACACCGAGAGATAGGCTAGGGGTATTAGAACCTCCTTAGAATACATATCAGTTTAGATATCGTTCCAATATTACATGATCGTGTAAAAAGTGAAACAATCTTCTGTAAAAGTACCAGAGGTTTGTTTTAAGATGATTACAATAACTATTAACAAATATTACTCCAAACAGTGCAGTTCATTGTTACATTAAAATAACAAACCATGCTGTATTACACTTATAAAAAAAAATACTCACTCAGCTTTTCTGGAGGCTTTGACCACTGGCAGCAGCCTTAGAAGACATTCATCTGATCGATCATATTTCCACAAATCAAACACATCCAGCTCCTGTTCTGAGTTCAGTAACACAATAACCAGAGCTGACCACTGAGCAGGAGAGAGTCTAGTTCCTCTGAGACAACTGTCATCTCTTCTGTTCAGATACGTTTGTACTTCCTGCAATAGAGAAGGATCATTCAGTTCAATCAGACAGTGGAACAGATTGATGGATTTCTCTGGAGATGGATTCTCCCTGATCTTCTCCTTGATGTACTCCACTGTTTCCTGTTTGCTGTGAGATCTGCTTCCTGTCTCTGGCATTAAGCCTCGTAAAAGAGACTGATTGGGCTCCAGTGAGAGACCAAGAAGGAAACGGAGGAACAGGTCCAGGTGTCCATTCTCACTCTGTAAGGCCTTGTCCACTGCACTCCTGAGTAGATCAGACATGGCTGGATTTCTAAAAAGATCAGACAGATCAGAGGTTTGATGTTCTAGTGCATTTCTGCTGATGAAGGAGAGAAACGTGTATAAAGCAGCCAGAAACGCCTGAACACTCAGATGTACGAAGCTGAACACCTTCCCCAGCTGAAGCCCAAACTCCTCTCTGAAGATCTGGGTACACACTCCTGAGTACAATGACACTTCTCTGACATCAATGCCACACTCTCTCAGGTCTTCCTCATAGATCAGATTTCCTTTCTCCAGCTGCTGGAAAGCCAGTTTTCCCAGTGCCATGATACTCTCTCTGGTCTGCTGAGGATCAGGGTCACATTTCTGATGGTACTCTTGATCCTTGTGTTTGATCTGAAAGATCAGGAAGTGTGTGAACATTTGAGTCAGAGTCTCTGGGATCTCTCCACTCTCTGCTTCATAGTACATTCTCTCTAGAACAGTGGCTGAGATCCAGCAAAAGACTGGGATGTGTCACATGAGGTAGAGGCTTCTTGAAGACTTCATGTGTGTGATGATTTTATCGGCCAGGCTCTGATCACGGATCCTCTTCCTGAAGTACTCCTCTTTCTGAGGATCACTGAAGCCTCGTACCTCTGTTACCTGGTCTACACACTGAGGAGGGATCTGAATGGCTGCTCCTGGTCTTGTGGTTATCCAGAGGTGAGCAGATGGAAGCAGATTCCCCTTGATGAGGTTCATCAGCAGCACATCCACTGAGGCTGACTCTGTTACATCACACAATCTCTCATTCTTCTGGAAATTTAGAGGAAGTCGACACTCATCCAGACCATCAAAGATCAACACCACTTTGTAGGAGTCGCAGTCTATTGATTCTAGTTCTCTCAATTCTGGGAAAAAGTGATGAAGAAGATTCATCAGACTGAGATTTTTCTACTTCATCAGATTCAGCTCTCTAAAGGGAAGTGGAAACATGAAGGTGACGTCCTGATTTGCTTTTTCTTCAGCCCAGTCCAGAATGAACTTTTGCACAGAGACTGTTTTCCCAATTCCAGCAACTCCTTTAGTCAGCACAGTTCTGATGGACTTGTCTTTAAAGAAATCATTACATTTAATGGGTTTCTCCTGTGTTGGTGGTCTCCTGGATGCTGTCTCAATCTGTCTCACCTCATGTTCATTATTTACGTCTCCACTCCAACCCTCTGTGATGAAGAGGTCTGTGTAGATCTCATCCAGAAGTGCTGAGCTTCCATGCTGTGAGATTCCTTCATTAATTCTTTTAAACTTCTCTCTCAGCTTGGACTTCATCTTTGACTGATACACAGAACCTACAGATTCTAATAAACAAAGTAATAACATGTTTTAATGCAGAATCACTGAACACAATATAAAATGTAAAATTATTTCAGTTGCTGCTCTTCATTCCTGAATGATGTACTAAATATTATTGAAGGAACAGGACCATTGTACAGAGTAACCACAATCTGAACCACAATTAGAACAGAAAAGCAGCAGATTTACATGATACTAAAATTAAATATAAATTAAAAGTGTTCATATCTTAAACTATTTCCTCTCTCTAAAGTAAACCTGATGGAATAAAGACATGATTCAGTGCTCTTACTGTTGTGCAGAGTGTTAGCGAGATCTGTGTGGTTCATGTTCTGTGTTCCAACTCCTGGTTAGAAACACACAGGAACAAATCTAAATATTATCATGTAACACAGTGTGAGATATTTTGATTTTATGAAAAGATGTAAAGCCTCTTTTTATTATCACAGTTAAATTTTAAAACTGAAGTTCTGATTACTCATACAACTGATTAATCTTAATAGCCATCCTTCACCTCAGCACATTGACACAGAAAATGCACACATAGCTCACCCTATAGAAACTGTGTCTGTTCCCCGAGCAGTGAGATCCAAAAGTAAATACACGAGAAGTCCTCGAAATAATCTTACTGTAATTAGACCAGAAAAATGCCAAAGAAACAAACAAAAACAGTTCTTAAAGTTTGGACTTCTGAACATTAGATCTCTTGCACCCAAAGCACTTATTGTAAATGAAATGATCTTAGATAATAGCCTTACTGCACTCTGCCTCACCGAAACGTGGATTAAACCAAATGAATACATCAGTCTAAACGAGTCTACACCATCAGGATATATCTATAAGCACGAACCTCGTCTGACTGGTCGTGGAGGTGGTGTCGCCACTATCCTTAGTGATTACCTCACTGTTACCCAGAGAACACAGCCTAGATTTAGTTCTTTTGAAGTGCTCGTCCTTAATGTTACACTATCGCACGTGCACACGAAGAAATCCCTGATGTCTCTTGCTCTAGCGACCGTGTACAGACCCCCAGGGCCCTACACAGTTTTTCTTAGAGAATTCACAGATTTTCTCTCAGACCTATTAGTTAACTTTGACAAAGCATTAATTGTAGGAGACTTTAACATTCATGTTGACGACACAAACGACGCTTTAGGACTCACATTTATGGACTTACTAAACTCACTTGGGCTCAAACAAAACATCACTAGTGCAACTCACCGACGTAACCACACACTAGATTTAATAATATCACACAGAATAGAGGTCACTGATATAGATATCATACCCCAAAGTGATGACATCACAGACCATTACCTTATAATGTACACACTACCTATAGAACAGACTAACTGTGTCTCACCACGTTATCGACTCGGTAGAACCATTATTTCGACCACCAAAGACAGATTCACAAACAACCTGCCTGATCTGTCTGGACTTCTTAATGTACCCTCAAACTCAAACGACCTAGATGCAATGACTAACAGCATAGACGCTATATTCACTAGCACATTAGACACTGTTGCCCCAGTCAGATTACAGAAGGTTAGAGATAAAACACTTGCACCGTGGTATAATAGTCATACTCACACCCTCAAAAGAGAAACCCGTAACCTCGAACGGAAATGGAGAAAAACTAAATTAGAGGTGTTTAGAATTGCGTATAAGGACAGTATGTCCAGCTACAGACAGGCTCTAAAAGCTGCTAGGGCTGAGCACCTGAGCAAACTCATAGAAAATAACCAGAACAATCCCAGGTTTTTATTTTGCACAGTGGCTAGTTTAACAAAAAATCAGAAATCTGAACACACTATTCCATCACATTTCAGTAGTGAGGACTTTATGAGATTCTTCACTGATAAAATCGAAAGTATCAGGAATAAAATAGGTGACGCCCAACATATGAGAGCAACCAGTGACACAATCTCACCTAAGGCTTTACACAGCTTTACAAGTACAGGACAGGAAGAGTTAGATAAACTTATTACTACAGCTAAATCAACAACATGTTCACTAGACCCCATCCCAACTAAATTACTGAAAGAAGTGTTACATAAAGCTGGTGAGCCTCTTCTTAATATCATTAACTCCTCGTTATCTTTAGGTTACGTCCCGAAGTCTTTTAAGTTGGCAGTTATTAGGCCACTCATCAAAAAACCTAACTTAGACCCTAATGAACTATCAAATTACAGACCTATCTCACACCTCCCGTTTATGTCTAAAATACTTGAAAAGGTTGTGTCTGTTCAACTGAGCTCCTTCTTACAGGAGAGCAACATCCTTGAAGAGTTTCAGTCAGGTTTCAGGCCCCATCATAGCACAGAAACTGCACTTGTTAAAGTTACAAACGACTTGTTCTTAGCTTCGGACCAAGACTGTATGTCACTATTAGTTCTACTTGACCTTAGTGCTGCATTCGACACTATAGATCACAACATTCTTCTAGATCGCTTACAATATTACACAGGTATTCATGGTCAGGCTTTAAGCTGGTTTAGATCCTATCTGTCTGACCGATACCATTTTGTAGAATTAAATGGTGAATCCTCCAGTTTACTACCAGTTAATTATGGGGTCCCTCAAGGATCAGTTCTAGGACCTCTGCTTTTCTCTATATACATGCTTCCATTAGGGAACATTATTAGAAGACATGGGATTAGTTTCCATTGTTATGCTGATGACACACAGTTATATATCTCATCAAAACCAGATGAAATAGCCACAGTGTCCAAATTAACTCGGTGCCTTAGAGAGATAAAAGACTGGATGAGCTGCAACTTTCTATTGTTAAACTCCGATAAGACTGAAATACTACTCATAGGTCCAAAAACCAGTGCACATAAACTCTCACAACTTAACTCCCATTTAGAGGGATGTACTATTACAAGTAGCTCGACAGTGAAAGACCTCGGTGTTATATTAGACAGTAACTTGTCTTTTAAAAATCATATCGCCCATACTACCAAAACAGCCTTCTTCCACCTTAGAAACATTGCCAAGCTGAGAAACATCCTGTCTGTATCTGATGCTGAGAAGCTAGTTCATGCGTTCATGACCTCTAGACTGGACTATTGTTATGCATTACTAGGTGGTTGTCCTGCATCTTTAATAAATAGGTTACAGTTAGTCCAAAATGCAGCTGCCAGAGTTCTCACTAGGACAAGAAAGTATGACCATATAACCCCAATTTTATCATCTCTACACTGGCTACCTGTTAGGTATAGAATTGACTACAAACTGCTGCTACTTACGTACAAGGCTCTTAATGGTTTAGCTCCCATGTATCTAACTAGTCTGCTAACACGTTACAATCCTTCACGCTCTCTGAGATCACAAAACTCAGGGCTTTTGGTAGTTCCCAGAATATCTAAGTCTACTAAAGGTGGTAGAGCGTTTTCTTATTTAGCTCCCAAACTTTGGAATAGTCTTCCTGATAGTGTTCGGGGCTCAGACACACTTTCCCAGTTTAAATGTAGATTAAAAACTCATCTCTTCAGTCAGGCGTACACATAATACATCCCATAATATCATGCACCAGTACATCAGACCAGCACATTTTTATGAACGGCAGATATGTTAATCCCTTTCCACTGCTTTTCTCTTTGTACCCATCCCGAGGCATCCAGACACTGTACCAGCTCCCATCGTCCTCTGTGGGACGAAGCCTTTGGACATCCACTCAGCCGAGGCCGACTCTAAGAATCCTGAGACATCTCCAGTTAGACTCTGTGGTACTCAGAAGATCAGAAGTCCTTAAACCTCACACCAATACACCATTTGTTTGACTGTATATTACAATCACACCCCCAGTGTCACCCATATGAGGATGGGTTCCCCCTTGAGTCCGGTTCCTCTCAAGGTTTCTTCCTTTACCAATTTAAGGGAGTTTTTCCTTGCCACTGCTGCCTGAGTCATCTCAGACTTGCTCATAGGGGAATAAATACATACACACTGTGAACTATATACATCTAATAATAATCTAGAATTTTTATTCTGTTAATTCTTATTTCTTTTATTATTCGTTATTTCCTTTATCATTAATTATGTCTACCTTCTGCTTTATGTTTATGTTCTGTAAAGCTGCTTTGAGACGATGTCTATTGTAAAAAGCGCTATACAAATAAACTTGAATTGAATTGAATTGAATTGATTATCCTTAATGTTGCTGCACATCAAGACATGACAAGGGATTAGAACAAACACAAATAAAAAAAACAACACACCTCAAATATGGAGTCCAGCTGATTTCTGCTGATGTTTGATTCCTTTTTGGTGGTCTGTGAACAATCAAAACCCATCATGTAATGTGGACTATATGTATTCGTAGCTGCACAAATCACACACAAATAAATACAGAGACAGATATTTAACACTATCCTCATTATACAATACACTGATTTCAGGATTTCCTAACTGTTATGTCCCAGGTGTAAATGTTCTTCTTTACCATCACAGACCCTCCAGCTCAGGGACTGCAGACTGAACTGAACTCTTAAAGCACTTTTCCTCACTGCCAGTCCGAGAGCTGCAGCACTGCACAGTTTAGTGTTTTACTGCTTCAACACCTGATAAAGCTCATGAAGGGCCTCATAATGAAACGAGTGAGTTTGATCAGGTGGAACAATGCTGTAAAACATCTCACTATACTGACCTCATTCTATAGGATTACTACAGAAATATCAGCAGTAATTAATACTCTGCTGTCTCAGCACTGTTAAACGTGTTCATCATTAAACACCAATAATTCCATATTTTTAATTCAAATACAGTCTGTACACTTATTAAAAATGAGACAATGTGTACATTAAAACTTCAGTACAAACCCACAAAACTCTTCTGCATCTGGTGTCAGTTCATTTATATGTTTATATATTAGAGCTTTAGATTTAGATACTCACTGTTTTTACTCCTGAAATGTTTTCTTTTCCTTTGTCACAAAATGGAGCTGCTGAGTTCACGTTCACTAACACCTTCTTCATAGTTTTTCTGCAGTGGGGGATGGGTAGTGACTTTGACAGGTAATAGCCACACCTGTACACTCCCTCTCATTCTCTCTCTCTCTCTCTCTCTCTCTCTCTCTCTCTCTCTCTCTCTCTCTCTCTCTCTCTCTCCCCTCTGTCCATATACATGCGTGAGCGTGAATGGATTGAATTATGGCTCAGAGTTGGCCCAAATGCCTTTTGCCCAAAGTCCAATAAAGCCCAATATCAGCCACAGCTTGACAATGTCACCATAAATCAGTTATAACTGGCCCACAGAGTGCCAGAAATCACAGACAAGATACAAAATGTCACCACCTTTACCTAAGAACTCAGCTACAACTTATCCAGAATCTCCAGAAAACAGCCATAAAACCTACAGCACATGAATTACATTTCAACTGCTTTGCTGTCATCATTCTTTGGTCATTAGAACAACAGAACAAGTAAAATGCATAAGCAAATATGCACACAGTCACTGAAGTATCCATGAATTGATGTTGCAAGGCATATTCAGGAAACATTAACAGCAACAGGGTTACTGTTACTATTCTAGGGACCCTGGGTTACTATTCTACACTAAAGGCTTGAGTGATACTGTAATATGTTTTTTTTACATCATACTGAATTAAAAATTACATCATACTGAATTAATCTCGATGCACACATTAACTCCTTAATGTGTGCATCGAGATTAATTCAGTATGATGTATTTTTTAATTCAGTATGATGTAAAAAAAAACATATTCATTAGAGAGTGTATTTCCGATGGTCGGTTTGAACAAAACCTCAACATGAAACAGCTCGTCTCTGGACGGGACATTGTCCTCAATCATGAGCCTAAAAATGGCTGGGCTTGAGCCGAACTGTTTCATATGGGAGCAATTTTACAAATGATAAAGAAGTCCAAAAAGGCAACAAACACAATAAACAACACCAGTCATAATCTCTCTCTCTTTCACACACACACACATTAATAAATAATGGAAATTGAACAAATGCTTCATATTTGGTTAAAATGTGGTCCATGATCCTGGTATCTATCTATCTATCTATCTATCTATCTATCTATCTATCTATCTATCTATCTATCTATCTATCTATCTATCTATCTATCTATCTATCTCTCTCTCTCTCTCTCTCTCTCTCTCTCTCTCTCTATCTATCTATCTATCTATCTATTTACTTATTTATTTAGGGGGGGGGGGTTGGAAATGTCACTCTTGCCTGTCTTCAAATCTTGAGATTCCTCAGGATCTCTGATGCCACAGTTGATCTACTAACTTTTGATCACAAGGCTGAACACTTTCCTCCTATACAATGTCTTGCAATCTGCCTTCGCTGTCACAGGACCTCCAAGTTCCGTCTGTTATGTGTCATCTAGTCAATAAACAGCTCAGCACTGAACTGTGATGACTTCATTTATTGCATGAACCTTTTTTCACAGTTGGTATGACACAATTGTTTAATTTACACATGCAATGTTCCATGATTTAATGAGTGTCTGTATTGTTGGTGGTCATGTTTTCTGTGGTGGTCCTACTGTAGTTAACTGTCAGGTAATACACCAAATCAACATATACTATTTTCTCTAAGGAGTAGGAGAATAAAGACTCAGAACTTAACTTATATAGTTGAAATGACAATAAAAGCTTCTTGACTTGACTTGACTTGACTCTTGAGAAGAGTCTGGTTCCATCTTAGGGAGTTTTTTTTTTTTTTGTTTTATCATCCAGCTTGTAAAACAATGTTAAACATCATCTATACTCTGCTATTTCTGTGTTACATGATCTGAAGGACATTTATTAAATGTTCAAACCCTTTGATTTTGTGATTACACCCATGACAGACTTACATGTAGGCTGTAAGTTACAAATTGTTTTACCAAAAATCTGAGAAGGGCACGATTGAAGCGCCTGCTTCGCCTCCCGAGTGGCAACACAGAGAACCATCTCCGGAGTATTAGTCATTTCCGGACTCCATTTCCCATAATCCTCACTCCAGGACTGATTAACCCGCCACCTGTTTCCTATTTCCCATGCTATATAAGCTGAACATGAATTTGACTCCAGTGCGAAGTCTCGATCTGCTATTGCGATCATTCTGAGCATTTTCCTGTTTTGTCTCTAGTTCCGGTTTTGTTACTCTGTTTCTGTCTTTCTGCTTATTGATTGTTTGCTGCCTGCCCTGACCTTCCGCCTGTATTTCTGACTACGATTCCTGCCTCTGCTATGTTGTTGTGTACCTTTCCTGTTGTTTACAAGTTCATTCATTAAAAGCTGCAAATGGATCCTCAGCCTTACAACACGTCTTTACATTAGAAGTCTACAGTGATCACTGTTAAATCCATTTCAGTTTCAAGTTATATTTTTTTATAATTATTATTCATCATGATAAACACTGGCACAGTGGCTTAGTGGTTAGCATGTAAAGGTTTCATCTTTAGGGGGTTTTAGCTTTCAGTGAGAATTTAAAACAAGAAGAGTTTTATATTATATATTATATGACTACATGGAGGATAGAGACTCACCTGTAGGAAATTATATAGAATGCAACAGTCAGAATCTAATTACAATACAGTTTATATGTGTCAGATTTTGAAGAATACTGGGAAATGTACATTATCAGCCTTGTGGAGGCTGAGACCCAGCTGCTAAAGATGGCCATCATTACTGCAGGATCATTCATATCCTCATTGGACCTTCACTAATATTTACTTAAAATTTGTTGTTATTCTATGATATGTACATGCAAACACAAACAGTAACACACAATTAAACAATCATTCTAAACTCAGAATGTGGGCACATAGTGACCACATAGTATGTACATGTGACTTAGTAACGTCACAACCAGAGAGAACACAGAACATAAGGCTTAGTAACGTCACAACCAGAGAGAACACAGAACATATGAGCATGAACACAGAGCATGTACATATCATAGAATAACAACAAATTTTAAATTTGTAAAATAGTAGTAACTATTATTACTACTAGGTGGTATTCTTGCATCTTTAATAAATAGGTTACAGTTAGTCCAAAATGCAGCTGCCAGAGTTCTCACTAGGACAAGAAAGTATGACCATATAACCCCAATTTTATCATCTCTACACTGGCTACCTGTTAAGTTTAGAATTGACTACAAACTGCTGCTACTTACGTACAAGGCTCTTAATGGTTTAGCTCCCATGTATCTAACTAGTCTTCTAACACTACAATCCTTCACGCTCTCTGAGATCACAAAACTCAGGACTTTTGGTAGTTTACAGAATATCTAAGTCTACTAAAGGTGGTAGAGCGTTTTCGTATTTAGCTCCCATACTATGGAATTGTCTTCCTGATAGTGTTCGTTTGTGCTCCATTTGTGCTGCTGCCTGCCCGTACCTTCTGTCTGTATTACTGACTACGATTTTTGCCTCCGCCATGTTTTGCCGTCCCTGACCTTTTGCCTGTTGTTTACAAGATTGTTCAATAAAGCTGCAAAGGGATCCTCAGCCTCATTACACTATGAAATGCTAATTACAATTGCACATCTGAACCATGTTAGATTTTTTTTAATACATCTAGGGGTCAACATTACCATATTGGTCCTAATAAGATATATTATCCTTATATATGATTACTAGAATATGTATTCAGACCAATATAGTAATGCATGAACATAAGTTTAAACTGTACATGACATTTTTGAGTCACATTATTTAAGTGAGTAATTATGTTTTGCTTATCCCAGATGCCCAAGAAACCAACAGTTGACAGGGATTCCATTTTCACCATCTTGTGTTCAGCAAAAGATGCCATAGCCCAAAATGTCCATATAGCTACGCCTAATCAGAGTATCTGGACAGAGCTTAGTAAGCCGCTAGAAAACAAGATCACTGCAAAGGCTCTATGCACCTTTGTTAAATTAAACAGACACAACATCTGGACTGCTTTAGGATTTAGTCATGAAAGTGATCATGAAACAAGTGGCAGTAGTGATGATGCTGATTTTGAGCCGGGGTCCCTTTCCCCCAGACCAAAAGATTCCTGGACTTTTGATCTTGAAGTTCCATTTCAGAAATGGATTGAATTCATGCATGAAACAGTCAAATACAAAAACAAGTTCTCTAAAACACAAAAAAGGGAATACACAATTTTGAAGCCCGGCATCTGTACACGCGATAAATCATCAAATTTAGCACGAAGTGAAATGCTCCTGCACATTTGCCTTTAAAAGCGCCAAGGTATATCCATCAGCCAATGATAAATACATTGAAATCAGAGGCAAATGTACTGTAAGGAGTATCATGGCCATTGGTTATTAAATGTATTTTTATTAATAACCTGTTTTATAACTTCAAATACCTAAATCCCACATGTAATGATCTCTAAAACTTTCCCCATTAAAGAAGGATTCAGTTCACTTTAGATTGTTAGACAGCACAAAGATGAGCTCATCATACTGATCTGTAACCATGGATACAGCCTCATCAGTACAGGTCTGGAATTCTGCAGCACTATTGAGAAAATAGAACATTTAAAAGATTTATGTCATGAATCTACACTAATTAGTCCTTCATATTGTCATGTAATGATACTGAGCACAGCTGCAGGTGAAGTAAAAAGTGTTTTATTTAAAGAGAAGGACAAATCCAAATTGAAAACTGAATCAAAACTAAAAACCAGGAAACAGCCAGAAGTTGGCTACAAGTTCAGATAGCTGGGAGATTACAAAACATACAACCTCGGTAACAGAACAAGATTCAGTGCCAGAATACCCGATTTTTGGACATTGGAGGTGTTGAAAGCAGTCTTCGACTGAGCTTCCGGGGTGAAAGCAACCTGCCAACAGCCTTCTGTGAGGTCCAGGGTGGAGATGAACCGTGCCTTCCACAGGTGCTCCACAAGATCATCCATTCGGGGGAGGAGATAGCTGTCAAACTCCGATACTGTACCTGATTGAGCCTCCGGAAGTCATTGGACAGCTGGATTGTTCCGTCTGGCTTTGGCACCACTACGATAAGGCTAGACAAGGGTCTTGTGGACTCCTCAATGACACCGTCCCGTTGCATCCGTTCCACTTATTCCTCTATGGCCTGGCGGTGGGCCTCCGGGACCTGATAGGGAAGGTTGCCATAACATCATACCTGGAAGGGTTTTGATCTCATGTTGGACCAGCTGGGTGAGTCCCTGAACAGATGAAAAGATGTGCCCGAATTGGTCCACCGGCTCTGTGATATCCTGTCGCTGGGCTGGGGTGAGATCATTTCCCCTCTTCACCAGGACACGCTCCTGAAGATCTCTGATGGGAAAAGCAAGCACAGACAACCAGCCCAGAGGCAGTGCTCTTCTTCAAGATGTTAATATGTTAAAGTTGTGTGTCTGCGCACTTATCTGACTGTTGCAGCTTGTAGTTCACAGGTCCCACCCTCTCAACTGTGTACAGGCCCTGCCATTTGGCCAGGAATTTGCAGGCAGCGTTGGAGACCAGCAACATAACCTAGTCACAATGTCAATTGTATGTACGTTCCTGTTGGGACGCCTTTAGATGTTACTTTACTATGGGGCCCACTCATTCGATGCGTGCCTGCATATCCTGAATGAAATCAGTGATGGAGCAAAATGGTGAGGGCTGCTCTTCCCATGCTTCTCGGACCACGTCCAGCAGTCAGTGAGGTCATCGCTCAAACAGCAGTTTGAATAGGGTGAAGCCGGTAGAAGCCTGGGGAACCTCACGGACGGTGAAGAGGATGTAGGGAAGAAGGAGGTCCCAGTTCCGTTCTTCCTCTTCTACTGGTGAGAATCTCTTGTTTTTCTGTCGTACTCCCTGGCAGGGTGTCGGATTAGTCCTGCCTAGACCAGCACTCCCGCTCCGCGGTCTGCTCAAAAATGTCCAAATACGTCTTTACATTATTCTGTTAGCTTAGAAAGGTGGCGTTGGGCATCACAGCCGGGTTCAGGGAGCGGGATGGATGCTGCATCGGAGCGTTGCCGAAGCTCCAGTAGCTCTTTGGTGGCGCTCTTGAGGCTTTTTGCCAGCTCCTGGGTCACCTCGTGCTGATGGAGGCTGGACAACAGCAGGTGCTGTTCGAACTGCCCCACTAAACAGCAAATAGTCGAGAAATGTGAGTAACAGAACTATTACCAATGTGAATTTATTAAGTGTTCTTTTAGCAATAGTGGCAGTTCAAAAAGTCTATTTATAATTTCCAGGGGGAGGCCTTTAGCCCCAAAGGAAGGAGGCAGTCCAGCCAGCAGTGGCAGGGTGAGCAGGTGGCCTTCTTTGGTTTCCTTCCTGGAGTGTGGACAAAGCTCAACAGCATCCAGATTGGACTTCCTTTCCATATGAAGAGTCTGCAAAATAACAGAGAGACAGAATGTTACTCTTAATTAAATAGTCCCCACCCTACCTCCCTTCTGCTGCTGAGCCTATCTCTCTGTTTGTAATCTTGCAAGAGGTGCCACATCAGATATTTTTGCAAGAAGTGCCACATCAGATATTTTGCTGCCCCCCTTGCACTCTGGAATCAGTGGGGCTGACATTGGTGCAGTGCAATTTCCTCTGCTCAGCCGCAGGCTGTGCAGGGTGCTGCACCGCCGCCGCTTTTCTTTCCCGGCATGATTTTCCCGCAAAGATCACGAGTCCTCTCTTTTGTGCAGCGGTGTGGTGGCCACCGCCAAAATATATATAGGAAGTATATAGGAAATAAAAACGATAGTACAAGTAGTGGGAGATAAAAATCTGAGATAAAATTGATTGATCAGTTCATTTTTATTGTCATTCTTTTTCAACACAGATATGTTGAATGAAAAAGAAAACAGGACACAGTGCTACATTTTACATGAAAGAGTCAGATATTAGACTCTATACAACACTGTACAGTACCATCCATTATACAAGGCTGTGTGGATGAGCTGTTATAGGAAGAATTATTTATTATATTGTTAGAACAGTCTAACAATATAACAGTATAACAATATAACAGTCTTCAGTCTGTGTTCTATCAGCTGCAAGTGCAGGTAAGTGTTATGTTTAACCAGGAAGACAATTCCAAAATGTAAGGCAAAATCAATGTGATAAACAGACCAATGTCTAGCAAACAGCAAGCAGGATGTGTGTGTGTGCATGTGTGTGTGTGTCAGGTAAAACCATAACACAAACTCCATTTCCCAGCACATTTTGACCACTGTTTTGCTTTAGATATGTGCTTGCTGTTTGCTAGACTTTGGTCTGTTTATCACATTGATTTTGCCTTACATATATATATAACATTAATACAATCATATCATTTAATTTACATAAATATTAAGATCTTCGTATAGCAAACTACAACAAAGGTTAACCACAAAGGCACGGTCACAACCGGGAAGGAGGGAGACAGACTCATATGCAGGATAGCTTCAAATGAATGGGGTTTATCAATAATATACAGTGGTACCCCGCTTAACGACCTTAATCCGTTCCTTAAAACCGGTCAAAATGCAAAAAGGTCGAAGAGCGATTGTAATTATCCCATAAGAAATAATGGATACCCAATTAATCCGTTCCCGTCCTCCACCGATACCCAATAATTAAACATTTTTGCCCTGTTTTTAGCAGTATTAATACTAAATAATACAAAATACAGGTATATAAATAATATTGTACATAATACAGTAAAAAGTATAAATTAAAAACTTTACAAAAGTAACCAAAAAATGATTGTACTGTACTTACTCGTTAAGCCGCAGTGATGGCTTGATGGAGAGGGCGAGAGGAGGCTGAGTAGTGGTGTTAGTTGGAGGAGGATGAGCCCTCACTGCCAGGAGACTTTACACTTTAAACAAAGTATTGTATATACAATATACACGCACTAAATTGTTATATTGACCGCTAAATAACACTAATGTTGTTCACAAACCGAAGTTTAATTTACGATAGATGCTCTCTCCACGAAGGCTGAGGCGAGACTGGGAAGATCCTTCCCCTCGCGCTACGTTCGAGGTCGATAAGCGGGGATTTGGTCGTTCAGCGAGCGCAAATTTCGTTAGGAAAACCGTTCGCTAAGTGAAATGGTCAATGTCCGAGCTGGTCGATATGCGGGTTACCACTGTACATGAAACAGGAACACAGACACAAACTAGACGAAAACTAGACGAAACAAAGGAAAGGACGATACGGACATCGCACTGACGGTACGACGATGATGATTCCGCGCCACCATCGGCAACGTGGCACAGTTAAATAGACATAACAATTGACAATGGGAAACAGGTGTGTAGAGACGGGATGTGCAGACAAAGGCGGGGCAGACACGTAACCCAGAACATAAACAAAGGCACATGGCCAAAAGTCCTGAGTCCTGACAGGAACAAAGATCATTCTAGAGAGCAGGAACACTTTTGTTGTGAGAAGGAATGACAATAATGTTGACTTATCATTATTATTATTATTATTATTATTATTATTATTATTATTATGTTTGTAGTACAGATACAATAACCCTTAAGGTTATTGTTAGTGTTCACCATCACATTCTGTTTTGCTTTAATGAAAGATTTAGGTAAAGTAGACAAAGGGACTGAATATATGTGCATAAGACATTTTTGCATAGAAGAAAAGAAAATTGTAGATCAGATTATCTGTCAGGACTCTTGTTTATGTTCCCTGTCATGTGTCTGCCCCGCCCTTGTTTACTCCCCCCCGTCTCTGCACACCTGTTCATTATGTGTTGATTGTCACATGTATTTAACTGGAATCCTTGTCTTATGTAGTCTCAGGGCTGCCAACTTTTGAGTTCAGCTTAGAGTGCTCAGTGCTGCAAAACAACTCTGCTAATGCTAACTTCATTCTATATAAACTAAATAGAATATATAACTAAACAGCATAGGCCTATTAGTTACTAGCCTAAACTGGACGGAGACACGGATCGCCCTTTACAGTACCTCACTGACCTGACTGTGTTCACAATTCACACGTTGCAGATGGGAGGGAGAACGGCTGACTACACAGTTTATGGGAATAAATTGTGTATTTCCCTCACAATTGTCACAAAAAACTCACTACACTGTCTGTCTGGTCTCTCTGCGTGTTGCTTTGCGAGATCATGTGGCGCGATTTTATTTTTCCTCACTGCTGCATGAGTCTGCGTTAGAGCGTGAGAATTGGGTCAATTGTGTGAGTCTCACGCTGAATGCTTGAGAGTTGGCTTCCTTGGTAGACTGTTAGTGTCGTCTGATGTCTTATGTCTGGTCTGGTCTTGTCTGCATCTTTGTTTCATGTTTTTTATTTATTAAATCCTGTTTATTTTTATGCTATCCTGCAGTTGGGTCTGATTTTATCCCGACGTTGCTGACAGAAGGATTCCGCCACACCAAGACCCGGCAGGATTAGCGTCAGCCTGGACCGGCTTTCTGTGGGAGTATTTGTTTTTTTTCTCTCTCCGGACTGTGTTTTTTGCCCTGGATTTTTGTTTTGTGTGTGAGAGACGCCGCTCCGCTTTCGGTATTCCGTGGGGGGTGCCGCCTCACTTCCTGGTTGCGGTCCATGTCACCACCCCAAGATTTGTTTTTGTTTTTCTCGTTGCCGTGACATCTCCCCGCATCTGTCCGGTGGGGGACGTCGCTCCACTTCCTGGTTTTCCCGTGGAGGACGCCGCCCCACTTTCTGTCCGCGGGGGTATTGCAGGCCCGTATGTTTTTGCCCTAGGAGGGTTTTGTTTATTATTTTTTCGCCCGTGGTCGAGGTTTTTTTCCACCCTCCCCCTTTCTGGTTTTCAAGACTCATGTCGGGGGTTGTGCTCGGCTCTTCAGCTCGGCTGTGGACGTCGCTCGGCCCTTCAGCTAGGCTGTGGACATCGCTTGGCCCTCTTTGATTGCGTCACCGTGTGCCTTGCTCCCCCTACCTGCCGCGCCGTGTGCCTTGCTCCCCCCACCTGCCTAGCCATGTGCCTTGATCCCCCGCACTTGCCTTGCTGTGTGCCTTGCCGTGTGCCTTGCTTCACCCCATTTGGATCTTGTCGGGATCGTGTTCCCTCGGATATTGCCATGGATACGGGATTGGCGCGTCGGGAGCCACACCTTGAGGGGGGGTACTGTCGGGACTTGTTTATGTTCCCTGTCATGTCTCTACCCCGCCCTTGTTTACTCCTCCCTGTCTCTGCACACCTGTTCCTTATGTGTTGTTTGTCACATGTATTTACTGTAACCGTTAATCTTCGTCTTATGTAGTCTGTTGTTGTCTTCTAATGTTGTCTTATGTCTGGTCTGGTTTTGTCCGCGTCTTTGTTTCATGTTTTTTATTTATTAAATCCTGTTTATTTTTACGCTATCCTGCAGTTGGGTCTGATTTTATCCCTGTGTTGCTGACATTATCACCAAATGGAAAAAAGCCTCTGATGGTCAATGTGACAAAATAAGACCATAAAATTGGCGCACATGTATTTATTATATACATTTTTAAAACTGATATTCTTCAAATCCATGTGTGATAAGGTAGGATTCTGATGTTTGTTGTAGAGTTGTGTTATTTGAAGTTTGTTATATTGTATAGCATTGTTGTTCCTATAGTGTTGGCCTATGCTTATTAGTTCTATCAGGTGGCTATTTAAAATTGTTTCAGTCCTCCTTAATATTTGAATTGTGGGTAGGGCTTACTCATTTATATTGAATATTTGTAAGTAACTCTGCCAAGACCTGTAACATGGTCTAAATAAGTGTATAGTACTGTTTTTGTTTCTCCTAAATGACATTTTAATCTTAATTTTGGATGACTGCAAACATATTTGAGGTTAATTTAACTCTCAATTCAGGTTTAGTTGCATGCTGACTTTTTGCAGTGTATATCTGTGTTTTCATCTTTTTCTGTAATACAGCCACTGATTAATAGCATTACCAAGAAAAATAATCTTGTAAATAAGATAACAGAGATGCACACTTGGACAACATTGTTGGTACCCTTGAGACTAACAAAAATTATAATAAATAAAAATGTACTGAAATTTGAATATCAAACATTGCTTTTGAATATTCCTGTTGACAATACCTGACAGCTGGAGCAGTTTGCTCATGAGGAGTGGTCCAAATACAACAGAAGCATATTGCTTGATTGCAGTGATGAGCATCAAAAGGTTGTGTAATGTCTTATTTTTCTAAGTGAATTTTCAGTAAAGTTTTCATTCATAATTATTTTTGTCAGTTTCAAGTAATTTCAGTGACCATTGTAGGTTTTTCTTTTTTTGATGGAAGGGTACTAACAATTTTGTGTATGTGTGTATTTCTACACTGTCACAGGTTTCTACAGAAGAGGTCTTCAAATACATTGAGAAAGAGAGTTATTATTGAGAAATTTCACCCTGTAGTCAATATTAAATAGGAGTGTGTATCTATATTTATATAGAATTATTATTGATTAGAACATTATTTATTCAGTGCTAATCATTTATGATACTTCTGATTGCATTCAATTAATAATAATAATAATAATAATAATAATAATAATAATGAATTTATTTAACATTTTGCCCAATGTGAAAACTCCGCCCACTCTGAGCAGTTATCATTGACATCAGAGTGACATCAACAGCTCAGTGCTGAAGAACATGTTGTAATGAATAAAGTTACAGTACAGTAACCTGACAAATGAAGCCTGTATTTGAGGTGACAATGTTTGTGCTGTGCTCAGTGACATTTCTCCTCCTTGCCTTTGCAGAATCTACAAAAACACTGGAGATGATGTCGGGTCAGAACAAAACCTCACAGTATTTGTTTCTGATGAATTAGTTACAGTTCATTCGGAAAAAAAAATATTTATTTCCTTACAGGAAGTGAGCCTGCAGCACTCAGTGTTGAACTGTGTGTGAAGAGCTCATGGAGTTTAGAGGTGCGATGGACTGAGCACCAAAATAGCGCAAGTTCAGCACAAACCTACCAGGTCCAAATTGGACAAAGTGACCATTTTAATATCATCATTCAGGTGAGTGAGACAGCTGTCCTTTTACTAAACACAGACACACACACACACACACACACACACACACACGCAATTTATTCTCATTCCTTCTATATAAATCACAATAGTAACATTACTGTAAAAAGAGATGATCTAAAGAAAATGGATATAACAGTTGAATATGTTAAGTGTAGTTTATTGTGAGAACAGAATCTCCAACACATTGAAACCATATGATACAGTGTGTAATGTGTAACACATTACAGTGAGAACTACACGATCACACCATCACTTTATCATTGTATTATGTACTGTATCCACTTACCAAGAGAGGATGATGATGATGATGTTGATATTTTAACAGAGTTATGTGAGGAAGGAGCCTGGAGTTCGGTCTGTGTCGTGGATTTGGACCTCAGCACTGCCACTCCAGTGTGCTGATCACTTCATACGGATCAGACGCCTTTCCGGCTCATGGACTGACTGGAAGTCTCATTACGGTAAAAAGTCTTGTTTATATGCAGCACTAGAGTATTATTTTCATAATAGTTCAGCTCCAAGATTATGATCTGTGTGAATGTATCTGTATGAGGATGTGATTAGATCTCAAATATTATGCTTTGTTACTTCAACAGACATCCTGAAACCAAAAACTGCAGAGAACCTCAGTGAACTTCAGAGAACAAAGCTTCATCTCTGATGTTCTCTGATGTTTTCTGTCTTGTGTTTTTGGTTCAGGATTTCAGTTGGAGCTGACATTAACTGAACAGGAAGGTAGGGGTGTGTTTGTGTGTGTGTGTGTGTGTGTGTGTGTGTGTGTGTGTGTGTGTGTGTGTGTGTGTGTGTGTGTGTGTGTGTGTGTGTGTGTGAGATATCTGAATGACATGGCAGGATTGACTTCTTTAACAGCACTTGTGTTATCTCACAGTGATCTGCAAGTCATTTGGTATTGCATTATGTTAAGATGAACAGACAGATGATGGATAGATGAATACGATCACAAAACGTTGTTCCTTTTTCTCTGTATAAAACTCTACTTTCTGTGTGAATATATGTGCAGTTTACACCCTTTTTCACTCTCTTTACATTTTATTCTACACACAAATATTCCCTTGTGCCTGAAGCAGTCTGGAAGGTTCTTTGTGTGCTCTTTGTGAAGCTGACCTCATTTTCAGTTCTTCATTACGCTTTGTGTTTTCAGGTCAGCAGAATGTTAGTTCAAAAAGATTGAGGTTGTTCCCGACGCAGGAGGTTTTACAAGAAGGATCATCTGTCTTTTTCTGCTGCATCCCTTCTGATGGAGCTCGAGTTACTGCCCTCCAATTCTCCAACACGCCATACCCCCTGATCAACATCAGCCACCGTGTCCGAGCCATCAGGGTGCTGAGACTCAACATCACTAATATGGGTGTAAACCTCATCTGCCAGGACGACTCAGGAAACCAGCGAACGGTGTTAAACTATGTCACCTGTGAGTTCAATAGGAGAGGGGGAGCATATTTGAATTTGCCTACTCTTTATATGATGGTAAACAGGAATAATCTAAAATGCTAGTGCTCTCACTGGATTTCTTAATTCAGCTATACTACAAACATTAAAGCTGCATTGTGGCACCTACTAAAACCTGAGCAGCCAGCTAGGATAGCAAAGCCAAGACCTAGCAGCACCCTAGTAACTGGCTATGATGTGTAAGTAAACACTAGAAACCAACTCAGTTAGCATAGCAACCACCTAGCTACACCATTGGAACCAAATTGCAAATGCTAGCATTGTAATACTTTAACAAAAATGTAGTAACTTAAATGTGTACAGTATAACAACAGCTGAGCACCCACCTGGCTTAGTATAGCAGCAGCTTAGCATTTTAATGCTATGACTTTTAAGAGTTTCTTTTTTTTTACATTTCAATCTTAGAAACTTTCAGCCTTTAATTTTTTACACACTGTTCCACATTTTAACATTAATTTAACAATTACACAAAAACATGATTTGTAGCTGAAAATAATAAAAAGTTATCCTGAGTTCCATTAATCATAGTGCTGGTGTTATTCTTGTGCTGAAAGTTTTTTATCAGAGTGGTGATTTTAGACAGGAAGTAAAGAGAGCTGTGTTGTTCTAGTTCCTCCTGAGAAGCCAAAGAACCTGAGCTGTAAGACAAGCAACCTGAAGAATATTGTATGTTCATGGACAGCAGGCAGAGCACTCAACCTAAGCAGTGTTCGAAGACGCCGATACACACTCCACATACTGTAAGCCTGGTTTTACTCCACATTACCTGACTTGTGATTAGTCTTACTCGATATCTGTGCATTCTGCTTGATTAGGATCTCTCTCTCTCTCGCTCTCTCTATCTCTTTAACTCTCTCATTATTCTGAATCTTACTGACGTATAGCTTCTCTGCTTCTCTCCCTTTCTCTCTGCTCCGTTTCTCTCCTACAGGAACTCAGATGGACTGATGTTCCCATGTGATGTGATATCTTCCTCCTGCCAGTTCCCTGTTCTTCCAGACCTGATCATCTACAACATCTCTGTGGTGGTGGAGAACAGCCTGGGGGAGGAGAGAGAGAGCTACACTTTTAATATAACACATAGAGGTGTGAACAGAACACACACAGTGATTATAATTTATTGTCAGAGTTTGCAAAGTGTGCTTTAGATAAAGAAAAGTGTGTGTGTGTGTGTGTGTGTGTGTGTGTGTCCCCTCCATACAGTATATCCTGTCCTCGAGGACTTGGCCGTCATTCCTGGTTCACTGCATGCTGAAGTGTATTGGACATTGAATGGAAATTTTACAGGCTTGCAGTTAATTTGTCAGATAACCACGGAGCCAATAAACAGAACCACAGTGAGTGTGTGTGTGTTACAGGAGCTGCAGTGTGTAGGTGGGAAGTGTGTGAGGAATCTGTGTATGTGTGTTACAGGAGCTGCAGTGTGTAGGTATGGCCTGTGTGAGGAATCTCAGTGTGTCTGTACAACAGCTGCAGCCAAGCTCTCAGTACGCCACCAGGGGGCGCTGTGCAGTGAAGCACAACAGCTGGAGCTCATGGAGCACAACACACACCTTCAGCACAGGTTCACACATACATGCACACACACTGAAAGTTCTGATGAAGATGGTTATTAACATACGTGTGATATCGGTGGGGTTTTTTTAGAGCCGTTGGTGACGTTGGATGTCTGGAGGAGGATGGAGGAGAACCATCACAGTCGCAGGATCAGGGTTCTTTGGAGAATAGTATGCTCATACACTCACAAACCTCTTGTTTGTCACACTTGTACAACACGCTGTATTACAACATTTCTGTAGTGTTAAATAGTCATGATTCTAATGTAGATAAAATGAATTGTATAGCCTTCACTTTAGCCTGGTTCACTAAATGCTAACTCTCTCACACAAATTCAATAATGATTTTTCTGACTTTAAGTCATGATGAAATCTTCAAAAGCACAAAGTCATGTGTACAGAAGCGCATTCTGGTAGAATGTGTGGAATCTTCCAGAGCTCTGTTGCAAGGCATCTGAAAAATGCAGAGAGCATGTAGCTTATAGCTAATGATTTAGAAGACAGATCTTATTCATTAAAAATAATGTGTATTATCTTATAGCTCTGTTTTAATTAGCATATTATTTATTTATTTAGTAAAAATTCAGTAAATTCTGTGTTACAGAAAAATGTTCTCTCTCTCTCTCTCTCTCTCTCTCTCTCTCTCTCTCTCTCTCAGTTCAGCAGCAGCTCACACTCCACCGTTGATGTGTATGAAGTGTGTGTGCAGCAGCAGGACAAGAGCAGTGTGTGTGTGAATGTCACAGAGACACAGGCGAACTTTACAGTGGGGTTTGGAGTGTGTGATGTGTCAGTGAGAGGCTATACACACACAGGGATGTCCCTGCCATCTTCTATTAGAGTTCCTGCACTAAATACAGGTCAGCACATGCACACACACACACACACACACACACACACACACACACTAAACACATACACAGGAAATTAATGTTGCAATAGTGTGGCTTTCATATGTGTGTGTGTGTGTGTGTAACCAGCTACTGACACAAAGCAAAAGAGGATTGTGGGTAATTCAGATGGTTTCCTGTTGATCTGGTCTGGACTCCCCTCAGCTACATGTGGCTACACCCTAGAGTGGTGCCTCATGGATAATTTGGGAGCATGCGACCTGCAGTGGAGAAAAGTCTCAGCCAATCAGACATCGTTATTTCTCAGTGCAAGTATGAAGAGAAAGACAGTAAAATATATATATATAGTATTTGTATTTATAAATGTATTTGCTATAAATTTTAAAAGCTGTGTGTGTGCATAGGTGAGTTTAAAGCAGGCTGTAGATACACATTTAATATCTACAGCTGTCATTCAAATGGACATCAGATTCATGAGACACACATTGGATATCTGAAGGAACAGAGTGAGTAGACATATACACGTTTGTGTGTCTGTGTGAGAGTGTGTGTTTGAGAGATAGACTGACCCTTTGAGTGTGTGTGCTTATAGAGCCCTTGCAGGCTCCTGATGTCTGTCTTTCTCCAAGTGTAAGTTCTCACTCCATCACACTGATGTGGAGATTCAACGAGGAAGATCCCTCTCACCCCGGATTCATCACAGGATACACACTGACCATACAGACTGAGCCGAATGACACACATGGTCAGTCTTTCTTTCATGGTCAGTCTTACACACAACCATACACCTCTAACACATGAACGCATACACACAGGTGTCACAGCAGATGGCCTCACTCTGTGTGTGTGTTACAGGTGTGTACAATGTGACAGTAGATGAATCTCACTGTAAGAGGGTGACAGTTGAAGGTCTGAGTGAGTCTAAGTGTTACACACTACGTCTAGCAGCTTGTACAAAATCTGGCTGTGGCCCTGAAAGTGTGTATACTGTTACAACACTGCCGAAATGTGAGCACACACACACACACACACACACACACACACACACACACACACACACACACACACACAAGATTACAGCTGATTTACACACACTGTGTTGTTTTCAGATTTCACACTGGTTCTGAAGGTCATTACTCCTCTCCTCCTCCTGATTGGCTGTTGCTGTTGCCTGAGGTCTTACAGCAACACGTGAGTTTTCTTTTTACATCACTAACAGGAGAAACATGGCATATTTAATGAACAGTTTCTGAATATTTATACATTAACATATTAATGACTTAAAGGAAAACAAATGTGCTTTAACTATTTATCTTGAATTTATCCTCTTCTTGTAATGTAATTTTGTAACTTTTGTAACTTTTGTGTACTTATCTGCTCAACTCAGTTTGTTGTAGAGTTTTTTCTACTAGAATAATGTTTTTAAAAAAGCCAAACAGAGTTTTAAGTTCATGGTATCCTGAGTATATAAACTAGGGAACCAATGTTAATGTATTTATTGATAATGACTTCAAAGCACTTTTTTTACATTACTCTGGATAAAGTTGTCTTCCAAATGCCATAAATGTAAGACAAATTCTTTAACACAGATCAGACTTACTATTCAACAAAATGCACACAAGTCATGCTTCATGGTTTCTCAGTCATACAAGCTGCATTTTTTTTTATAAACAAGAGAATAAAGAGGCTGATGAGAGAAATGACTGTTTATAGCTGCTATAACTCCAGTAACAACAAGAACATAAAGAAAAATAATAAGCATCACAATTGTTCTTAAATAAATATAATAATTGCTGACAAAATGTTGTGGTGTAAGAGAAATAATGTGTTGTGTTGGAAAATAATTAAGAGCATGAAGGAAAATTCACTTCATTGCTCAGTATTTTACTATACCGTGTGTTTGGGTGGTGGAAAAGGTGTACAATTTAATCAAATTCCAACATACCATTTTTATAAAATATGGCAACATATTGTAAAATCTTGTGTTTTTCTGGACTCAAAAGCAAGATTGACTACTAACAACTGCCAAAGTAACAAGGATGGTCTCTCAGGGCAGAGAAGGAACACAAGGCACACCATGCTGTCCTCTCTCTTACACTACTACTTTCTCACCTTTTATCACACCCAGGGAGCACCTAGAACCCCTTGGTGGTCAGGGTGAAAACTACAACCCTTTGAACCCTGTACAGTTCATGACACTGTTACAACTGCATACCTAATATTAACCTATTTTAATCAACAGTACATTCTGCTACACATTAATCAACTGCTAGTTGTCATACATTGCTGCCTTTAAATAAATGTTCCGTTCCTTTAGAATGCAGAGGTGATATTTTTAGTTCTCCGTTGTGTGCATACTGCACACTGTGGTTCTCATATTCTTTTGTAAAATACTGTGGTACATTTTACAGTAAACTGTTGAAATAGATGACATCTGTAAAAGTACTAGCAGGTGTAGTCAAACATTTTATAGTAGAGTACTGTAATATATTTTACAGTAATAAACTGTTGAAAAAATTTACTGGAATTTTAATGGAATTATTTTTAGAGTGTAATGTTGATGGTGTTTCTCTTTGTGTGTCAGTGTCAGGGGAATCATAGTGGATGTCTTTATTTTCCCCAAACATCACAACATGAGGATGATGGAGCTTGATGATGATGTGTTTAAGGTAATTACGAAACACACTTCTCACTTATTCTCATAATAATAATAATAATAATAATAATAATAATAATAATAATAATAATAATAATAATAATAATAATGATCCTCTGTGCTCAGGTGAGTGAGGAGATCAGTGCTCTGGCAGTGGAGGAGTGTGAGAGCTGCGATGTAGAGATCACAGAACAGGAAACACACTCTTGTTCATTCTTGGATCCCGACTCAGATAATGAGTTAATGACGGTGACCAACATTACATACCTTCTGCTCACCAACACACCTGAAAACGAAAAGCATTGTAGGTTAGCAGCCGTGTCACCTACACATCAACACACTTGGGCCATAAACCATTACCACATAAAAAAAAATCCATAAACATATCTGATCTCAATGCACACTAAACACATAAATAAACCTCTTCGAAAATGGCAAGCTCACAGCTTCACTTCTCCATTTTACACCTGCAGCAGGTTTGTTGCACAAGGAGCTGAGATCAAAGCTGAGAAGTTATGGCCAAGTGTGGAATAATGGAGAAGAGTGCCATGATGGAGACGTGATGGGAAGTAATCTGTCCAATTGTCCACTTGTAGAAGATAACAGATCTGAGTAGTAAGAAGAGAAACTTGGATCATTTGTTATCATTAATCATTAAACATCTTTATTTTGTTCCAAATGTTCCAATGTAAATATATTTCAGTAAAAATGTATATCCTAAAGAACACAAACTAATAAAATATTTTTTAGCCCTTAAAGTGTGTTTATTAAATGTGTAGTAAAAATGTCCGTATTTAGAAGCAGGAAAGCAGCAGAATTCCGTCATCTGAAATTCTGTATCCTTCTCTGTACTGCATTTTCCATAATACTGTGCAGCAGCCAGCTTGTAAAAATGGCATCAAAAAATAAGAAGTGGGAAAAAAATTTAAAGCAGCTCTGATATTTGTATGAAGGAACAAACTTAACATGAAAGTTTTCCAGAAAAATAAGTTAATTAGGTTTGTTATGAGAGAGCAGCCACCTGTTCTCCTGCTCCATAATTTCAGTCAAAAAAAAGTGCTTAACACACATTGTAAAGTCAACAGTACACAAAGCCTTTACGTTTTAAAGTGGTAAAATGTTACAAATTGCTACTTCCTCCCACTCATCACTGCACATAAACTGAGAAACACAAAGACTAAATATTCAACACCACCACACAGGGCTGATAAAGAGCAACCTAAGCAGCTGTGTTTGTGAGTGTGCAGTTCCTTTACTATACACTGAGTGAAAGACCTTGCAGTGGATTGTAAGCAACAGCTGAAAAGATCTAGACAGTGGATCGCTATACCCATCTTGCACCCCTTTTAAACCAACTGCTACACATTAAGAAATCCGAAAACACATTAATAAATCCAAAAACACATTAACAAATCCGAAAACACGACAAGTCAGACAACCCGGAAGAGGTTGTTATAGTTTGTGAATGGAAACTTACCGATCTGGAGGATACTGAAGGATGCAGGTCTGTTTCGAAGACAAAACTATTCCCCAATAAACTATGTAAAAAATGCTATAAGAGCAGAGCTCCGTGGACCAGGACAGTTGTTTGGTTACCGGACAATGTGGTTAGCACTTCAACAGAAACACAAGTTGCGTGTTAATTATCAGGTCGCCGTCTCGTGAACGAATGAAGGTCACTTCAATGGTAGCATCGAACACCAGTGTCTGCTTCAGTTCTGCTTCAGTTCTGCTTCCAAAATGTTCTGCAAGAGGACTTGGATGAATTTGTAGAACTCTGGAATAAGCACAGGATTAGGCCCTCCAGACCTGTGTCCTGGAGGTATACCAAATGAACTCTATCATCTACCACACCAGTCAGCAAATCATATCTGCAAAACTGCATTTCATAATTAATCTAATTATAAAAGGTTGTTTAAAATATTACTACTACTACTACTACTACTACTACTACTACTACTACTACGGTTACATTTTATAAATGTATCTGCTAAATTCATTTTCACAGAAATCTATCTTTTTGCAGGTCAGGATCAAGGGACTGTGGCTTTGCGGTTGAGGAAATCATGTTATCTGCTTTTCCTGAATGAAGGCTGACACCTCAGTTATGTGGTGATAAAAAAATCCAGGAATATCTAGAGTTTGCAATGCAACATACTCGATTACAGTGGCCTGAGAACTGTGACGAAGCATTACAACTTTATTTCACATTAAAGGAAACAACTGGTCTTTGAACATCAATTTTCTTTTAATAAATAAATAAATAAATAAATAAATAAATAAATAAATAAATAAATAAATAACATATAGGAACCAGAGTACAACCTAAGAACAACTAAGAAAAACACTGTATGTGTCAATTTCACATCATGAATATTGTGGTAATAAAAAACATGACAAATGTGTATCATAATTAAAAACAAAGACCTACAAATTCTCAACACGTTATTAAAACTAATGGACTGTCTACAAAGGAGCTGTCAGGTTAGAATCAGAAGAGCAAGAGAGACTTTAAAGTTGCCCATGGCCTGCATAAGTCTCTTCATAATTCAAAAACAGTCTTGGAAATGAGGATAAAACTAAAGTATGAATATAAATTGAGTAAAAAAAACTGATAATAATTAACTAAAGCAAACTGCAGCAAAATTGGGGGGAAAAAACTATTGTTTTAAAATCTGACTTTTTTTTTTTTTTTTTTTTAGATTTTTATCGCATGATAACTCAGGATGTGAAATTGATGCCATTAAAATTCAACATTTTCACATATGGCTATTTAAATACATCCAAAACCTGGAGAGTTCTGGATTCCAAAATCCATTTGAGCCTGAAAAAGACAGTAGGTGTCCAAGTGTGGTAACTTGAGGGTGTTTGCACATGTATTTGCCATTGGGAAGGGTGAACTGGCCAGAAACACAATGCAAGGACGTGGTATAATTCCAGCAGGAGGAAGTGAAGACAGGCCGGTAGCAAACATAAGTACGTTCTTCAATGACACTTCAGTCTGATGTTCTAAAAAAAACAAACATAAAAACAAGACTCAGATTTTCCATTAAAGAAATTATTTATACAAAAATTGTGTTCTGACTTTTTTTTTACTGGTTTAAAGATTTCACCAGTTCACCAAAAAATACAGAATATCTATTTTTAAGCACAAATAACAAACCTTCACAGTCGAGGAGATAGTCTGACAAAAAGCAAAGTGTCTTGGATTCTTTTGGCCCCTGGTTGCAACCTTCTGGGCTGAGTTCTGCTTTGAAGAGGTTTTCCAAATCAGTTGCTGTCAGCTTCTTCTCAGTGTGGGAAAGGAAAGGAGCCAAAACACTTTGATGGTTCTGAAGTGCTGTCAAAAAGTTTAAGTGGTAAGTCCATCTTTAAATCTGTCAAAGCAGTCAGAATTTAGGTTGTCTTATTAACAGGCTTGTAATTATATATATATATATATATATATATATATATATATATATATATATATATATATATATATATGCAATAAACAGTTAATTGTGTGCTATTTACCTTTTAATAACAGTATGGTTTCTTTCAATCACATACCACCTGACATATTCTTCAAGAATGGTGTTTTTCTTTAATGTTCGACACATGTCGAAAACACCCAGCAGTCTGGAGCAGGGTGCTATTTTTAAAAATAACATCTTATAGTGTGTCATGACTCAGCCCGGACTTTGGCCACGTGCATTTGTTTGTTTATGTTCCTCGTCACATGTCTGCCCTGTCCTTGTCTGTTCTTTCCTGTTTCCACACCTGCCCCTATGGATTTTCTGTTCTGTGGAAAAAAAGTTTTCTACCCCACCCTCCCTCCCTCCTGGTTCCTGGTTCATGGGCGCTCGGCTCGTCGGCTCTGCTGTGGACGTCACTCGTTCCCCCTTCTCAGCTGTGGACGTCGCTTGTTCCCCCCAATCGGCTGTGGGCGTTACTCGTTCCCCTTGCTCGGCTGTGGACGTCGCTTGTTACCCCTGCTCTGCTGTGGACGTCGCTCGTTCCTCTCTGGCTGCGCCTCCGTGTGCCTTGCTCCCCCCACCTGCCTCTTTGTGTGCCTTGCCCCCCTCTCCCGGACTTTGTCAGGATTAGGCGCTTCGGAAGCCGCGCCTCAGAGGGGGGGAACTGTCATGACTCAGCCCGGACTTTGGCCACGTGCATTTGTTTGTTTATGTTCCTAGTCACTTGTCTGCCCTGCCCTTGTCTGTTCCTTCCTGTTTCCACACCTGCTCCTAATTGTATCTGATTGTCTTTTGTATTTAAGTGTGCTGCGTTGCCGACGGCAGCGCGGAATCTACTGTTGTCTTTGTCCTGTCTCTAGTTCGTGTCATGTTTCGTGTTCCTCTGTTATTAAACCCTGTTTTGTTTTGCTATCCTGCGTTTGGGTCCGATCATTCCCGCGTTCATGACATGGTGACTTCAAAGTAGCTGCATTCTGAATCTGAGAAGATTTCATTAAATAATAATATAATAATAATAATAATAATAAAATTACTTTCATTAAATACTTAGAAAAGGTTCTTACACTTGCTATTGACAATCCTAAAATTTCTTAAATAAATAGTTTAGTAACTTTTTGTCAGGGATCAGTGCAGATCCGTCAGGGATCAGCGCGGACTTTTTGCCATGTGCGTTTGTTGTTTTTGTCACGTGATTCCCCCGTCTTCGTCTGCTCCTCCCGGTCATCACACCTGTTCCCCATTGTGTGTGATTGTCCCTGTCTGTATATATGTGAGGCAACGCGGCTTCGTTAATAATATCATTACATGTTAATGAGTTTCGTTAGTTCCCTGTGTAGTGTGGATTATGTTTGTCTTTCTTACGTATTAAACCCCTCTCATTTGAAGCTATCCTGTGTACGGGTATGTCTCCAATCCACCTCCGTCCGGGCTCTGACACCTTTCTACTAATCCTCTGAGTTATGTCTATTTCCATACCTCTTCCAGCACTTTCACTATACCCTCATCTGAGACATCTTTCAAAGTGGCACTGAACGAGGGATGGTCTACAATGTGGTTTACAAGGTCTTTTGAAAGAAAATGGGGCCCTGGTCCTCCATGCACTATCGACACAGCAATCATTTTTCCTGCCAAAAAATACTCATCCTACCTAACAGCTGTCAAATGTAAAGCCACAGCAAATACCAAAAATGAGTTTGTTACACATAACTTTTCAGTAAACGGTTTCTGCTTCTAAAGCAAACAACTTTTTATATTAAAGTACATACCAACTGAATTGTAAACCAGGTAGTGACTACTGGGTCGATACTGCAGGGAACTCATCAGCAAAGTGAGAAGTTCTCGCCTTAGTCCACCTGTATCAAGGCCCTCTTCAAGTGTGCCAGCATCATTAGAGAACTTCACAAACATGTCATTGAATTCTGAGTATGAGACACATTTAAATCCTCTGACTGCCCCATCCCACACATTGGATCTCATAATGTTGAATCTGCTGACACTTTTTCGATCAATGGCAAGAGCCAGATTTGCAATAATGTCAGCAGCTGTTAAAATACTTTGTGAGTTTTAAAACAATGTAATCAGTATTTTATATTTTCCATTAAACATACTTTTGCAGCTTACTCTATTGGTTCTGGGACGTCAAGACAGTGTGCTGTAGTTTCAAACTCATCGTCCTCTTCAGTAATCACAAGTGCATAAATGTCCATGTATTCTCTACCAATAAGCAGGCAGCAGGAACAAATACATAACCATGCAAAATCTATTTTTTAAGTACATAAAGAAAATATTTAGTGAACCAAACAAACCTCTAACAGTGGTTTTCTGCTGTAACATGAGCTGAAGTACCTGGTTGGTCATCCTCTGTATCTGAGAGTATTGTCTTAAAACTCAGACAATCAACAAATCAGACTTTATCAACAGACTTTAACAGAAATCAGACAATCAACAGAAATCAGACTTTATCAACAAATATTATATTTAGAAAAAGACATGGTATGCATGGCAGTAGTATCCAGAGATCATAACTGTCATGTTAGTCAGATTAATGTACTTAAACCACTATTAAAACTAACCTGCACTTCACTTCATGGAGCACAATCACTACAGACAAAAAAAGAAGCAGATGTAATCAGACATTTAAGATTTGAAAGTATTTATTTGTTCTGCTTTTATAGTGAGCATGAACCATTACAAGATTAAAAACATCTTACATTTTATTATCCTTACATTTTTCAGATGTGCTTGTACTGTATGCAAAGGCTGAAAGAAAAAAATATAATCAGTTTATACAGACATTTTTCAACAATTGAAAATCAATTGGATTTATTGACATTACCAGTGTGTCAGCCAGCTTAGATCACTCAGGATTTGGTGTCCTTATGATAACTTCTGTGTCTGATTCTGAACTGACTTCCTGTTCTCCTAGACACAGAACAAACCATGTTATTACCCTAAACATAAACAATACTTTAAATATGGCAAGCTTACCTCCAAAGTCCTTCCTTCTGCAAAGAAACAAATTTATCCTTGCATAAGGTTTTCCAATTTCTATTTTATAGTCCTTCAGTGTAAAGGGCCTTGGGGTCATAGGAACGTTAATGACCTCTGTGCCATCTGGGTACAGAAGTACATAGGGTCCTTCCTCCATGACTTTATTAAAGTCTTTAAAAAAAATTTCAGCCATAATGAGGGTTTCACTTGCATTTACAAGTGGATTCGTGAATAACGGGATCGTTTTCCCTTGTTGTGGTTTTGTGCAGCCATTCTGTAGTGACATTATACTGATATTAACCTGTAAAGAAAAAAGTACCAACAACATCACTATAACAAATGTACCATTCACAAACCATCGCTAAACAGCCACTTAAATATGATCATTGACCTGGTGTCACGGAGTCACCAGGTCCTTCTCTCACTCACCAGCACTCACATTCCCCTGAGTACTAATTAGCACCACCTGCTCCACATTCTTCAATCAACGCACACCCTATATAAACCACTCTCAGTCACTCAGTCATTGTCTGGTCTTGTATGTGCTAACGTGATTTTTCCCTGCAGTCAAGCTCCAGACTCCCGTTTGCTTCACAGCTATCGGCTCTCCTTCCTTCTCCCTCGCCTTTGGTGCTACCGGATTATTCTCCCCGTATCCACCTACTCCTGTCTAGGATCCTGTCTCTCCTCCTCCTGTGTTCTCCCCAGCGTGTGTGTGTCTATCAACCAAGTACATACCTCAGTGGGCACGGGTCACCCAGGCATTGGCCGAACCCTCTCACTCCTCCAGGGGAAGTTTTGGTGGCCCAGGATGGCCCAAGATGTAAGGAGGTTCGTGTTAGGATGCTCAGTCTGTGCCACCACCAAGACACCTCATTCTCTACCCACGGGCAAACTTTATCCTCTTCCCATTCTACCCAAACTACCGGCTTAATGCCGTTCCAGTGTGTGCTCGGTTACCAACCACCTTTTTTCCCCTGGTCCGATGAGCCTTCGGATGTCCCGTCTGTTGACCACTGGTTCCGTGAGAGTGAGAGGGTATGGAACTCGGCGCATCATCAGTTGCAGGGAGCCGTGAGAAGACACAAGAGGGCTGCTGACACTCGTCGTTCCTCCACTCCAGGTTATCAAGTAGGTCAGAAGGTATGGCTGTCCACGAAGAACATTTCGTCTACAGCTCCCCTGCAGAAAGCTGAACCCTCGGTACATCGGACCCTTCGAAATCGTTAAGGAGATCAATCCGGTGGCATTTCAACTCAAACTCCCCAGTACCTATCGTGTACATCCTGTCTCCATACACATACATACATGTGTCTCACTTCAAACCTTATCACACGCCAGTTTCTCTCCCATCTCTCTCAGGTCCTGGTGCTGAAGAAGTACCCCCCCACCTACCCTAGAAGAAGACACCGGGATCTACTCGGTAAAGGAGATCCTGGATTCCAGACGTCGAGGTGGGGCTCTACAGTATCTCATTGATTGGGAGGGGTATGGACCAGAGGAACGTTCATGGGTGCCCCGAGATGATATTCTAGACCCCGATCTCCTCCGGGAGTTCCACGAGTCACACCCAGGCAGACCCACGCCTCGACCCAGAGGCCGCCCACCTCGGCGCTCTGGTGTTCCCCGGTCCTCAGGAGCGGACCGTGAGGGGGGGGGTACTGTCACGGAGTCACCAGGTCCTTCTCTCACTCACCAGCACTCACATTCCCATTAGCACCACCTGCTCCACATTCTTCAATCAACGCACACCCTATATAAACCACTCTCAGTCACTCAGTCATTGTCTGGTCTCGTATATGCTAACGTGATTTTTCCCCACAGTCATTCAAGCTCCAGACTCCCGTTTGCTTCACAGCTATCGGCTCTCCTTCCTTCTCCCTCGCCTTCGGTGCTACCGGATTATTCTCCCCGTATCCACCTACTCCTGTCTAGGATCCTGTCTCTCCTCCTCCTGTGTTCTCCCCAGCGTGTGTGTGCGTGTTTACGCTTTCTGCAACTTCGTAGTGCTTCATACAGTTTTGAATTCGATACATCTGCTCACGGACTTCAATAATCTTTGGATCACAAAATATATTAATTAGTGACTCTTTGGTTTTGCTTACCCTAGAATGTGGCTTGTGTATCATTACACCTGGACTTTCTTCTCCTCCTTTCTGCTTCCACATTTCTTGCCCAAAGGAAAGGTTCTTTCCTTAGCTTTCAGTTTTCTATATTCCAAAAACTGACTTACAGTTGATACAGGAGTCCGTGCCTTTACCTATGTGCGAGTTTAAAATTCATCACTGATCACAAACTAACTCTTTATATTCATTATACACACAGCTACTGGAAATAGAAAATAAGTTCTAGTTATGTTTTAGCTAGCGACTCTAAGGTAATACCTGTGACATCCGTTGTCTTTGGCTGAATGGATTTCTGCTGTATCTCTTGTAAAACCTGAAGATTTTTTCCACAGGAACTGCAGAAATTTGGCAAAACATCGAATTTGAATCCACAGTGAGGACAATACATTTTGTACACTTTTACACACACATTCCAACTTTTCCTTGCGGCAGACAGTTGTACTTCCTGTATACCTTGAGTGACAGGTGTCTTGTCCAATGATCGGTACGTGTTCCAATCACAAACTATACCAACCTCTTGGTTGTCTGAATTGTCGTTGTGTTTTTGGATTTGTTACTGTGTTTCATGCACCGATTCAGACACCCCAGAAAAGGTAGGTATAGTTTGTGAATGGAAACTTACCGATCATTGGAAAAGAGACCTGTCATTCAAGATATACAGGTGAATGAAAGGTGTCTCGTCTGATGATCGGTAAGTTTCCAATCCATTCACAAACTATAACAACCTCTTCTGGGTTGTCTGACTTGTCGTTATGTTTTCGGATTTGTTAATGTGTTTTCAGATTTGTTAATTTGTTTTGCACTTCTTGGCCACCGTACTCCTTGGACTCGACAGAACTAAAGGTACATGATCATCTGTGTCACATCCAGAAGAACCCTGCTATGGTCTCTTTCCATAGGCAGATTACACAACCTGATGCTGCCTCCCAGTGCTCACCTGGGCAAGTCAAACTCCTCACCCAGTGTGACTCAGTACCATTGCATACCTACACTTTATACAGCTGCACCAGACACTTTCTTAGAAATAGGTGTTTCACTAAACTAGCATTGAGCTATCATCACAAATCATAAGTACTTTCATGTCTTTTTACTGTTCTGTCTACAAAGTTTCTTCTTTAAAGCTCCATAGATGTCTGTGATGGTGCTTTCTTCAAAATGCACTTCATGATTTCTCTGTACGTTTTGAAGCACAGAACAACATATCAGTGGGGAAGACTATCCTGACTCCCACCCACCAAGTACCCTGTGCACTCATGTCAATTAATGTTACCTACATTTGTAATTTCTTTTTTGCAACTTTCTTTTTGCAACAGCTGTGGTGATGTCCTACCAAATGCTAAAAAACTGGTAAATTTTGGTAAGATAGGTGCAACTTTTAAAACGCTTCATCATTCACAGATCAAAAATCTGTGTAACAGACATTGATATAAATATGTGTGTAATTGTTTGTTTCCCATAAAGGCCTTGGTTTAAAATAAAAATCATCAACTTGTAATATTTCCACACTTTGCATAACAGATTATTTCTTAGTCTAACCCTAACCCTAACCCTAGATTTTCATCATTTGTGTTGCAACAGTCCTACTACATGCTATCTCCATCAGAGCATTCTGTAAAAACAAACAACCATCTCTTGAAGATTGCAGCTAATAAATAGCTCTTTACTAAAAGGCAGAACAACCTTTACTTTGAGAATAGAATGTTTACACACAAACAACAAAACAGCTGTTTGCCTTTATTTTTTATGAGAAATTTAGTCATTACTCTTAAAGCTGTGTAATGTAATGTGACCTTTTTTAGAAAGAGCAAGAGAGAGCACTTTTCCATCATTTCACATTTGTATTAACTTACATTATACTATTTAAAGTGTTGATGCTATGGTTTTTTTTTTTTGGAGCCTGAAATGTAATTCTGCAGTTAATACTTTAGTTACAGTAATCCCATTCTTTCCAAGAAAATAGACTGCAGGATGAGCTTCACACTGATGTAATAATGACAAATCAGTTTGAATGCAAAATCACTAGCATGACATGTAAGCAAGCAAAAACCTTGTTGAATAATGCCTTGAGTAGTATTACCTACAATCTTACTATAAGGTTCCCTCCCTTTGCACAGAAAAAGGCTTTCAGCTTATAAGTGTGAAGATCTAACATGGATATAAACTTGGACTCCAGATAGACTGCTGTGATTCAATAAAACTCCTGGCAAATATGGAAGAAAACACTAATGCATACAATTATATTATACATTCAATGCATCATTAGTTCTCACAGCATATTTATAATCCAAACAAACAAAGTTAACCTTCCAGGTTCGAGAAGTACAATCACACTGGCCCGGCCGGCCATACTTCCCTCCCCACAAGCCCAACATGTACAGCCAATTACATACAATTTGCCCGCCCAGCTCAGGGAACTTCGCCCTGGAGACCAAGTAATGCTACTCATTCCTATTGCTGCCTGAAAGTTCCTGACATAGTGACAGGGCTTGTACATGGTCCTTGAGAGGGTGGGACCTTTAATTATTGGTTGCAACAATCAGGTAAAACTGCATACACACAGCTATATCACATCAACATTTTGAAAAAATAGTTTCCCCTGCCAGTGTTGTGTCTGCGTTTGCTTACCTCTGATCTGATCCACAAGAGTGTGCCCTGGTTAGGAGTGGAGATGATCTCACACCAACCACAGTGCTCCTGGACCAGTGCTCTGATGTATTCTCATCCCGTGTAGGACATACATCACTGGTGCTCCATGACAAAGGCCTATTTGCAAGTGGACCTCGTGCCTTGCGTTCAGAACCGGCATTGACCACTGGCAGTACTGGGTCCTTTCTTTTGACCTACACTACCTTCCAGCGCCTCACAGGTATCATCTTCTGGCGTCTCCACTTTTTCACTGCCGCCTACCTGGATGATGTCATGGTCCACTCCTCCACCTGGTCTGGCCACCTATTCTATCTGGGGGAGGTTCTGGGAAGTCAACATTTGTTGTTATTATGTTGGCTTTGTAGAAGCCAACATTCTGATTTCCATTATAAGCTTATTATTAGGGGTCAACACCTCTTGTTATTGTCGGTTTTCTTATTATTATTAGGGGTCAAGCCCCGAAGGGGCGTAGACACCTATTGTTATTGTCGGTTTTCTTCTTCTTATTATCATTATTATTATTATTATTATTATTATTATTATTATTATTATTATTATTCCTCTTCTTCCATTGAAGTCAATGGCAGCCCATAGAACCGTATGTAGGAAAGTTATGTAATTTGGCACACATGTAGAGGCCAGTCTTAGAAGTTACTCTAGCAACTTTGGTGTGTCTAGCTCAAACCCTTTAGCGCCACCAACAGTCCAAAATCCAATTATGTTCATGTTCATAATTGCTGACTCGTAAGGCCTAGAGACACAGTTCTTGCACATTTTGGATCGATTGCTCATGCCGATTCGAATACACCATATGACATCAATTCTGTCATGAATACCTTTCCGCCATTTTGAATTTTCCGTAATACCTACTTTTTCGAACTCCTCTTAGACCGTTTATCCGATTTGCATGTCCTTTGGTATCTAACATCTAGAGACACCCGAGACATAAAGTTATCAAAAGCTTTTTGATAGACCAATGCCTTCTCGTATACCGGGGCAACATACATGGTGGCGAGCACGCCAAAACAGACGTGAGGCCGTATCTTCTCAAAACTTATGCGTGTCGACACGAAACTTGGTATATGTCATTATAGTCATTACCTAAGGGTGCAAGCAACGTTTCGTGACAGCGACACCTAGTGGCCACAAGATTTGAAAAACAGCTATTTTTGCTTTTAACTACTACAAACTTTAGTCTAAAATAATGAAGTAGGTGTTTTTAGACTCCATGAGACATGCTAAGTCAAAGGATACCAAATGGTTTTCAGACGGCCATTTTGTGTGATGGCGAGCATGCCAAAACTGACGTGAGGCCGTATCTTCGCAAAATTTATGCGTGTTGACACGAAACTTTGTATATGTCATTATAGTCATGACCTGAGGGTCCATGCAAGGTTTCGTGACAGCGCCACCTATTGGACACGAGATTTTTAAAACAGCTATTTTTGCTTGTAACTACTGCAAACGTTAGTCTAAAATCATGAAGGAAGTGTTATTAGACTCCTTGAGGCAAGCTGAGTTAAACGATACCAAACCGTCGCAACATACATGGCGGTGAGCACGCCAAAACAGACGTGAGGCTGTATGTTCGCAAAACTTATGCGTGTCGACACGAAACTTGGGATATGTCATTATAGTCATGACCTGAGGGTGCATGCAACGTTCCTTGACAGCACCACCTAGTGGCCACGAGATTTTAAAAACGGCTATTTTCGCTTATAACTACTGCAAACTTTAGTCTAAATTCATGAAGGGAGTGTTGTTAGACTACTTGAGGCATGCTTAGTCAAACGATACCATACCGTGGCAACATACATGGCGGCGAGCACGCCAAAACAGACGTTAGGCTGTATGTTCACAAAACTTATGCGTGTCGACATGAAACTTGGTATATGTCATTATAGTCATGACCTGAGAGTGCATGCAACGTTTTGTGACAGCGCCACCTAGTGGCGACGAAATTTTAAAAACAATGCCATATCGCTACGAAACTTGGTATGGTTCATCAGCGACATGTTCTGAGGGCATGTGATCGGCTTGACCCCGGAATGGCTGCTTGCAGCTATATTTTTTATTATTATTATTATTATTATTATTATTATTATTATTATTATTATTATTATTATTATTCCTCTTCTTCCATTGAAGTCAATGGCAGCCCATAGAACCGTATGTAGGAAAGTTATGTAATTTTGCACACATGTATAGGCCAGTCTTAGAAGTTACTATAGCAACTTTGGTGTGTCTAGCTCAAACCCTTTAGCGCCACCAACAGTCCAAACATCCAATTATGTTCATGTTCATAACTGCTGACCCGTAAGGCTTAGAGACACAGTTCTTGCATATTTTGGATCCTTTGCTCATGCCGAATCGAATGTACCACATGACATCATTTCTGTCATGAATACCTTTCCGCCATTTTGAATTTTCCGTAATACCTACTTTGTCGAACTCCTCCTAGACCGTTTGTCCGATTTGCAAGTCCTTTGGTATCTAGCATCTAGAGACACCCTAGACAAAAAGTTATCAAAAGCTTTTTGATAGACCAATGCCTGCTCGTATACCATGACAACATACATGGTGGCGAGCACGCCAAAACAGACATGAGGCTGTATCTTCGCAAAACTTATGCGTGTCGACACAAAACTTGGTATATGTCATTATAGTCATGACCTGAGGGTGCATGCAACGTTTCGTGACAGCGCCACCTAGTGGCCACGAGATTTTAAAAACAGCTATTTTTGCTTATTACTACTGCAAACGTGAGTCTAAAATCATGAAGGATGTGTTGTTAGACTTCTTGAGGCATGCCGAGTCAAACGATACCAAACGGTTTTCGGACGGCCATTTTGTGTGGTGGCGAGCACGCCAAAACAGACGTGAGTCTGTATCTTCGCAAAACTTATGCATGTCGACACGAAACTTGGTATATGTCATTATAGTCATGACCTGAGGGTGCATGCAACGTTTCGTGACAGCGCCACCTAGTGGTAATGAGATTTTTTTAAAAATGCCATATCGCTACGAAACTTGGTATGGTTCATCAGCGACATGTTCTGAGCGCATAAGATCGAATTGACCCCGGAATGGCTGCTTGCAGCTATATTTATTATTATTATTATTATTATTATTATTATTATTATTATTATTATTATCATTATTATTCCTCTTTTTCCTTTGAAGTCAATGGCAGCCCATAGAACCGTATGTAGGAAAGTTATGTAATTTGGCACACATGTAGAGGCAAGTCTTAGAAGTTATTCTAGCAACTTTGGTGTGTCTAGCTCAAACCCTTTAGGGCCACCAACAGTCCAAAATCCAATTATGTTCATGTTTATAACTGCTGACTGGTAAGGCCTAGAGACACAGTTCTTGCATATTTTGGATCCTTTGCTCATGCCGATTCCAATGCACCACATGACATCATTTCTGTCATGGATACCTTTCCGCCATTTTGAATTTTCCGGAAAACCTAATTTTTCGAACTCCTCCTAGACCGTTTGTCTGATTTGCATGTCCTTTGGTATCTAGCATCTAGAGACACCCTAGACCAAAAGTTATCAAAAGCTTTTTGATAGACCAATGCCTTCTTATATACCGTTGCAACATACATGGTGGCGAGCACGCCAAAACAGACGTGAGGCTGTATCTTTGCAAAACTTATGCGTGTCGACACAAAACTTGGTATATGTCATTATAGTCATGACCTGAGGGTGTATGCAACGTTTCGTGACAGCGCCACCTAGTGGCCACGAGATTTTAAAAACAGCTATTTTCGCTTATAACTACAGCAAACTTTAGTCTAAAATCATGAAGGAGGTGTTTTTAGTCTTCTTGAGGCATGCTGAGTCAAACGATACCAAACCGTCGCAACATACATGGCAGCGAGCACGCCAAAACAGACGTGAGGCTGTATGTTTGCAAAACGTATGCGTGTCGACACGAAACTTGGGACATGTCATTATAGTCATGACCTGAGGGTGCATGCAACATTTTGGGACAGCGCCACCTAGTGGCAATGAGATATTAAAAACAATGCCATATCGCTACGAAACTTGGTATGGTTCATCAGCGACATGTTCTGAGTGCATGTGATCGGCTTGACCCTGGAATGGCTGCTTGCAGCTATATTTATTATTATTATTATTATTATTATTATTATTATTATTATTATTATTATTATTCCTCTTCTTCCATTGAAGTCAATGGCAGCCCATAGAACCGTACATAGGAAAGTTATGTAATTTGGTACACATGTAGAGGCCAGTCTTAGAAGTTACTATAGCAACTTCGGTGTGTCTAGCTCAAACCCTTTAGCGCCACCAACAGTCCAAACATCCAATTATGTTCATGTTCATAACTGCTGACTGGTAAGGCCTAGAGACACAGTTCTTGCAATTTTGGATCCTTTGCTCTTGCCGAATCGAATGTACCACATTTCGTCGTTTCTGTCATGAATACCTTTCCGCCATTTTGAATTTTCCGTAATACCTACTTTGTCGAACTCCTCCTAGGCCATTTGTCCGATTTGCATGTCCTTTGGTATCTAGCATCTAGAGACACCCTAGACAAAAAAGTTATTAAAAGCTTTTTGATAGACCAATGCCTTCTCGTATACCGTGGCAAAATACATGGTGGCGAGCACGCCAAAACAGACGTGAGGCTGTATCTTAGCAAAACTTATGCGTGTCGACACAAAACTTGGTATATGTCATTATAGTCATGACCTAAAGGTGTATGTAACGTTTCATGACAGCGCCACCTAGTGGTCACGAGATTTGAAAAATAGCTATTTTCGCTTATAACTACGGCAAACTTTAGTCTAAAATCATGAATATATAATTTGGCACACATGTATAGGCCAGTCTTAGAAGTTACTCTAGCAACTTTGGTGTGTCTAGCTCAAACCCTTTAGCGCCACCAACAGTCCAAACATCCGATTATGTTCATGTTCATAACTGCTGACTCATAAGGCCTAGAGACACAGTTCTTGCATATTTTGGATCCATTCCTCATGCCGATTGGAATGCACCATATGACATCATTTCTGTCATGAATACCTTTCCGCCATTTTGAATTTTCCGTAATACTTACATTTTCGAACTCCTCCAAGACCGTTTGTCCCATTTGCATGTCCTTTGGTATCTAGCATCAAGAGACACCCGAGACAAAAAGTTATCGAAAGTTTTTTGATAGACCAATTCCTTCTCGTATACCGTGGCAACATACATGGTGGCGAGCACGCCAAGACGGACGTGAGAACGTATCTTCGCAAAACTTATGCGTGTCGACTCGGAACTTGCTATATCATTATAACTTGCTATGTCATTATAGTCATGACCTGAGGGTGCATGCAACGTTTTGTGACAGCGCCACCTAGTGGCAACGAGATTTTAAAAACAGCTATTTTCGCTTATAACTACTGCAATCTTTAGTCTAAAATCATGAAAGAGGTGTTGATAGACTCCTTGAGGCATGCTGTGTCAAACGATACCAAACCGTGGCAACATACATGATGGCGAGCACGCCAAAACAGACGTGAGGCTGTATCTTCACAAAACTTATGCGTGTCGACACGAAACTTGGTATATGTCATTATAGTCATGACCTGAGGGTGTATGCAACGTTTCGTGACAGCGCCACCTAGTGCCCACGAGATTTTAAAAACAGCTATTTTTGCTTATAACTAGTGCAAACGTGAGTCTAAAATCATGAAGGGAGTGTTGTTAGACTCCTTGAGTCATGCCGACTCAAACGATACCAAACGGTTTTCGGACGGCCATTTTGTGTGGTGGCGAGCATGCCAAAACAGACGTGAGGCTGTTGTCTTCGCAAAACTTATGCGTGTTGACACGAAACTTGGTGTATGTCATTATAGTCATGACCTGATGGTGCATGCAACGTTTCGTGACAACGCCACCTAGTGGTCACAAGATTTTAAAATCAGCTATTTTCGCTTATAACTACTGCAAACTTTAGTCTAAAATCATGAAGGAGGTGTCGTTAAACTCCTTCAGGCATGCTGAGTTAAACGATACCAAACCGTCGCAACTTACATGGCGGCGAGCACGCCAAAACAGACGTGAAGCTGTATCTTTGCAAAACTTATGCGTGTCGACACGAAACTTGGTATATGTCATTATAGTCATGACCTGAGGGTGTATGCAACGTTTTGTGACATCGCCACCTAGTGGCAACGAGATTTTAAAAACAATGTCATATCGCTACGAAACTTGGTATGGTACATCAGCTACATGTTCTGAGTGCATGTGATCAGCTTGACCCCGGAATGGCTGCTTGCAGCTATATTTATTATTATTATTATTTCTCTTCTTCCGTTGAAGTCAATGGCAGCCCATAGAACCATACGTAGGAAAGTTATGTAATTTGTCACCCATGTAGAGGCCAGTCTTAGAAGTTACTCTAGCAACTTTGGTGTGTCTAGCTCAAACCCTTTAGCGCCACCAACAGTCCAAATACCAATTATGTTCATGTTCATAACTGCTGACTCATAAGGCCTGGAGACACAGTTCTTGCATTTTGAATCCTTTGCTCATGCCAATTCGAATACACCATATGACATAATTTCTGTCATGAATACCTTTCTGCCATTTTGAATTTTCCGTAAAACCTACTTTTTCGAACTCCTCCTAGACCGTTTGTCCAATTTGCATGTCTTTTGGTATCTAGCATCTAGAGATATCCTAGACAAAAAGTTATCAAAAGCTTTTTGATAGACTAATGCCTTCTCGTATACCGTCGCAACATACATGGTGGCGAGGACGCCAAAACGGACGTGATTCCGTATCTTCGCAAAACTTATGCATGTCAACACGAAACTTGCTACGTGTCATTATAGTCATGACCTGAGGGTGCATGCAACGTTTCATGATAGCGCCACCTAGTGGCAATGAGATTTTAAAAACAATGCCATATCGCTATGAAAACTTGGTATGGTTCATCAGCGACATGTTCTGAGCGCACCTGATCGGCTTGACCCCGGAATGGCTGCTTGCAGCTATATTTATTATTATTATTATTCCTCTTCTTCCGTTGAAGTCAATGGCAGCCCATAGAACCATAAGTAGGAAAGTTATGTAATTTGGCACCCATGTAGAGGCCAGTCTTAGAAGTTACTCTAGCAACTTTGGTGTGTCTAGCTCAAACCCTTTAGCGCCACCAACAGTCCAAATACCAATTATGTTCATGTTCATAACTGCTGACTCATAAGGCCTGGAGACACAGTTCTTGCATTTTGGATCCTGTGCTCATGCCAATTCGAATACACCATATGACATCATTTCTGTCATGAATACCTTTCTGCCATTTTGAATTTTCCATAAAACCTACTTTTTCGAACTCCTCCTAGACCGTTTGTCCAATTTGCATGTCTTTTGGTATCTAGCATCTAGAGATATCCTAGACAAAAAGTTATCAAAAGCTTTTTGATAGACTAATGCCTTCTCGTATACCGTGGCAACATACATGGTGGCGAGGACGCCAAAACGGACGTGATTCCGTATCTTCACAAAACTTATGCATGTCGACACGAAACTTGCTACGTGTCATTATAGTCATGACCTGAGGGTGCATGCAACGTTTCATGACAGCGCCACCTAGTGGTCACGAGATTTTAAAAACATCTATTTTCGCTTATAACTACGGCAAACTTTAGTCTAAAATCATGAAGGAGGTGTTGTTAGACTCCTTGAGGCATGCTGAGTCAAACGATATCAAACGGTTTTCGGACGGCCTTTTTGTTTGATGGCGAGGACGTCAAAACAGACGTGAGGCCATATCTTCTCAAAACTTATGCGTGTTGACACGAGACTTGGTATATGTCATTATATTCATGACCTGAGGGTGCATGCAACGTTTCATGACAGCGCCACCTAGTGGCAATGAGATTTTAAAAACAATGCCATATCGCTATGAAAACTTGGTATGGTTCATCAGCGACATGTTCTGAGCGCACCTGATCGGCTTGACCCCCGAAATGGCTGCTTGCAGCTATATTTATTATTATTCTTCCTCTTCTTCCATTGAAGTCAATGGCAGCCCATAGAACCGTATGTAGGAAAGTTATGTAATTTGGCACACATGTAGAGGCCAGTCTTAAAAGTTATTCTAGCAACTTTGGTGTGTCTAGCTCAAACCCTTTAGCGCCACCAACAGTCCAAACATCCAATTATGTTCATGTTCATAACTGCTGACTGGTAAGGCCTATAGACACAGCTCTTGCATATTTTGGATCCTTTGCTTATGCCGATTCGAATGCACGGTATGACATCATTTCTGTCATGAATACCTTTCCGCTATTTTGAATTTTCCATAATACGTACTTTGTCGAACTCCTCATAAACCGTTTGTCCGATTTGCATGTCCTTTGGTATGTGGCATCTAGAGACACCCGAGACAAAAAGTTATCAAAAGCTTTTTGATAGACCAATGCCTTCTTGTATAGCGTGGCAACATACAGGGTGGCGAGCACGCCAAAATGGACGTGAGGCTGTATTGCAAAACTTAAGCGTGTCGACACGAAACTTGGTAAATGTCATTATAGTCATGACCTGAGGGTGCATGCAACATTTCGTGACAGTGCCACCTAGTGGTCACAAGATTTTAAAAACAGCTATTTTCGCTTATAACTAATGTAACATTTAGTCTAAAATCATGAATGGAGTGTTGTTACACTCCTTGAGGCATTCTGAGTCAAACGATACCAAACGGTTTTTGGACGGCCATTTTGTGTGGTGGCGAGCACGACAAAAGAGACGTGAGGCTGAATGTTCGCAAAACTTATGCATCTCGACACGAAACCTGGTATATGTCATTATAGTCATGACCTGAGTGTGCATGCAACGTTTTTTGACAACGCCACCTAGTGGCGATGAGATTTTAAAAACAATGCCATATCACTACGAAACTTGGTATGGTTCATCAGCGACATGTTCTGAGTTCATGAGATTAGCTTGACCCTGGAATCGCTGCTTGCAGCTATATTTATTGTTATTATTATTATTATTCCTCTTCTTCCATTGAAGTCAATGGCAGCCCATAGAACTGTATGTAGGAAAGTTATGTAATTTGGCACACATGTAGAGGCCAATCTTAAAAGTTACGCTAGCAACTTTGGTGTGTCTAGCTCAAACCCTTTAGCGCCACCAACAGTCCAAAATCCATTTATGTTCATGTTCTTAACTGCTAACTGGTAAGGCTTAGAGACACAGTTCTTGCATATTTTGGATCCTTTGCTCATGCCGATTCGAACGCACCATATGACATCATTTCCTTCATGAATACCTTTCCGCCATTTTGAATTTTCTGTAAAACCTAATTTTTCGAACTCCTCCTAGACCGTTTGTCTGATTTGCATGTTTTTTTGGTTTCTAGTATCTAGAGACACGCAAGACAAAAAGTTATCAAAAGTTTTTTGATAGACCAATGCCTTCTCGTATACCGTGGCAACATACATGGTGGCGAGCACGCCAAAACAGACGTGAAGCTGTATCTTCGCAAAACTTATGCGTATCGACACGAAACCTGGTAAATGTCATTGTAGTCATGCCCTGAGGGTGCATGCAACGTTTCGTGACAGCGCCAACTAGTGGCCACGAGATTTTAAAAACAGCTATTTTCGCTTATAACTACTGTGAACTTGAGTCTACAATCATGAAGGGAGTCTTGTTAGACTACTTGAGGCATGCTGAGTCAAACGATACCAAACGGTTTTCGGACAGCCATTTTGTGTGGTGGCGAGCATGCCAAAACAGACGTGAGGCTGTATCTTCACAAAACTTATGCGTGTCGACACGAAACCTGGTAAATGTCATTGTAGTCATGACCTGAGCGTGCATGCAACGTTTCGGGACAGCGCCACCTACTGGCCACGAGATTTTAAAAACAGATATTGTTGCTTATAACTACTGCAAACTTTAGTCTAAATTTATGAAGGAGGTGTTGTTAGACTCCTTGAGGCATGCTGAGTCAAACGATACCAAACCGTGGCAACATACATGGTGGCGAGCACGCAACAACAGACGTGAGGCTGTGTGTTCGCAAAACTTGTGCGTGTCGACATGAAACTTGGTAAATGTCATTATAGTCATGACCTGAGGGTGCATGCAACGTTTGGTGACAGCGCCACCTAGTGGCAACGAGATTTTAAAAACAATGCCATATCGCTACCGAACTTGGTATGGTTCATCAGCGACATGTTCTGAGAGCATGTGATCGGCTTGACCCCGGAATGGCTGCTTGCAGCTATATTTATTAGGGGTCAAGCCCCGAAGGGTCGTAGACACCTATTGTTATTGTCGGTTTTCTTATCAGGGGTCAAGCCCTGAAGGGGCGTAGACACCTATTGTTATTGTCGGTTTTCTTCTTCTTATTATTATTATTCTACCTCTTCTTCCATTGAAGTCAATGGCAGCCCATAGAACCGTATGTAGGAAAGTTATGTAATTTGGCACACATGTAGAGGCCAGTCTTAGAAGTTATTCTAGCAACTTTGGTGTGTCTAGATCAAACCCTTTAGCACGACCAACAGTCCAAACATCCAATTATGTTCATGTTCATAACTGCTGACTCATAAGGCCTAGAGACACAGTTCTTGCATATTTTGGATCCTTTGCTCATGCCGAATCGAATGCACCAATGACATCATTTCTGTCATGAATACCTTTCCGCCATCTTGAATTTTCCGTAAAACCTAAATTTTCGAACTCCTCCTAGACCATTTGTCCAATTTGCATGTCCTTTGGTATCTCGCATCTAGAGACACCCTAGACAAAAAGTTATCAAAAGCTTTTTGATAGACCAATGCCTTCTTGTATAGCGTGGCAACATACATGTTGGCGAGCACGCCAAAACAGACATGAGACTGTATCTTCGCAAAACTTATGCGTGTCGACACAAAACTTGGTATATGTCATTATAGTCATGACCTGAGGGTGTATGCAACATTTCGTGACAGCGCCACCCAGTGGTCACGAGATTTTTAAAACAGCTATTTTTGCTTATGACTACTGCAAACGTGAGTCTAAAATCATGAAGGAGGTCTTGTTAGACTTCTTGAGGCATGCCAAGTCAAACGATACCGAACGGTTTTCGGACGGCCATTTTGTATGGTGGCGAGCATGCCAAAACAGACTTGAGGCTGTATCTTTGCAAAACTTATGCGTGTTGACACAAAACTTGGTGTATGTCATTATAGTGAAGACCTGAGGGTGCATGCAACGTTTCTTGACAGCGCCACCTAGTGGTCACAAGATTTTAAAAACAGCTATTTTCGCTTATAACTACTGCAAACTTTAGTCTAAAATCATGAAGGACGTGTTATTAGACTCCTTGAGGCATGTCGTGTCAAACGATACCAAATGGTTTTCGGACGGCCATTTTGTGTGGTGGCGAGCACGCCAAAACAGACGTGAAGCTGTATCTTTGCAAAACTTATGCGTGTTGACACAAAACTTGGTATATGTCATTATAGTCATGACCTGAGGGTGTATGCAACGTTTTGTGACATCGCCACCTAGTGGCAACGAGATTTTAAAAACAATGTCATATCGCTACGAAACTTGGTATGGTACATCAGCTACATGTTCTGAGTGCATGTGATCAGCTTGACCCCGGAATGGCTGCTTGCAGCTATATTTATTATTATTATTATTTCTCTTCTTCCGTTGAAGTCAATGGCAGCCCATAGAACCATACGTAGGAAAGTTATGTAATTTGTCACCCATGTAGAGGCCAGTCTTAGAAGTTACTCTAGCAACTTTGGTGTGTCTAGCTCAAACCCTTTAGCGCCACCAACAGTCCAAATACCAATTATGTTCATGTTCATAACTGCTGACTCATAAGGCCTGGAGACACAGTTCTTGCATTTTGAATCCTTTGCTCATGCCAATTCGAATACACCATATGACATAATTTCTGTCATGAATACCTTTCTGCCATTTTGAATTTTCCGTAAAACCTACTTTTTCGAACTCCTCCTAGACCGTTTGTCCAATTTGCATGTCTTTTGGTATCTAGCATCTAGAGATATCCTAGACAAAAAGTTATCAAAAGCTTTTTGATAGACTAATGCCTTCTCGTATACCGTCGCAACATACATGGTGGCGAGGACGCCAAAACGGACGTGATTCCGTATCTTCGCAAAACTTATGCATGTCAACACGAAACTTGCTACGTGTCATTATAGTCATGACCTGAGGGTGCATGCAACGTTTCATGATAGCGCCACCTAGTGGCAATGAGATTTTAAAAACAATGCCATATCGCTATGAAAACTTGGTATGGTTCATCAGCGACATGTTCTGAGCGCACCTGATCGGCTTGACACCGGAATGGCTGCTTGCAGCTATATTTATTATTATTATTATTCCTCTTCTTCCGTTGAAGTCAATGGCAGCCCATAGAACCATAAGTAGGAAAGTTATGTAATTTGGCACCCATGTAGAGGCCAGTCTTAGAAGTTACTCTAGCAACTTTGGTGTGTCTAGCTCAAACCCTTTAGCGCCACCAACAGTCCAAATACCAATTATGTTCATGTTCATAACTGCTGACTCATAAGGCCTGGAGACACAGTTCTTGCATTTTGGATCCTGTGCTCATGCCAATTCGAATACACCATATGACATCATTTCTGTCATGAATACCTTTCTGCCATTTTGAATTTTCCATAAAACCTACTTTTTCGAACTCCTCCTAGACCGTTTGTCCAATTTGCATGTCTTTTGGTATCTAGCATCTAGAGATATCCTAGACAAAAAGTTATCAAAAGCTTTTTGATAGACTAATGCCTTCTCGTATACCGTGGCAACATACATGGTGGCGAGGACGCCAAAACGGACGTGATTCCGTATCTTCACAAAACTTATGCATGTCGACACGAAACTTGCTACGTGTCATTATAGTCATGACCTGAGGGTGCATGCAACGTTTCATGACAGCGCCACCTAGTGGTCACGAGATTTTAAAAACATCTATTTTCGCTTATAACTACGGCAAACTTTAGTCTAAAATCATGAAGGAGGTGTTGTTAGACTCCTTGAGGCATGCTGAGTCAAACGATATCAAACGGTTTTCGGACGGCCTTTTTGTTTGATGGCGAGGACGTCAAAACAGACGTGAGGCCATATCTTCTCAAAACTTATGCGTGTTGACACGAGACTTGGTATATGTCATTATATTCATGACCTGAGGGTGCATGCAACGTTTCATGACAGCGCCACCTAGTGGCAATGAGATTTTAAAAACAATGCCATATCGCTATGAAAACTTGGTATGGTTCATCAGCGACATGTTCTGAGCGCACCTGATCGGCTTGACCCCCGAAATGGCTGCTTGCAGCTATATTTATTATTATTCTTCCTCTTCTTCCATTGAAGTCAATGGCAGCCCATAGAACCGTATGTAGGAAAGTTATGTAATTTGTCACACATGTAGAGGCCAGTCTTAGAAGTTACTATAGCAACTTTGGTGTGTCTAGCTCAAACCCTTTAGCGCCACCAACAGTCCAAAATCCAATTAAGTTCATGTTCATAACTGCTGACTGGTAAGGCCTAGAGACACAGTTCTTGCATATTTTGGATCCTTTGCTCATGCCAATTCGAATGCACCATATGAGATCATTTCCGTCATGAATACCTTTCCGCCATTTTGAATTATCTGTTAAACCTAATTTTTCGAACTCCTCCTAGACCGTTTGTCCGATTTGCATGTCCTTTGGTATCTAGCATCTAGAGACACCCTAGACAAAAGTTATCAAAAGTTTTTTAATAGACCAATGCCTTCTCGTATACTGTGGCAACATACATGGTGGCGAGCACCCCAAGCCCGACGTGAGGCTGTATCTTCGCAAAACTTATGCATGTCGACACGAAACCTGGTAAATGTCATTATAGTCATGACCTGAGGGTGCATGCAACGTTCCGTGACAGCGCCACCTAGTGGCCACGAGATTTTAAAAACAGCTATTTTCGCTTATAACTACTGTAAACTTTAGTCTAACATCATGAAGGGGGTGTTGTTGGACTACTTTTGGCATGCTGAGTCAAACGATACCAAACAGTTTTCAGACGGCCATTTTGTGTGGTGGCGAGCACGGACTTGAGGCTGTATCTACGCAAACCTTATGCGTGTCTTCGCAAAACTTATGCGTGTCGACACGAAACCTGGTAAATGTGATTATACTCATGACCTGCTGGTGCATGCAACGTTTCGTGACAGTGCCACCTATAGGCCACGAGATTTTAAAAACAGCTATTTTCGCTTATAACTACTGCAAACTTTAGTCTAAAATCATGAAGTAGGTCTCGTTAGACTCCTTGAGGCATGCTGAGTCACACCATACCAAACCGTGGCAATATACATGGCGGCGAGCATGCCAAAACAGACGTGAGGCTGTATGTTCGCAAAACATGCGTGTCGACACGAAACTTGGTATATGTCATTATAGTCATTACCTGAGGGTGCATGCAACGTTTTGTGACAGCGCCACCTAATGCCTACAAAACTCGGTATGGTTCATTAGCGACATGTTCTTAGTGCCTGTGATCGGCTTGACCCCGGAATGGCTGCTTGCAGCTATATTTTAGGGGTCAAGCCCCGAAGGGGCGTAGACACCTATTATTTCTGTCAGTTTTCTTCTTATTATTATTATTAGGGATCAAGCCCCGAAGGGGCGTAGACACCTATTGTTATTGTCGGTTTTCTTATTATTATTCTTCCTCTTCTTCCATTGAAGTCAATGGCAGCCCATAAATCCGTACGTAGGAAAGTTCTGTAATTTGGCACACATGTAGAGGCCAGTCTTAGAAGTTAACTATAGCAACTTTGGTTTGTCTAGCTCAAACCCTCTAGCGCCACCAACAGTCCAAATACCAATTATGTTCATGTTCATACTCGCTGACTGGTAAGGCCTAGAGACACAGTTCTTGCATATTTTGGATCCTTTGCTCATGCCGATTCGAATGCACCATTTGACGTCATTTCTTTCATGGATACCTTTCCGCCATTTTCAATTTTCCCTAAAACCTAATTTTTCGAACTCCTCCTAGACCGTTTGTCCGATTTGCATGGCCTAAAAAGTTAACAAAAGTTTTTTGATAGACCAATGCCTTCTTGTATACCGTGGCAACATACATGGTGGCGAGCATGCCAAAACGGACGTGAGAACGTATCTTCTCGAAACTTATGCGTGTCAAGACGAAACTTGGTATATGTCATTATAGTCATGACCTGAGGGTGCATGCATTGTTTCGTGACAGCGCCACCTAGTGGCAACGAGATTTTAAAAACAATGCTATATCGTTACGAAACTTGGTATGGTTCATCAGTGACATGTTCTGAGCGCACCTGATCGATCTTGGCATCTAGCATCTAGAGACAGCCTAGACAAAAAGTTATAAAAAGTTTTTTGATAGACCAATGCCTTCTCGTATACTGTGGCAACATACATGGTGGCGAGCACGCCAAAACAGACGTGAGGCCGTATCTTTACAAAACTTATGCGTGTCGACACGAAACCTGGTAAATGTCATTATAGTCATTACCTGAGGGTGCATGCAACCTTTCGTGACAGTGCCACCTAGTGGCCACGAGATTTTAAAAACAGCTATTTTTGCTTATAACTACTGCAAACTTGAGTCTAAAATCATGAAGGGAGTGTTGTTAGAATACTTGAGGCATGCTGAGTCAAACGATACCAAACGGTTTTCGGATGGCCATTTTGTGTGGTGGCGAGCACGCCAAAACAGACGTGAGGCTGTATCTTTGCAAAGCTTATGAGTGAGGGTGCATGCAACGTTTTGTTACAGCGCCACCTAGTGGCCACGAGATTTTAAAAACAATGCCATATCGCTACGAAACTTGGTATGGTTCATCAGCGACATGTCCTGAGCGCATCTGATTGGCTTGACCCCGGAATGGCTGCTTGCAGCTATATTTATTGTGTTATGTTTATTTTGGCTTTTGATTTCCGTTATAAGCTTATTATTATTATTATTATTATTATTATTATTATTAGACAAAAATTCATCTAAAAAAATGCTGCCAAGGGCTTTTGAGCCACATGCACCAAATTCGGATATGTCATAGACCCTGGTCTGAAGTTTGTTGCTCCTATTTTTCTAAGTGAACGGAATTCTGGCATTCCCGGTACAGAAGCTCAAAGTGGCCTTTTTTCCTATAGACTTCCATTATAAACTTTTGAGGTTTATAACTCGGCAAGTTTTCGAGCGATTTACACCGAACTCGAACAGGTTCTTTAGGACCTTACTCCGGACCAAATTTTTATTCCGGAATTCCGACGGAATTTTCGGTTTTCCTGTAGTCGACGATCGAACATCCCATAGACTTGAATAGGGAATTCCGAAAAGTCCTCTAAGCTCTCTCACACACAATACATCCAACATTAAGAATTGCATGTACTGTTCTATGCAGTATAATAGAAGTAGAATCCCATAATGACTGCAGTATTGACATGAAATGTCCAAACCCTCAGTAGCCAGTTTTTGCCAAAAGTATTGGCACCCCACCGGGCATTCTGGTGACCTCACTCGACACCAGGTGACATCATGTGTAGCCCGCCCCCAAAACAAGCGAAATTAAAAATTTGCACAACATGGACCTGTGACATATCAAAACACTCAGCACAATGAGGGGAACTGCCCCACGGGTATTCTGGTCACATCACATGACGTCATGTGAGGTCACGTGAAAATTAAAAATTTGCACAACAGGGACATGTGACATATCAAAACACTCAGCACAATGAGGGGAACTGCCCCACGGGGAGGTTCCCCTCATTGTGCTGAGTGTTTTGATATGTCACATGTCCATGTTGTGCAAATTTTTAATTTCCACGTGACCTCACGTGACGTCTACACGTGCTACACTCATAAATTTTTGATTTCGCTAATTTTGGGGGCGGGGCTTCACGCGATGTCAGTTCCCCTCATCTTGCTGAGCAGTTGCTCCACGGGTATTCTGGTCACGTCACATCTGGTCAGTTCCCCTCATTGTGCTGAGTGTTTTGATATGTCACATGTCCATGTTGTGCAAATCTTTTATTTTCATGTGACGTCACGTTTATAATGGAAGTCTATGGGGAAAAGGCCACTTTGAGCTTCCGTATATGCCACTTTGAGCTTTCGTACCGGGAATGCCGGAATTCCGATCGCTAAGAAAAATAGAAGCAACAAACTTCAGACCAGGTTCTACGACATATCTGAATTAGGTGCATGTAGCTCGAAAGCCCTAGGCCGCATTTTTTTAAATAAATTTTTGTCTAAGAATAATAATAATAACTAGAACCGTACATTTCCTAAAGAAAATGTGAATGTGCTTGCACGTGGCAAGTTCCTCTCATCATGCTGAGTGTTTTGATGTCACATGTCCATGTTGTGCTACATTTTTGATTTCGCTAATATTGGGGGTGGAGCTACACGTGACGTCAGTTCCCCTCATCTTGCTGAGTGTTTTGATATATGACAGGTCAATGTTGTACTAAATCTTTTTGATTTAGCATGAATTTTAGGAATTTCCCATTCATTTCTATGGGACTTTTTTGGCCGCTTTTTCGTTGGTCGTTGGTCGGATCGCTTATAAAAACCATAGCACACCTCTCCTCAATGAGCCGGTCGATCTGACACCTCATCCATGGGTCTAGGACAAAAGCTGTGGGACAAGTTACGCGCTGAAAAAGTGTCCGGAAGAAGAATAATAATTATAATAATAATAATAATAATAATAATAATAATAATAATAATAATTAGAACGGTACATTTCCTAAAGAAAATGTGAATGTGCTTGCACTTGGCAAGTTCCCCTAATCGTGCTGAGTGTTTTGATATGTCACATGTCCATGTTGTGCTAACTTTTTGATTTCGCTTATTTTGGGGGCGGGGCTACACGTGATGTCAGTTCCCCTCATCTGCTGAGTGTTTTATGTTGTGTAACTGAGATATGGCTTCTTTATATTGCAATATGGTTCATAAGGTGCACTACATGGTTGCTAGGGTATGGCTGCACAGTTACTATGGTTATATTTGCAGACTAGTTTCTTACCTGCAACAAAGGAGCACACCTGAAAATCCATTTATCTTTTCCTGAAACAAGCGCCATGAAGATCTTGAACTAAAGCATCAATCAGAGATTTTACTGGGAAAAAATATAATCACATTACAATAAGGATCATTAGTTCAAATGTAATGTATTAACTAACATTTACTAACCATGAATTATTGTATTTAGTAATCTTTGTTAAAATAAAGTTTATTCTTTGTTCATGTTAGTCCACAGTATATTAAGTAATGTTAACACGGTGTTAATAATGTATTAGTAAATGTTGAAATTAACATGAACAAAACGAATAAATGCTGTAGAAGTGCAGTTTATTATTAGTTCATGTTAAGTAATGTGGTAACTAATGTCAACTAATGAACCTTTATTATAAAGTTTTAGAAAAAAAAAACTGTTCAAGGGTGGATTCGAACCCCGAATCTCTGCATGCTAAACGGATTCGCTATCCACTAGGCCATCCAGGAACACGAGAAAGCCTTTGCGGTTTTATGTATTAATTCACTAATGTGAAGAATGGTGCGTCTAACAATACCCAAGCTTTATTATATTAAAGTCATTTTTATCATTCTTTGGACCGGGGGAGGAAACCGGAGTACCCGGAGGAAACCCCCGAGGCACGGGGAGAACATGCAAACTCTGCACACACAAGGCGGAGGCGGGAATCGAAAATCATGAAAATAGGGGGCAATCCCACAATATATATATATATATGAAATGAAACTGAAGCTCACTGTGAAATATAGCAACAAGCTTTAATTAAAGACCTTTACACAGATTCACTGGTGTCTGCTGCCCTCTTTTGGATGTTAGCACATCTACAGAGAGATTCCCCATTCAAGTCTATGGGGAAAAAACACCCCTTTGAGCTTCCATACTGGGAATTCTGGAATTCTGATCGCTTATAATTTTATAAGCGATCAGAATTCCAGAATTCCCAGTATGGGAATTCCATAGCACACCTCTCCTCAATGAGCCGGTCGATTTGACACCTCATTTATGGGTCTAGGACAAAAGCTGCAGGACAAGTTACACGCCGAAAAAGTGTCTGGAAGAAGAAGAAGAAGAAGAAGAAGAAGAAGAAGAAGTATGCAAGAGAATAAGAATGTGCTTTGCAAGCACATTAATAATAATAATAATAATAATAATAATAATAATAATAATAATAATAATAATAATAATAATAATAATAATAAGTAGGGGGGCATGGTGGCTTAGTGGGTAGCACGTTCGCCTCACACCTCCAGGGTCAGGGTTCGATTCCCGCCTCCGCCTTGTGTGTGCAGAGTTTGCATGTTCTCCCCGTGCCTCGGGGGTTTCCTCCGGGTACTCCGGTTTCCTCCCCCGGTCCAAAGACATGCATGGTAGGTTAATTGGCATCTCTGGAAAAATTGTCCGTAGTGTGTGAATGCGTGAGTGAATGAGAGTGTGTGTGTGCCCTGCGATGGGTTGGCACTCCGTCCAGGGTGTATCCTGCCTTGATGCCTGATGACGCCTGAGATAGGCACAGGCTCCCCGTGACCCGAGAAGTTCGGATAAAGCGGTAGAAAATGAATGAATGAATAATAATAAGTATGCAAGAGAATAAGAATGTGCTTTGCAAGCACAATAATAATAATAATAATAATAATAATAATAATAATAATAATAAGTAAAGAAGAGAATAAGAATGTGCTTTGCAAGCACATTAACTAGATTTGTAAAGTTTGTTGCGACAAACTTTGATTTTGGCTTTGACGGTGCAAGTGTTTGCAAAGGCCGGTGCTTTTTGGAGGCGAGTGGACAGAAAGATTGTGAAAGCTACTGGACCGCTAGAGTGCCAATACTTTTGGAGGCAAGCGGACATGAGCACGTGACATGATCTGAATACCCATGGGGCAGTTCCCCTCATTGTGCTGACTGTTTTGATATGTCACATGTCCATGTTGTGCAAATTTTTGATTTCACTTGTTTTGGGGGCTGGGCTACACGTGACGTCACGTCACGTGACCAGAATACCCATGGGGCAGTTCCCTCATTGTGCTGAGTGTTTTGAAATGTCACATGTCCATGTTGTGTAAATTTTTAATTTTCACGTGACGTCATGTTTTGGTGAAAGCCAAGACATGTAGCTATGACCCTCAGTTGTTGTTTACCTCCCATCATTAAATACAGCAATCGGTCACATACAGTAAAAATACAGTTAAATACAGTAATCAGTTTATCAGGTAAACAACTCAGACAGAAATCAAAACCCTCCATTCTAGCCTCTGTAACTTTGCATCAGTATGCCTAGAATCACCTTGACACTTGTATCTGAAACTAGAGACTCTCTTCTTTCCAATCAGGCTCACCTCTGTGTGTCAAAGTATGTGGGAGCTGTACCACTTTTTAGGTGGGTAGGTCATGTAGGCGAAAATCATGAAAATAGGGGGCGACCACATAAGTGGTGTTGGATGTATTTGCAGGTGTGAGAGCTTAGAGGACTTTTCGTAATTCCCCATTCAAGTCTCTGGGATGTTCGATCGTCGAGTACCGGAAAACCGAAATTTCCGTCAGAACTCCGAAATAAAAATTTTGTCCGAAGTAAGGTCCTAAAGAACCTATCCGAGTTTGGTGTAAATCGCTCGAAAACTTGCCGAGTTATAAACATTAATAATATAACCGTGTATTTAAAGGATTTAATGCTTAAAAACTACAACGGAGTTGATGCAGCCTCATCCCCTAGTGGTGGTGGCGCGTTCACGGCACGGCGACCACATAAGTGCTAGCTTATAATGGACGTCTATGGGAAAAATAGCCACTTTGAGCTTTCGTACCGGGAATGCCGGAATTCCGATCGCTTAGAAAAATAGGAGCAACAAACTTCAGACCAGGGTCTACGAGATATCCAAATTTGGTGCATGTGGCTTTGGTGCATGTGGCCTAGGCCACATTTTTTTAAATAAATTTTTGGCTAATAATAATAATAATAATAATAATAATAATAATAATAATAACAATAATAAGCTTATAACGGAAATCAGAATGTTGGCTTCTTCAAAGCCAACATAATAATAATAATAATAATAATAATAATAATAATAATAATAATAATAATAATAATAATAATAATAATACCCCACCTTGAACTGCCACCTTATTGTGGTGGAGGGGTTTGCGTGCCTGAATGATCCTAGGAGCTATGTTGTCTGGAGCTTTCTGCACCTGGCAGGGTCTCCCAAGGCAAACAGGTCCTAGGTGACAGGCCAGACAAAGAGCGGTTCAAAAACCCTTATGAAGAAAATTAAAACAAGGTCCGTGACGTCGCCCGGTATGGCGCAAATGGGGCCCCACCCTGGAGCCAGGCCCGGGGTTGGGGCTCGCATGTGAGCGCCTGGTGGAGAAAAACTAAATTAGAGGTGTTTAGAATTGCGTATAAGGACAGTATGTCCAGCTACAGACAGGCTCTAAAAGCTGCTAGGGCTGAGCACCTGAGCAAACTCATAGAAAATAACCAGAACAATGCCAGGTTTTTATTTAGCACAGTGGCTAGTTTAACAAAAAATCAGAAATCTGAACACACTATTCCATCACATTTCAGTAGTGAGGACTTTATGAGATTCTTCACTGATAAAATCGAAAGTATCAGGAATAAAATAGGTGACACTCAACATATGAGAGCAACCAGTGACACAATCTCACCTAAGGCTTTACACAGCTTTACAAGTACAGGACAGGAAGAGTTAGATAAACTTATTACTACAGCTAAATCAACAACATGTTCACTAGACCCCTTCCCAACTAAACTACTGAAAGAAGTGTTACATAAAGCTGGTGAGCCTCTTCTTAATATCATTAACTCCTCGTTATCTTTAGGTTACGTCCCGAAGTCTTTTAAGTTGGCAGTTATTAGGCCACTCATCAAAAAACCTAACTTAGACCCTAATGAACTATCAAATTACAGACCTATCACACACCTTCCGTTTATGTCTAAAATATTTGAAAAGGTTGTGTCTGTTCAACTGAGCTCCTTCTTACAGGAGAGCAACATCCTTGAAGAGTTTCAGTCAGGTTTCAGGCCCCATCATAGCACAGAAACTGCACTTGTTAAAGTTACAAACGACTTGTTCTTAGCTTCGGACCAAGACTGTATGTCACTATTAGTTCTACTTGACCTTAGTGCTGCATTCGACACTATAGATCACAACATTCTTCTAGATCGCTTACAATATTACACAGGTATTCATGGTCAGGCTTTAAGCTGGTTTAGATCCTACCTGTCTGACCGATACCATTTTGTAGAATTAAATGGTGAATCCTCCAGTTTACTACCCGTTAATTATGGGGTCCCTCAAGGATCAGTTCTAGGACCTCTGCTTTTCTCTATATACATGCTTCCATTAGGGAACATTATTAGAAGACATGGGATTAGTTTCCATTGTTATGCTGATGACACACAGTTATATATCTCATCAAAACCAGATGAAATAGCCACAGTGTCCAAATTAACTCAGTGCCTTAGAGAGATAAAAGCCTGGATGAGCTGCAACTTTCTATTGTTAAACTCCGATAAGACAGAAATACTACTCATAGGTCCAAAAACCAGTGCACATAAACTCTCACAACTTAACTCCCATTTAGAGGGATGTACTATTACAAGTAGCTCGACAGTGAAAGACCTCGGTGTTATATTAGACAGTAACTTGTCTTTTAAAAATCATATCGTCCATACTACCAAAACAGCCTTCTTCCACCTTAGAAACATTGCCAAGCTGAGAAACATCCTGTCTGTATCTGATGCTGAGAAGCTAGTTCATGCGTTCATGACCTCTAGACTGGACTATTGTAATGCATTACTAGGTGGTTGTCCTGCATCTTTAATAAATAGGTTACAGTTAGTCCAAAATGCAGCTGCCAGAGTTCTCACTAGGACAAGAAAGTATGACCATATAACCCCAATTTTATCATCTCTACACTGGCTACCTGTTAAGTATAGAATTGACTACAAACTGCTGCTACTTACGTACAAGGCTCTTAATGGTTTAGCTCCCATGTATCTAACTAGTCTTCTAACACGTTACAATCCTTCACGCTCTCTGAGATCACAAAACTCAGGGCTTTTGGTAGTTCCCAGAATATCTAAGTCTACTAAAGGTGGTAGAGCGTTTTCTTATTTAGCTCCCAAACTTTGGAATAGTCTTCCTGATAGTGTTCGGGGCGCAGACACACTTTCCCAGTTTAAACGTAGATTAAAAACTCATCTCTTTAGTCAGGCGTACACATAATACATCCCATAATATCATGCACCAGTACATCAGACCAGCACATTTTTATGAACAGCAGATATGTTAATCCCTTTCCACTGCTTCTCTCTTTGTACCTATCCCGAGGCATTCAGACACTGTACCAGCTCCCAACGTCTTCTGTGGGACGAAGCCTTTGGACGTCCACTGAGCCGAGGCCGACTCTAAGAATCCTGAGACATCTCCAGTTAGACTCTGTGGTACTCAGGAGATCAGAAGTCCTTGAACCTCACACCAATACAACATTTAACTGACTGTATATTACAATCACACCCCCAGTGTCACCCATATGAGGATGGGTTCCCCCTTGAGTCCGGTTACTCTCAAGGTTTCTTCCTTTACCAATTTAAGGGAGTTTTTCCTTGCCACTGCTGCCTGAGTCATCTCAGACTTGCTCATAGGGGAATAAATACATACACACTGTGAACTATATACATCTAATAATAATCTAGAATTTTTATTCTGTTAATTCTTATTTCTTTTATTATTCGTTAATTCCTTTATCATTAATTATGTTTACCTTCTGCTCTGTGTTTATGTTCTGTAAAGCTGCTTTGAGACAATGTCTATTGTAAAAAGCGCTATACAAATAAACTTGAATTGAATTGAATTGAATTGGTGGCCAGGTCTTACCCCACGGGGCCCGGCCGGGCTCAGCCGAAGGAGCGACGTGGGGCCAATCTCCTGTGGCCCACCACCTGCAGGAGAAACCGTAAGGGAATGGTGCAATGTGGATTGAGTGGCAATCGAAGGCGGGAGCCTCGGCGACCCATTCTCCGGACACGGAATCTGACTCTAGGGACATGGAATGTCACCTGGCTGGGGGGAAAGGAGCCTGAGCTGGTGTGGGAGGTTGAGAGATACCGACTAGAGATAGTTGGGCTCGCCTCCACGCACAGCTTGGGCTCTGGAACCCAACTCCTTGAGAGAAGCTGGACTCTCTACTGCTCTGGAGTTGCCCGCGGTGAGAGGCGGCGGGCTGGTGTGGGCTTGCTCATAGCCCCCCAGCTCAGCAGCCATGTGTTGGAGCCCACCCCGGTGAACGAGAGGGTCGTATCCCTGCGCCTTCGGGTCGGGGAGAGGTCTCTCACTGTTATTTGTGCTTATGGGCCAAAAGTCTCCGGTGCCTGTCGTGGCGGCAATCCCCGAACCCGGTGGTGGACCCCGGAAGTACGGGATGCCGTCAAGCTGAAGAAGGAGTCCAATCGAGCCTGGTTGGCTCGGGGGACTCCGGAGGCAGCTGATAGTTACCGGAGGGCCAAGCGAGCTTCAGCCCGGGTGGTTGCAGAGGCAAAAACTCGGGTCTGGGAGGAGTTCAGTGAGGCCATGGAGAAGGACTATCGGTTGGCCTCGAAGAAATTCTGGCAAACCATCCGGCGCCTCAGGAGGGGGAAGCAGTGCCCTGCTCACACTGTTTACAGTGGGAGTGGGAATCTGCTGACTTTGACTGGTGACATCCTCGGACGGTGGAAGGAGTACTTCGAGGATCTCCTCAACCCCACTAACATGTCTTCCATTGAGGAAGCAGAGGCGGAGGGCTCAGTTGTGGACTCGTCGATCCCCCAAGCTGAGGTCACTGAGGTAGTTGAGAAGCTCCTCGGTGGCAAGGCACCGGGGGTGGATGAGATCCGCCCTGAGTACCTTAAGTCTCTGGATGTTGTGGGGCTGTCTTGGTTGACACGCCTCTGCAACATCGCGTGGCGGTTGGGGACAGTGCCTCTGGACTGGCAGACTGGGGTGGTGGTCCCTCTGTTTAAGAAGAGGGACCGGAGGGTGTATTCCAACTACAGGGGGATCACACTCCTCAGCCTCCCCGGAAAAGTCTATGCCAGGGTACTGGAGAGGAGAATTCAGCCGATAGTCGAACCTTCGATTCAGGAGGAACAATGAGGGTTTCGTCCTGGTCGTGGAACACTGGACCATCTCTATACCCTCACCAGGTTGCTGGAGGGTTCATGGGAGTTTGTCCAACCAGTCCACATGTGTTTTGTGGATTTGGAGAAGGCATTTGACTGTGTCCCTCATGGTGACCTGTGGGGGGTGCTCTGGGAGTATGGGGTTTGGGGCCCTCTGCTAAGGGCTGTCCGGTCCCTATATGAGCAGGAGTTTGGTTCGCATTGCCGGCAGTAAGTCAGACTTGTTCCCGGTGCATGTTGGACTCCGGCAGGGCTGCCCTTTGTCACCGGTCCTGTTCATTATTTATATGGACAGGATTTCTAGGCGCAGTCGGGGGCCGGAGGGAGTCCAGTTTGGGGACCACAGGATTTTGTCTCTGCTTTTTGCAGATGATGTTGTCCTGTTGGCTTCTTCAAATCAGGACCTTCAGCATGCACTGGGACGGTTTGCAGCCGAGTGTGAAGCGGCGGTGGATGAGAATCAGCACCTCCAAGTCAGAGGCCATGGTTCTCTGCCGGAAAAGGGTGGCTTGCCCCCTTCAGGTTGGTGGAGAGTTCCTGCCTCAAGTGGAGGAGTTTAAGTATCTTGGGGTCCTGTTCACGAGTAAGGGAAGGATGGAGTGGGAGATCGACAGGCGGATCGGTGTATCTTCTGCAGTGATGCGGTCGATATACCAATCTGTTGTGGTGAAGAAAGAGCTGAGCCGCAAGGCGAAGCTCTCTATTTACCAGTCGGTCTACATTCCTACCCTCACCTATGGTCATGAGCTTTGGGTCATGACCGAAAGGACAAGATCCCGGATACAGGCAGCCAAAATGAGTTTCCTCCGCAGGGTGGCTGGGCGCACCCTTAGAGATAGGGTGAGGAGCTCAGTCACTCGGGAGGAGCTCATCGTAGAGCCACTGCTCCTCCACATTGAGAGGAGTCAGCTGAGGTGGCTCGGGCATCTGTTTCAGATGCCTCCTGGATGCCTCCCTGGGGAGGTGTTCCGGGCATGTCCAACCGGGAGGAGGCCCTGGGGAAGACCTAGGACACGCTGGAGGGACTATGTCTCTCGGCTGGCCTGGGAACGCCTCGGTATTCCCCCGGAAGAGCTGGAGGAAGTGTCTGAGGAGAGGGAAGTCTGGGTGTCCCTGCTTAGACTGCTGCCCCCGTGACCCGGCCCCAAATAAGCGGTAGAAAATGGATGGATGGATGGATGGATGGATGGATGGCTGGCTGGATGGATGGATAATAATAATAAGCATATAACGGAAATCAGAATGTTGGTTTCTACAAAGCCAACATAATTACACACTTCAATCTTCACTCCTACTACTGACAACACTATTCAGAAGTTACATATGAGTTACACATTTAGGGGCAGGGTTTATTTGTTTGTTGAATTCTGTCTTCCACGGTGTCTCTCAGGTGCCAAAACAGGGTTGGAGGATAAACAACACTTTCTATTAAAAAGTCCTGAACTTCATACCAGGTGACTGTGGAGGAGCAGAACAAACATGGGGATGTTAGGGGTATAGAAATGCTGTAACAGAAACTAAATTACTATGAAATTCAAAAGATTTATATCAATCTGGTATTTTATATCAACATGTATTTAAATGATTGGTTTGTTTGTTTATCGTTTCATTTCTATTGTAATGAAGTTTGTGATATTGTGTGAACCCCTTCTGAAATGGTATCTCCTGTTTGGGGTTGAGTTTGGAGTAGAAGTCGGTCCCCTTTAACCCTCTGGGGTCGACAGGCGCGCCGGCGCGTTTTTGGCGCTTTTTTCCTCTTCAACGTGAAATCCACTTAAAATACTCTGTCATTCATAATCATACACATACATGTAATACATCATTTGAAACTGTAAAGTTTCTACATTTATTTGACTGCCTTCATAATAAGAACAAAACGCTGTGCTTTTGGCAAATAAAGAAAGTAACCATGCTTGACCATCTTCCTGAAACACGTTACAAATATGAACTAATAACTCCACCAATACTTATCACACGAACATGATACATATGTCTAATGAAATATAAATAATATGTCTTTAAATTATGTAATTAAAATCAAAATCAAATATTGTCTTTTTGTGTAATCTGTATGTAAGTAAAGAGAGGTACAGTTTTTCTGGCTCGACCTCATTAGCGCTAATGTGATCCCACCTATCGCGCGCGCCATTCATATGGAAATTACCTGACGCGGGCTATGCAAACAAGATCAATGCCCCAAACAATGCTGTAAGAAGCACCAAGTTTTAACAGATTCCATTAAAGATTAAAAGAGATTCCATTAAAGATTTTAACAGAGTCATATTGTATTGGTCATGTACAATATTGTTACTTGTATACATATTGTCACTTTATTATTTATTTTAAGCATCTGTCTTGTAGTATAGTGTCTGTTTGCTCGGTCTCTTGTCTGGCACACATGGACTTTAGGTGGATTTTAGGATTTTTTTTTAGTACTTATCTCTTGTCTGGCACTGTTTGCACTAGTTAAATATTCTAAATAAACTACAAACACAAAATATACACATTTATTTTGTCTTCACATTCTTTTAACTCCTTCTTCTTGTAATCTCCACATTCTTGTAACTCCTCTCTCAGTCACACACTTACCTGTAAGGCACATTATGCAGTTCATTATGCAGGCCTTTGTCTTCTCAGGTGTGAATTACATTAATATGCATGATAGTTAACGCCTACTCGCATATGCCCTTTACAAACAAAAAGTGTCTTCGAAAATTTAAATCAATATATTGTTTTCTGTGAGCGAGTAAACAAGATGATTTTCACATAATTTTGAAGCAAAAACACTAGGATACAAGATCGTTTCTCAAAAGTCCTGTGAACCAATGTTCTGTATGTGTTTTATGGCCTTATTCAAGTGATTTATAATGTTTCATTTTTCACTAACCATGCATAAACATTGTTTTCTCAAAAACACAATCATGTACATACAAGCTGCTCACATATTATTGTAGTCCAGTTTGTGCTGATTACAGTTATATTAGACTTTAGCCATTTATATCTTCATAAGCAACTGAAAAAAGCATTTAAAAAAACATCTATTTTTTCTCAGCACATCGCTGTATATTTATACAAATATATGTATTTTTACTGATTTATTTTGTTCAGTCAATCCACCTATGATATAAAAAAACAGCACTACATGTGTGTGTGTGTGTGTGTGCGTGCGCGCACGCGCGCGCGCATGCGTGTCTGCGTCTCTGCCCTTCCCAGATCTGTAGAATAAACTAAACGAAAGTGAGTCAGCAGCTCAGTTTTGTGTCGAGTGAAAAATAGAAGATTTCAGGAGTAAAAACACAGTGAGTATCTAAAGCTCTAATATATAAACACACTGAAGTGACACTAAATGCAGAAGAGTTTTGTGGGTTTGTACTGAAGTTTTAATGTACACAGGTTGTTTTGATAGTGTGACTATTTCCTGTAAGTGAACTTTGTGCTGATTCAGGGTTTACTTTAACACACCGATGTTGGAGTGAAGTAAACGCAGACATCCCGAGTCTCCCGCATATTGATAGCGGCTCCCTGATGCCCGCAAATTAGTTAAAATCTCCCGGACTCTAGAGCGAGCGAGCAAGAGCGCGCATGCGCGACAGAGACTGCGCTCCAAACCTTGTAGCGCGCACGGCAGAGAAGAAGGGGGAGCGAGAGACCTTGCGTGTGTGTGCTAGTGTGCGTCATTAAGCGCATGTAAGACAGAGAGCATCCTGATTAGCCTGTTTCTTTAAGTCAACCAATCAATTGTCAGTGTGGCCGGGCTTTTATCTCTTCTCCCGAACCGAATTAATCAGTGTATCTAGAAACAGGAGCGCCATCATGGCCCATGGCAGAGGGAGAGAGCCCCCCCAAAAAACACAATGTATGACACATTTTACATCATCGTGGCCACTGGTGTAGTCTACGTGATACGCTTAATTTGTTCCAAAACTGTATGAGTTTCTTTACCCATTGACTTTCATACGTGTGTATATTTTTTCCTACTGTGAAAGTCAATGGGTGCTGCCAACTGTCTGATTACCAACATTTTTCAAAATATCATCTTTTGTGTTAAACAGAAGAAAGAAACTCATACAGTTTTGGAACTAATTGAGGGTGAGGAAATAACACAATTTAAATTTTTGGGTGAACTTTACCTTTAAGAGCTATATTTAGCCTTAAATGTTATATGAATATGGGAGCAGGGGCAAAGGTTTTATCAGCTGACTGTCTTTTGTTGCTTATAATAAATTGGAATGTTGATAACACATAAGCAGTCTTTAATAATGCTCTCAATTACATGTAGATGCATATTTTATGCATTAGTGAGTGTGGTGGTGGCTAGAGCCGGATTAACGCAAAGGCAAACTAGGCACGTGCCTAGGGCCCGATTGGCGGGATGGGGTCCAGACAGAGGGACAATATATATATATATATATATATATATATATATATATATATATATATATATATATATATATATATATAAAATAAATTATAATAAAAATAAAATAAAATGTACAAATGTCCTATCTACAATTTATTTAATTATTTATTAAATTAAATAAAAATAGTGACGATGTTTATTTAAACCATAGACTGTATTTATATAGGCGCCAGCCAGTTAAATCCGAGGAGACGTCAGCGGCGGTCAGACGTCAGAGCGGGACAACAAATATAGCAGGCAGGTGTGTTTTGAGTAGTAGGCTGACTTTGAAGATGCTTTCGGGTGCGGCAAAACGTAAAAAGAAAAAAAATGAAGAAGAACAAAAGAAGAGACAGCGGGGGGCTTTGCAGAAGTTTCTGTCGGGCAGCCGTCTGACAGCTGTGAACGCGGTGGAAGATGCGGCGGGAAATGCGGCTCGAAGACGCGGTGGAAGATGCGGCGGGAAATGTTTAAATCCTCCATCCTTATATTTATTATTATTTATTGTTAGACAGTTTCTAAATGGTCTTGATGAATGTGAAGGGGTCATGTTTGACTTCTTGTTCTTAATTACAACATTTATAAATGTAAGCTATTGTATTTTGCAGAAAGTCTTAATTACAACATTTATAAATGTTGTAAGCTATTGCATTTTGCAGAAAATCTTAATTAAATGTGTTGATTAAATGTAAACAGAGCAAATAAACTTATTTGCTCTGTTTACATAGTTTACTGACACCTATTGGTTATTTGCTGGTACTACTGCCTTAACAATGACACTCCCAATGGATGAGGATAATTTAATAGCATTTAATAGAGCCGTGTAATGACGTATAAATAATGAATATCAAAAAATAGTCTGATAGACTGTTTAATATACAACATAACCAATTTGTAACTAAAGACTGGGCTATGTAAAATGTGAATTCACTTTTATTAGTAACTTTGGTAAGTTTCAGATTTCAATTCATAAATAACATCGATGGAGGGGGGGCCCAAAAAATGGAGCCTGCCTAGTGTAGTCCATTTATTTAATCCGGCTCTGCCTAGAGCGACACTCCATACACTGTAAGCCCTTACAGGTTGATTGAACTTAAAAAATTTATGGAAACTCGTTGCCCTAAAAAAGTTAATTTTGTCTTGTTGAAAAAACAACACATTTTAAGTTTAATGTACTTAAGATTTCAAATGCATTTAATTGAAAAACTTTAGTTCATTGAACTAACAGTTTTTAATGCAGTGCAATTGAAATTTTAGGTACATTAAACTTAAAATGTGTTGTTTTTTCAACAAGACAAAATTAACTTTTTTAGGGCAACGAGTTTCCATAAATTTTTTAAGTTCAATCAACCTGTAAGGGCTTTTGGTTACGCACAGAAACCATATGTGAAACCTACAATCTGGATGAATGTCTGGATGAGTAGACAGAACCCAAAACTTTAATTTAAATATAGCTATTTACTGCAAACGATTTAATAAAGATACACCTGCATTACAAATAAGGACAAAGGATAACAATCATTTATTTGAACTTACTATTTATTTGAATTCACTTATCAAAATCAGTTTTCAAAGACTGACAAAAACAATGAAATACCCTAAGTACCAATTACCCAATTTTAAATCTTTAAAACAGTATTTTAAAACCAAATATTTAACAAGCACAGTGTTGTTACTGTAAACTGTATTAATAAGGAGCATGAACATTCGCCAACCCTAAGGCATAGCTCAACGAAAGGGAATGGTTTTTTATCTGAAAGAGAACCAGAAGAAAAATGAATTTACCATACCTGTTTACATGGTTAGCTGATTTGTAACAGCCAGAATCTTGCCCTTCAACTCCTTCTTGTCTAAACGTAGCAAAACTTGCTGAATGAAAAGAAAGGTGTTGCCCATGCACTTTGGGTAGTCTAGGTGCAGTGCATAAGTTAAACCAAAAAGTAGACACATGGCCTGGGGTATGTTGTCTAAATTGTCCATTACAACGTTCCCCTCCAAGATGATTCCCACCGAGGATGGGTGGAGACGGAGGGGCAGGGGTTGCAGAGCCACATCTTCATTTTCTAAGCTGAGGATTCCAACTGGCACATGTTGGTACGAGTCTCCGTCATCAGAAGCCTGGACAAGAGATTGAAGATTACTAAAATACATTTTAGCAGTATACAGTTTTTTTCTAGATATTAATTTTATTGAACATTTTTTTTGTTTAGTTGTATGCAAGCATATTTTTTTTGTAAATTATGTACACAAGTGCATCCAGGAGTTCAGTTATATTTAAACATTAAGTGTGTATGTTTTCTTTTGTAGGTCTTGTAAGTCTTTGCATATGACATGAATTACTGATTAAAATAAAACGTTATGAGATTAACCTTGATTGTATTTAAGTGTTTCAAAGGTGTCATGACATGAATTTAAATTTCTCCTGAATGATTTAAAATTAAAACTTCCTCCTCACCCATTTCATTCAACGTTTATGTAAAATATAACATTGTTTTTGGTGTTTTTTTAAATTGTTCTTACTAACATAAATGCACAGCAAGGAAAGTATTCCAGCTGAAAATATTATAATAAACCTATGACAGTAAAAACGCAATAATAATACTTACAAAGCATGCTTTGAAGAACTCAGTTTGGTCATCACCAAGAAGTACTGGAAGCCCTCTCATGGCAACACATCGCATGTCTGCGATATCAGAGGTCTGAGGTGTGGTGGTTGCAGATAAAACATTGTATCATTTGTCAACATGAAAGGAAGGCAATTTCTATTAATCATACTATTAACGGTTACTTAACAGTCTTAAAGTGTTACTTTGGCCCAAAAAATTGTCATTAATTACTCACCCTCATTTTGTACCACACCTGTAAGACCTTTGTTCATCTTCAGAACACTAATTAAGAGGTATCTGACTGATCCATAAACAGCAATTTACAGTTGAAGTGCCTGCAGTGGTTTAACCTTAAATGTTATGAAAAGACAAGAATACTTTTTGTGCACAAAAACTAAAATAACGACTTTATTCAACAAAATACTCTCTTCTGTGTCATTCTCATACACTGTTTACGTTCAGAGCTTCCAGGTTCTACATAAGAATGTCAACTCATTATTGATGTAGAACCTGGAAACGCTGGACGTAAACATTAGAAGAGAATGACACAGAAGAGAGTATTTTGTTAAATAAAGTCGTTATTTTTGTGCACAAAAAGTACTCTCATCCCTTCATAATATTAAAGGATTAATCCATTTTCAAATAAAAATGTCCTGATAATTTACTCTACCCCGTGTCACCCACTTGGAAGGCGATCATTTGTGTTTATAAAGTAAACACAGTTGTTTTTTTTGTTTTTTTAAAGAAAATGACCAATCGTTTCTCTAGATAAGACCCTTATTCCTCATCTGGTATAGTTTACAGCCCTTTGAAGCTGCAATGAAACTAATTTTGACCTTCAACTGTTTGGGGCCAATTAAAATCCAATATAAGGAGAAAAATCCAAGAATGTTTTCTTCCAAAAATTTAACTTCTCATCGACTGAATAAAGAAAGATATGCATATCTTGGATGACATGGGGGTGAATAAATTATCAGGAAAATTTCATTTAGAAGTGAACTAATCCTTTAAGAATGAACTACTATAGTTGATATGACTATTTTAATGATTTCATTAGTATCTTTCTGGACCTTGAAAGTTGAGGTTAAATTGCTGTCTATGGAACAATATCTAAAAATAACCTAATTTGTGATCTGAAGATGAACGAAGTTCTTACAGGTGTGGAACGCCATGAGGGTGAGTAATTAATGACAGAATTTTCATTTTTGGGTAAACTAACCCTTTTAAAAATAATCATATCAGAATGTATTTTAAAATTAAGCAAACAATGGCATCAACTTAAATGTACAAACCTTGGCTTGTTGCAGAAGATCGCTCAAAATCTGCTCAGCGAGACCTCTCTTTGACCTGAAGATCTGAATCAGTTGTGGACAGTGACGATCAAGAGACCCATAAAATTCTTGCTTAAGGTTCTTCCCAACCACCCGGCTGAATTCTTGATACACCTGAAATAGTAAAGGAAAAAAGCATTTGTTATGAGAACTGTCAAAAATGAACAAATGTCAAATTAATTAACCATCATGTTTATCAATACTCATTTCAGTACAAATGTTGCAAACATTTCCCTTTACCTGACTTTCTCTAAAAAGTGCTGGCCAAAGTTGAAGTATTTGGCTTACAGGAGGCTTGTTGATCACAACATCCTTTCTCCTCAAAGACAGAGTCATGTCCATCTTCTGATTAATAAAAATGGCATCAGGGTTTTTTCTCTTCATTTCATCCACCAACTGCTGTCTGAGCATTTCAAGACTGGAAGCATCCTGCCCATCTGGGAGGTCAGGTAAGTAGTTGACCTCCCCTTTCCTTGGCTTCTTAATGTTCTTGTTAGGTGGATCACTGCTCGTAGAGTATCTTCCTCTTTTCCCAGCATTAACCATGACGTCTGTGTGTCCAAGGCTCCTCATTTTGGATCGGTAATTTCCCATTTTGTCTTTCAAACTGTTTGTCCATCCACAGTATCCAGAAGGAGATCCTGGTTCTTGAAGGCAGGGGTGAGTATTGACCAGAGCCTTTGCAACAGTTCGTAGATCCTCAGTAGTTGGGTATGCTTTGCAGGAATATATGGTCTCTGCAAGTTTCTGAAGAATGTCATGTTTCAATTCCTTTGTCACTTTTAGGTGCGTTCCATCTTTCAAGTAGATTAAATTTGCTTGACGCAGCCTAAATTCAACATCGACAGAGAATTTTGGAGTCAAAAAGATATCAGGCCATGGCATTCTTTTTTCCTGGGGTAATTCCGAGGTCAATACTGTGTCTGCAGTACTTGTAGCATCACTCAACACATCACTTGATGTCTCCATTTCACCTGAAGAGAGTGGCACAAGTTCAATCACCGGAATGATTTTCACAGTTGGCTTCTGAGGGAGCTCTGACAAAACGGTCAGATTGCAAAGTTCGTTATCAAACTCGGGATCTTGAAACTGTAAAGTAAAATTGTAGTCCAGTCTCAGAGTGTTTTTTAAACAACTAACTAATTCTTCAACTGAGCCTGGCTTTGATGTCAGCTTTACTTTTCTGATATCAGCTTCTGTAAGAATAACTCGCAAAGTCATGGTTTCTTTAGAAGCCATCTGGAAGGAAAGCATAAAAAAGAGTTCATTTAGCAAAGAGTAAAACGCTTCAATGTCACCATCAGTTTACCATGTACACTATAGGCTGAAAGTGGAAGAATATCATTCAGGTCTTTAAGCTGAAGTATGCAAAAAGATGGCTTATCTGGGCAGCAAAGCTCAAAAGAACGAAGGTGCTCAAAATACCATGATTTCATCACTTTGCACACAAAAAGTACCTCTGTATTCACTGCAACAATGTGAGTAATTTGCTTAAAATCAGGTAGCCCTGAACATGATCCAGCTGAAAGTATCATGTCTGTCTTATAATCAGTCCCATTAATGCAGACAGATCGTGCAACAAGAAGTGCTTGAGCTTGAGGGAGTTTTTGACCAAGTGCTCTTTGAATGTTCTCTGGGAAGGTGTTAACTAACACTGGTGTAACCTTAGCCATTTCCAAGTCCAACTTGAAAAAAGAACTGCAGACTAGCTGATGGCTAAGAGCCCTCTGGTGTTTCAGTGTCAGTGTCATGGCAACATTCTTGAAGTTCTGGGCATCATGCATCACCTTTTTGAAAAACTTATGTTTTCCTTCAAAACGTAAGTGGACCATGTACCCTAATCAGTTCAGCGTAGTGTTCAATGTAGTGGTGTTTTGGTCGTAGTGTAAAGTCAGGGAAGGTTGACTGCAGAAGGTCCCTATGCTCTGCTACTTTGTAAGTCAAGGATGTATAAAGACTCTTCATTAAACTGAGGTGCCACAACTAATGCAACAATGTCCTTGAGGAGCATGAGTATTTCCCATGTGTTGTCACCCTCAGGAATGTTATGGCCAATAAGCAGAGGAAGAAGCCTTATTAGACACCAATTCTCATGGCCATTTCCCCCAATTGTGCCCTTGGTTGAGAAGGCCTTTGAAATCAGATGAGGCTGATCGGTTTTGTCAGCAAATGTATAAGGAAATGATCTGATAGCATCATTCAACACATCTAAGGTGATGTATTTCTTTGCCATCAGGTCTTTGAGGCAAAGAGACAACTCCATTGGGACTATTCCCTCAAAGACATCATGTAATATGTCAGGGGGATAACCACCAATGACATGAAAATGCTCCAAATTTGCTGTGAGTGGGCATTGTCTTCTCACACCTGTGTTTCGACCTGAATTTGGATCCTGCAATGTTTCTTGCACATGCCTGTTGTGTTCATCTCTCTGTCCGAGTTGAAATGCGCCAGATCTTACCTCTTGGTGTTGTGTGTCAATTCTGGATGCCATGCAAAATCTGCAAAACTTGTCCACAATGAAGCTTTCATAAAATCCTGCAAGAGAATGGGCACCGAGGTTATCTGCTGACACAAAGAGTACTGTCCCTTTAACACTTCTACCAAGATGTTCAATGTAGACCCCATGCTGTTCGAGAGTTGCTAAATCACAAAGAAGTGGGTACAGAACTCTTTCATAACCACACTCTTTAACTGTTTCAGTGTTGCACAGAAGAGCCAACTGAATTGAGTTTAGTGTGGATCTGTATTTTCCATGCAAGTTTGCAATAACCCAATAAAGTGCACACATCTTATGTTTTCTTTTAGATGTTCCTAAAGGATTAGCCACTTCGAAATCATCAATGTACAGACCCAGAGCGATTGTGAATTCATCACAACTAAGAAGTGCATTCTCTCTAAAGTTCGAGCCATCACTACATGTCATATATTCATGTGTTTTATGTTCTTGTTTTGACATAGCTTTATCCAAAATGTCTTTCTTGTTTAACAGTTTTTGTAGCATCTGTAAGAGCGGAACATACGCTACTGTTTTTCTTCCTTTCTCAACAACAAACTCTATAGGCATTACCAGAGGAAAGTTACGCATTACATATGATGCTCTCCTTTTACTAGTTGCGAGACATCCATTTTTTCCACATGATTTGGACAATATGTCACTCTCTGCCACAGTCTCAACCACCTCTTTCAAAACTGACTCATCTACATCTCCAAAGTGTTTCTGAAGAACAGCCTTCACATTCTTGTGCAAACGTGGCAGGGACAACTGAACTATTTGGCAAAGCTGTTGAATTACTTCCTGAACAGAGTTCTCTGGCATGTGAAGGATGGTTTGCATTTTTAAAAAAAGAGCTGCTAAATTATGTTCCAATTGTTGTCCTAAATCTTGAGATTGTGTTTCGCTTGCTTCTGCATTGAATTCATCTTGGCCAAATTCACCTGGAAGGATCTCCTGCACAGCACAATCCTGAGTGTCAATTACACTGTCATCAGTTTCGTTCTCATTACTCTCTATTCTAACTATTAACTCTGGTTTAAACATTCTCTCATTTTGATCTTGGTGATGCTTACTTTTGTGTGCACTGAACGTGGAATATACACTACTTTCAAAGCTACAGCCTTGAAATGGACATTGAACTTTTTGGTGGTCTTTGAGATGTCTACGCCGAAGGTGGGCAAAATATTCAGTAATGTGACAGGGTTCAAGAAAATCACAAAGTTGACAGTGAAACTTAGCTTCAAATTTTCCCTCCAATTGTTTATCAGTTGCTGTATGAAAACGGGATAAGTGTATTTTAAGGCTATTGAAAAACTTAAAACTACATAAACATTCTTGATACAGGCATGGAAAAGGCTGGCTTCTTGCATAGCTCCCATGTTTAAGTCTGTAATGTTTTAACAAGTATCCCCTTTTGTCACAAGCAAATATGCAATACTTACATTTCCAGATCATCTTGATTAGCCTTGCTTTGAATTTGCAGAGTAATAAAAAACATTAGATTGCTTTTTACATGATGACAAGAAAAAAAATCTTTTGATCTGTTTTCTACAAAATTTCTATCCAAAATAAAGTACTATCTATTTATTTATTTAGCATGTCATGATACAACAGACTTGCATTAACCGAAATGTACTAGCTAACACCACGCTGATGAGCACGAGGTTGCATTTCTTTAAGCAACTAACGTTACATGGGCTAGTTTTTCTTGCGGGCAGTCGAATTTCAATTTAAGCTATTTTGTTTAATACTTCACTCACAAAGAAATGTAAAATCTTCTAAAAGGTTAATGATAAAGTTGCGCTGTATTTAAACCATGTTGGACATTTCTAATATAGTAAACCGACAAGATGCAAAAACACCATCGAAAAAAGATAGTTATACACAAAAGACGACGTTTTTGGTCATTTGTTTAATGAGAATTATTGATCAAAAAAAGGTTAAGCATTAGATTTTAAATGTGACGATTCCAAAGAGCATGTCGTGACATAAAACTATATAAAAGTGGCGGTTGCGACTGATCAATACAACATGATAGCGAACGTTAACATGTAAACACAGCCTAAACATACATTTAGTTTTACTGACTAAATGTTATACATCTCATTTATCAATGTTTTATGATGTATTTGCTGTTTCAGACCAAAATGTAAAGTCCTACTCACCAGCAAACGTTGATTAAAATGCGCGCTGCATCCTTGTCTGACGTCAGTTCAAAGAGCCAATCAACATCTTTCTTGTATTGCATTGCATTGACAACAATCTAAAATAAGCTAAGTTAAGTACATTCAATTTGAACAATTCAATAGAATGAAAAGTATCATGCAAATCGTACAACAAACTAAAAACATGGAGTAATTGTGCAAACATTTTGGAGTTTATGTTTATTGTACCTAAGTAGTTTGAATTAAAACAATTTCAGGGATAATAGTGTAGGCACCACCACAGGAAACAACAAACAAACCACTGAGGGGAAAAAAAATCACAGTATACTCACTACAAAAAACTAGACTACACCACTGATCATGGCCCATGGCAGAGGGAGAGAGCCCCAAAAGACCACAGTGTAAGACACATTTTACATCATCCTGGCTCATGGCAGAGGGAGAGAGTCATCATCATCAGCAGAGGGAGAGAGTAACATTTCCAACCCAGAAAAGCCCCAAAGTATTTGTTTAATTTCCATTTATTAATGTGTGTGTGTGTGAGTGTGTGTGAGAGAGAGAGGGAGATTATGACTGGTGTTTATTGTAAGTATTTGTTGCCTTTTTGGACTCCTTTATCATTTGTAATGTTGCTTCCATATAAAACAGTTCGGCTCAAGCCCAGCCATTTTTAGGGTCGACTAAGAACAATGTCCCGTCCAGAGACAAGCTGTTTCGTGTTGAGGTTTTGTTCAAACCGACCATTGAAAATACCCTCGCTAATGAATGTTTGTTTTATTTTCATTGGTTGTTGTGTTAAATATTACATTTTGGGCACTGCGGTTTATTGAATATATGATAAATAGGTTTTTCTGTGTGAGAAATACAATGTGTGGTGGGAGACCAACATGCGTGACTGTCACTCTCAATGTGTAACACTTGACAGCCCTGAATTTTACACCATCATGGCCCATGGCAAAGGGAGAGTGCCCCAAAAAAACCACAGTATAAGACACATTTGACTACACGAAAGTGTATATCTGTCTAATAAGCATTAAACATAATGATGCATGCTGTACAGTTTGTAACTGTGGCTACAGCATTGCCCATGGCGGGTTAAATGTTTGTAAAACACGTGTTGACGTGACTTCAACAAGTTTCATTTCATGTGCAGATTTTTCAGGCCGGCTAGTTGCCAATGCTACATGAACATCAAACTCCTTAGACCTTTTTAAAGTTGCAATGGAATATAAATAAAAGCAGTTTACATAAATAGTATAAGCAGCTTATATAAATAGTAAAAGTGATCTACATATTTTAATTACCAAATAATTGGGTAACACTTTACAATAAGGTTCATTATTTAACATTAGTTTGCTACATTAGTTAACATGAAGTAATAATGAACTGCATTTATAACGCATTTATGAAACATAGGGCCTTTTTACACCTGGTCACTTCACGTGTTTTCGCTGATTGGATATGGGCTTTGGAATACCTCCCTGAAAATACTTTTTTGCAGGTTGGGATGTGTGTAAACGTGTGTTCTGCTGTAATCTGGAGAAGGAGACATGACCTCCAACACAGTTTAGAGAAATCTTTCACTGATAGATATCAGTGTAATTCCTGAATTATAAAGATGGAATTATTGGTGTTTAATGATGAACACATTGTTTAACAGTGCTGAGACAGCAGAGTATTAATTATTGCTGATATTTCTGTTGTAATTCTAGAATGATGGAGGGAAAGAGTCACGGGAATGTAGAAAAACATTTACACCTGGGACAATATAAATATGTTATTCATTTATTTAAACATTTGTTTCTAAACATTTTGGTGTCAGTTAGGAAATCCTAAAATCAGTGTATTGTGTTAAGAGGATAGTGTTAAATATCTATCTCTGTATTTATTAGTGTGTGATTGTGCTGCACGATTAATCATATCGCAATCGCGAAATCAAGCCTGTGCGATTATATGACGCAAAATGCTGCGATTTTATGAAATACATAAATGCATGTGTGGACATGACAACCCATTCTCTCTGAAAGCTTGTAAGAAAGATTTCTCCTCGCACTCGTCCGCGTCCCTTTATCTCTGCAAAACAATAGGAGCTCCGGAACACTGAGAGAACAAACCACACGAGTCAAATCAAATCTGTTTTTTTCCAAACAGCTGCGCAAGATATAAGGGGGGGGGGTGTTCAACATAGATAGGGGTATGCAAGAATGCTGCTTCCTCACAACTCTTATCCAGGCATTGAAGGTCAATAAGCCTGTACATGAGCAAAGAGAAACTGAATGTCCTGAGAGTAATCTCACAAGCAGGTCAACCTATCTTGTCTTCTTCATACTGGCAAGATAGAGCGCTTAAAGAACAGGATAGACTCAAATCAAGAACATTAAATCAGAAGAGGTGAAGATGACATATAACACAGAAATACATTTTTACATGACAGAGGTTTTCTCGTTTCTATTACATTAAGCTTAAGGTTACGTTATCAGCAAGCCTTACCATCCTGTGTTCCCGATATTATGCTTATGTTTGCAGAAACACAGAGTACAAAATCAAAACAAAACACACTTATCACAGGTCAGCATGACCAGAGTGGGGAGAACATTCCTTTTTCGACAGAGAAAGAGAGATGTGGAAAGAAAATGAAATAAGCACAAAAATTAATTACCATAAAGAACATTCATTTCAGCAATCCCCTCTTTTATACTGAATAATAATGAAGTATAATTACAAATGCAAATTACACTATTTCTTGCTGTCCAATTCGCAAACTGCCAGAAGGAATCCCTGTCCCAATCGTGACGAGCAGTAGTAGAAGTAGAACAGCCATACTGGTCACTGGCTGTGTTTCCAGGTCCAAGAAGAGGTTGTTTTTCAGTCACCAACGGCTTCCTCGTGAAAGGACACTGTCAAGGCATGTGTGTGAAATCGATCTGCCATTCTTGAAAGTGAGTGTCAGGCATGGGAAGGTGTTGATGTGTGGCACCTGATTTTGAAATGTTGTTCTGTGCGCATATTAAATATCCGTCTAATATTCTATTCACGTCTGTGTGTAAGCGGAAAATACACAAAACCTCAGATAAATCCTGTAACACCCCACTTCGTCCGCAATGAGTGGGGCCATGAAACTTGCGGACGAGAAAAGGAGTACAATGTCGTGGTAGACAGACACGGCCCTTGTTATCTAGAATAACATAGGAATCAGTCGCACCCTGACTAGTCCAAAATTCGCCGCTCAGCAGGCGAAGCTGAAGCCTGCAGCGAAGGGAGATCCATGTCAGGTAGAACAGCACTGATCATGGTGTTAACAGAGACCATGGCTGGAGATAGGTTTGGGGGAAGTGGGCGTGAGGCCGCAGCCTGTTTAGCCATTCGGTCAGCGAAACTATTCCGTTGCACTTCATCCACCGAGGAATGCGCCCTAGAGGAATGCGCCCTAGTTTTAACAATAGCCACAGAACAAGGCAGATGACAGGCAGTGATTAAATCCTGCACTAACGAGGCATGGGAGATAGGCTTGCCGTCAGCTGCAGTGAAGCCACGAGATTGCCAGATGCGGCCAAAATCATGAGCTACTCCGAAGGCATAACGAGAGTCAGTGTAAATAGTGACGTCAGCGTCTTCAGCGAGAACACAGGCACAAGTGAGAGTGAAGAGTTCAGCTGCCTGCACAGAGGAGAAAGGGAGAGAACAAGATTCAAGGACAGTGTTAGGTAACCGACTAACAGCATAGCCACAAAGATAAACACCATCACTAGGTTTGGAGCAAGAGCCATCTACAAAGAGGACATCACCTGTCTGTAGGGGAACGGAGGAGAGGTTAGGGTGGATGCTAGTGGCATTGACTATTTCAGTAAGGCAATCATGATCAGAGTCACCCATACAATCATCCTGTTCATTAAGAAGGCGCTGCAGGGCATGCGCTACAGTGTCGAGAGAGGATGATAGACGTACAGTTAAATGATCAGTGGCCAATAACATGGTCTCATATCCTGAACGATGCTTTGATGACATGTGCTGTGTGTTTAAATTACGTAAAACTAGTGTTACCTGATGTGAGGTGTGTAAGATGAAAGGATGAGATAAAACGATCTCTTCAGCATCAGTTACCATCAGAGCACAGGCGGCAACAGCACGTAGACAGGCAGGCAAACCCTGAGCCACAGAGTCGAGGGATTTTTTTTCATGACTAAGACGAGATGATGACAAGACTGCACCACTGTCCAAAAACGCTGACTAAGACTAAATTAACATGCATTATTGTTGACGAAAAAAGACGAGAAGAAAATGTTTTGTATAAAATAAAAACTAAGATAAAATCTCTCTTCATTTTCGTCTACAAATGTCTCTGCTTTTTCATCAGCTGTTACGCCTTTAAAATATTCAGAACGAGTTCGCAGCTTCGCGCTGTTGCTCGTTACAGGTCTCATACGCCTATGGCTGCAACACGACACTGCTGAACAATTGTATTGCTTCCGCTAAAGAAAATAGTGCGCTCCGTCTCTTCGGTTAGAATCCTGTGTGTCCATGGCAACACTCTACAGCAACAGTGTGTTATAGTTAGCAGCGGTCTGTTATCAAGAAATAAAATAGTGTGTGCGTAGAACGAATTCGTCCACACGCCGCTCAAAAAAAAAAAAAAAATCCTGAGCGCAAGTCCACCGTCTAGGCTTTTTGTGTTAAATGATATTTCCTGTCGCTGCGCAGGCACTTTTATTGTACAGTACATGACAGCTTATGTCCCGATGACCGGTCTTTGCATTACTGTACGATTAAAAGCAGTGTCAATAAAGTAAAAAATGTGATGTTGTGATGGAAATTCTATTCTATTAATCAAAGATAATAGTTCAAGTGAACTTTTCACTAAGTTGCAGAGAAGAACGCAGCAGAGTCCTGTGGAATATCAAACTTCTGTTCAGGTATCGTGTATGTTGATGTCCGTGCTCCTTCTCTGTCACGTTGCCTGATATGCACGTTTCTGACTTGCAGACCTGGGCCATAGCCGTAAGGGTGTTGTCAAAAGTATCATTTCGAGGTGTCAGGGTGGTTTTTGTAGTAGACGTTGGGAACACCTTACTCACGTAACATGACTTATTAATATGTTGCCTGGCCGTCCATTTGGCGCATTTTCAGAATTTGTTGGCATGTGGATAAGATGATGCTGGGTCTCTCCATATGGTCAGCAGTGCTGACAGGATCAAGAAGACTCTCATTTTCCTTTTATGGCACCCGGCACACTCTTTTCCCTTACCCCTAGTCACTGAGATTAACCCAACTTCTTGAGTCTACGTGCTGGCGCTTCAGGGCAAATATGTTTCCGTATTCACTTACACACCTGGCCCGCCCAGCAGACTATTGGGTGTCTCAGTAATCTAGTGCACATCACGAGTGTCTGTCGGTGGTGCCGGAACCTTCCGTGTGTGGCTTTGATGGATCCAGGACTCTCGTCCATCAACCTTATACGCTGTCGGTGTGACCAGTAGGACTTGGAAAGATCCTCTCCACCTCAGGGATGACCAGTTTTTCCTCTGGAAGTCCTTGACCAGAATCCACTAAGCAGGTTTCAGCTTACTCTTAAACTTGCCTTTTTCCTGTTCCTTGAAAACCTGCTTAGAATCAACAGCAAGAGCATGGCATAGCTTTTCACAGAATTTAATGATAGCATCATCACACATCATTGTCATGTCATGGGACATAGGGGTGTTATTCCCACGCTTGGAGCCTGCCAAAAAGAATTTCAAATGAGCTTTGGTGAGATCGTTCTCTGATATGTGTTCTCATGTAATGTAACACTAATGGTAGTGCTTTGGGCTATGGCAATCCGGTGTCTTAACAGTATCTGGCCAATTTGTTTTCTACAGTGCCATTGCCACACCTGATGAGGGATTTCCCACCTAAGAATGATTTCTGTAAACAGTGCCTTTGCTACTGCCGTGGAGTCTTGTTTCGCTGTTGGGAAAACCTCTACCCATTTAGAGAACATGTCGACTATTATTAGGCAATACCTTTTGCCTGCTAATGGAGTAAGGCCAATAAAAGCCATCTGTAGGTATTAGACAGGTGCTTGTGGCTGGAATGGGATGCCTGGATGCACCTCCAACCCCCTTGTGTTTCTTACAGATTAAACATTTAAAAAATTAAAAAAAAAAATTAGAGTCATTTTGGAATCTCTTAGTCTACCAGGTCTTTATTATTTCACTGTACATCCCCCGTTTTGACACATGGTCTTTACCATGTGTCAACATAAAAAGACAACAATATTTTTGGTAAATCCGGTTTCCCTGAGGCCCATACCAAACACCTTGTTTTTGGACACTTCCCACCTTCCTCCAGCTTTGTTTCTCCTCACAATCACTTATAACCTGTAGTTCAGTGAGATTTAGGATAGAAGAAAACAGTGTAATTGTGTTGTTTGCCACTGCATCAGCTTTTCCATTACCTATGGAAATAGGATCGTTATTAAACATTTACATATTGCAATTGCTTTTGAAAGTAGAATTGCATCCAAGAGGTCAGCTATCAGGCCATGGTCTGTGTTGGGTTTGCCTTGGGCAACAAACTTCATTACAGTCATAACAATTATACTTCATTTCTTTGGGCACCTTTTGAAATCTTCAATTTTACACAATGGGTTAAGATCTGATAAATCATCAGGACGGATCTTTACATCTCTCTTTTGCCCCAACCATCCAATTTAGTGGTGGACTATGTAAATTCAATTTTGAGCTGTAAAAGACAGCTGGCTGCTCGGTTTGCTTCCAATAATGAGTCGGAGCAACCTGTAACATCCATATTCCCATGTTTTTCCATTGGCAGATTTGACCAAAGAGAGATGTGGAGATGCATGGTTCATTTGGAATGGGTGTGGATAACCAGCTCGAGTTAAAACCCGAGATAAGTCGAGATAAGTTTACCTCTACTGCACATCTGTGCTCAGTCCATATCAAATGTTTAAACAATCTGGCTTATCTAATTTCCTATACCACTCTTTCTCATACTGTAGCTTTCATCCGATTCACATCTGTGTATGTGTGCAGTGCAATGTAAAGTTTTTATGTAGTCTTTGTGAGAAGAAGAGATGAGAATTTTTTTTCCTTTCCACAAGAGTGTGTGTGTGACATCAGTAAAAGAAAAATCACACAGTTTCCATTTGTATCATAGAGCAGAGATCTGGGATACCATTTTACAAAGCAGGAGTCATCTCCCCATTCTATCTTAAGGCCTAGTGATGTGCTGATTATTTATAAATTTAATTTGCACATCAAATCTCGACCCAACAGATTATTGGGCAATACTCAGAAATCAAAAAGAAAAATCCAAATAGTTTCTGTGTATTTACGGTTTCGCACCTCAAGGGCACTGAGAATGACTCATTGACTGACATTCCTGATGCTCACGTAGTAAACAGGGGGTGATTGCTCATTTTAGGTGAAACAGATAATTCACACATATCATATCACAGAGTGCTGCTCCTGAGTCAACTAAAAACTGTATCGGTATTTGTTCGACTAATAATGTAATCACAGGCATTTCTTTAAACCTGGGCTCAATATATTTAGCATAACTTTCATTCACAGATATAATAAAAAAGCTCTGATTTTTTGCTAGACATTTAATTAGTAACAGGTGGAAATAGGACAGTTAGCTTAAGCTTTTCTTCCTTGCTTTACATAAAATTGTCAGACTTACCCATCCCTGGGTGGTCACCCATCCCAGACCTGTTCAAACCTCTGGTTTCAGGCCTCTTGGTTTCCACTCGACATTTCTTAGGACAATACCGCGCCGGGTGATCTGCACATACAAAACATCCATTCTGAAATCCATGTCTGTTCCGTCCTCTTCCTCTGATGGAATCTCCTCAGACAACTGAACCATGTTGAGATGGTGTTACATTTTTAACCTTTCGTTTTTTTCTTTTTTGTCTCTCTGCCTTTAGCAGCTTTTCTGCATGGATGAAATGCTGTTCAATCATAGACAGTTTTTCAGTGTCCCAGGTGATGCAAGTTGACTTGCAATGTCCTCTCTTAATCCATTTATGAAACTGTTTCTGCGATGTGCCTCATACGGAGTGAGGTCAGCAGCTTCAGCCATGTTATCAGGGCATTCAAGGCCACTGTGTGCATCATGTACTACTGTCAATAGTGCAAGATATCTGGAGACTGTTTCATCGTCCTCTTGTCTACACATGGAGATTTTTGTCATGTCCATTTTTACCAGAAAGTAAAAAGATCATGTTCCCTAAATGTGTTGAAAGAGGATCATCTTGTCTCACACTTCTGAGAGCTGCATTCCTTTGTGCACATCTGTGTGTAACATCCTGCTGGAAAGTAACCTGTCCGTTGATTGGGTGTAGAAGTAGTAGCAGTAGGAAGCAGTATAACAGCTGGTGGTTGGTTCGTCTGCGAGGGTGCCTGAGGTGGTGGTCTGAGAGGGCAGCCATCCAGGTCTGGGTCTACAAAAGATGTAAAACACAGAAAGAAAAAGATTGTGAATAAGTTTGTGTGTGATTTGCATGCTCTTTTACTTCTTGTTTCTTGTCTTTGACGCCTCATGCTCCTGCAATTTTCTCTTAATCTTTCTCTCAATGCCTTTCACTATCACTACCTTTTCCTGGAAATCCACAGTCCATTACCCACTTACAATATTGTGATACAGAACCAGGTCCATAACTAGTTATCATAAATTGAACATTAGGATGTTTACAGGCCCTTAAAAATTTTCAAACTTTTCCTCTCTTTGTACAGTATATTGTTACATCAGGGGTGCCGTGTGTACAAGCCATCCTTAGCCCTAAATTCTCCCAGTTTTCAGATTTTGATTTCATAAGCCTATACATCTCTCTCATACATCTTAATCATATTAGCTGAGTCCCAGACTTTGCAAAATATTTTCCTCATCTTTCTCTTCCTTATTGCAACAACACGCACTCTTAGTACAACAGGACCCCATGATTAACAATAATATGCTCTCACGGCTCGTCAGCACGTGAGTGGAAACCCAGTTTCCCTTTCACTATGTTCTCACTGCTCGTCAGTCAAGTGAGCGGAAACCCAGTTTCCCTTTCACTATGTGCACCAAAAACTGTACTTACGTCGATCATCGTTTAAAATACCCTCTGGAGTCTGCTCGTTATTTCTCTCTGCAAGGGTCTTTTTCCCTATAGGATAGTAGCGTCGTCCCAGTCCCACACTGAGTCCCGCTGTCCTTTGGGTCAGACTGGAGGTTGATAACAACTTGACATGACTTCTGCAGCAGCCCGTCGCCTCTCAGGTGGTCCTGTGGACGAACGAACTATCCTGGACAAGCCCCCAGAAATGTGGGGAAATTCTATTCTATTAATCAAAGATAATAGTTCAAGTGAACTTTCCCTAAGTTGCAGAGAAGAACGAAGCAGAGTCCTGTGGAATATCATTTTTATTCAATACACTTGCAAGTGTGAAGTCAGTCTGTCCCAACCTAAGTCTGAACAGAGTGAGTTACTTGGATGTAAGGCAGTTCTCCTTTTATACATGGAGCTATGTGTGTGTGTCTTCCACTGTGCGTTACTTCCTCTAATCTTGTCTTTGCACAAGCAGTGCAACGGTCGCTCCGTTAGTCTCCGTTATTTCCACACACCTGCAGCCTGCAATGTTCTTGTCTCTTCAGCCTAGTGTGCAACTGGAAACAGTTCAGTTCCCCTTTGTTAATTTTTTACTGTTCCTTTTTTTTGGTGTGTGAGCATTTTGGTACAGAATGTTCAATGTTCATTTTTGTTATTCACAACATTTTCTATTACAATGTGCATAAAGTTCGAGTGTATGTACTGTTTAAACGAGTGTTCTCAACTTCTCACTGATACTTTTGTGATTCGAGGAGTTTTGACAAGTTTTATATGTTTATCTTGATATTGTTTCTTATTCAAAAGTGGTGACAGAAAAAACTCCTTACCCCCAACCTGAAACCTCTTCCCCTGTCACAATCGCATCATAATCAAAATTAATAATTAGGCTTAAAAGCAAATGTATAGAAATACAAATTTTAGCATTATCAGTAATCTGTGTGTGCATTTTCCTTGAGAACCAAGCAAATTGACTCGTAATACCATTTGTTTATTATATTGCAATTGCATATCGCAATATTGACCTCAATAATCGCAATATGACATTTTCCTTAAATCGTGCAGCCCTAGTGTGTGATTTATGCAGCTATGGATACATATAGTCCATATTATATGATGTGTTTTGTTTGTTCACAGACCACAAAAGAAGAAATCAAACATCAGCAGATATCAGCTTGACTCTATATTCAAGGTGTGTTTTTACAGTGTAATTTATTGATGTATATCAGCATTATGGGTAATCAGACAGAATTCTACTTTTTTATAAATGATAATAAAGAGGGTCTTTTCTTCTTTTCATAAAATAAAAGTATCTCTCACTGTGTAACATGATAATATTTAGATTTGTTCCTGTGTGTTTCTAACCAGGAGCTGGAACACAGTAATCACTCTGATAAAGAATAAACTAAAGAGCTTTAGAATCTCCTGAGTCCAGATTACCCAGCATGCACTGAGAGGGAGGTGGCGGAGGATGAGAATCTGCACAGTGTCAGAGACGGAGCGCTGAAGATCACACTGCATGTCCTGAAGAACATGAACCACACAGATCTCGCTAACACACTGTACAACAGTAAGAGTCATGACTTTATTCCATCAGGTTCACTTTAGATGAAGGAAATAGTTTTAGATATGAATACTTTTAGTTTTAAATTTAATTTTAGTATCATGCACATCTGCTTCTTTTCTGTTCTGTTCATGGTCCAGCTTGTGGTTACTCTGTACAATGGTCCTGTTACTTCAGTAGTATTTAGTACATCAATCAGAAATGATAAGCAGTGTTTAAAATATTTTGCATTAAAACAATCTATTACTAAACTAGATATTACTTTGTTTATTAGAACTCGCCTCTGTGTATCTGCCAATGTTGAAGTCCAAGCTGAGAGATAAGATTAAAAGAATTAATGAAGGAATCTCACAGCATGGAAGCTCAGCACTTCTGAATGAGATCCACACGGAGATCTACATCACAGAGGGTTGGAGTGGAGACGTCAATAATGAACATGAAGTGAGACAGATTGAGACAGCGTCCAGGAGACCAGCAACACAGGAGAAACCCATCAAATGTAATGAGATCTTTAAAGACAAGTCCATCAGAACTGTGTTGACTAAAGGAGTTGCTGGAATTGGAAAAACAGTCTCTGTGCAGAAGTTCATCCTGGACTGGGCTGAAGGAGAAGTAAATCAGGACGTCACTTTAATGTTTCCACTTCCCTTTAGAGAGCTGAATCTGATGAAGCAGCAAAATCTCAGTCTGATGAAACTTCTTCATCACTTTTTCCCAGAATTGAGAGAACTAGAATCAATAGACGGTGACTCCTACAAAGTGGTGTTGATCTTTGATGGTCTGGATGAGTGTCGACTTCCTCTAAATTTCGAGAAGAATGAGAGATTGTGTGATGTGACAGAGTCAGCCTCAGTGGATGTGCTGCTGACGAACCTCATCAAGGGGAATCTGCTTCCCTCTGCTCTCCTCTGGATAACCACAAGACCAGGAGCAGCCAATCAGATCCCTCCTGAGTGTGTAGACCAGTTAACAGAGGTACGAGGCTTCAGTGATCCTCAGAAAGAGAAGTACTTCAGGAAGAGGATCAGTGATCAGAGCCTGGCCGATAAAGTCATCACACACCTAAAGTCTTCAAGAAGCCTCTACATCATGTGCCACATCCCAGTCTTCTGCTGGATCTCTGCCACTGTTCTAGAGAGAATGTTGGGTGAAGCAGAGGGTGGAGAGATCCCCAAGACTCTGACTCAAATGTTCACACACTTCCTGATCTTTCAGATCAAACACAAAGACCAAAAGTACCATCAGAAATGTGACACTGATCCTCAGCAGACCAGAGAGAGTATCCTGGCACTGGGAAAACTGGCTTTACAGCAGCTGGAGAAAGGAAACCTGATCTTCTATGAGGAAGACCTGAGAGAGTGTGGCATTGATGTCAGAGAAGTGTCAGTGTACTCAGGGGTGTGTACCCAGATCTTCAGAGAGGAGTTTGGGCTTCACCTGGGGAAGGTGTTCAGCTTCGTACATCTGAGTATTCAGGAGTTTCTGGCTGCTTTATACACATTTCTCTCCTTCATCAGCATAAATGTAAAAGAACAACAAAGTACTCATCTGTCTGATCTTTTCAGGAGGTCAACAATGTCTGATCTCCTCAGGAGTTCAGTGGACAAGGCCTTACAGAGTGAGAATGGACACCTGGACCTGTTCCTCCGCTTCCTTCTGGGTCTCTCACTGGAGTCAAATCAGACTCTCTTATATGGCTTAATGCCACAGACAGGAAGCAGATCTCACAGCAAACTGGAAACAGTGGAGTACATCAAGGAGAAGATCAGTGAGAATCCATCTCCAGAGAAATCCATCAATCTGTTCCACTGTCTGAATGAACTGAATGATCATTCTCTAGTGCAGGAAGTACAAACTTACCTGAACAGAGGAGGTTACAGTTGCCTCAGAGGAGCCAGACTCTCCCCTGCTCAGTGGTCAGCTCTGGTGTTTGTGTTACTGAACTCAGAACAGGAGCTGGATGAATTTAAGTTGTGGAAATATGATCGATCAGATGAATGTCTTCTGAGGCTGCTGCCAGTGGTCAAAGCCTCCAGAAAAGCTGAGTGAGTATTTTTATTTACAAATTTAATTCAATTCCAATTTATTTGTATAGCGCTTTTTACAATGGGCTTAAACATAGAACAGAAGTTAAAGATAAGGAGAAAAAATAATTAATATAGTAAAAAATTAAGATATATATATAGTTCACAGTGTGTATGTGTGTATGTATGTATTTTTTTATCCCCAATGAGCAAGTCTGAGGTGACTCAGGCAGCAGTGGCAAGGAAAAACTCCCTTAAATTGGTAAGGAAGAAACCTTGAGACGAACCAGACTCAAAGGGGAACCCATCCTCATATGGGTGGAACTGGGGGTGAGATTACAAATATACAGTCAAACAAGTGTTGAATTGGTGTAAAGATCACATGGAGTTCAGATCTCCTCTTGGTATCATAGAGTCCAACTGGAGCTGGTAGATCTGTAGATGTCTCAGGATTATGTATTACTGCATGGTTTGTCATTTTAATGTAACACTGAACTGCACTGTTTGGATTATTCATTCATTCATTCACTCACTCATTTTCTACCGCTTATCCGAACTTCTCGGGTCACGGGGAGCCTGTGCCTATCGGGCATCAAGGCAGGATACACCCTGGTCGGAGTGCCAACCCATCACAGGGCACACACACACACACACTCTCATTCACTCACACACAACGGACAATTTTCCAGAGATGCCAATCAACCTACCATGCATGTCTTTGGACCGGGGGAGGAAACTGGAGTACCCGGAGGAAACCCCCGAGGTAGGGGGAGATCATGCAAACTCCACACATACAAGGCAGAGGTGGGAATCAAACTCCCAACCCTGGAGCCTGGAGGTGTGAGGCGAACTTGCTAACCACTAAGCCACCATGCCCCCCCTGTTTGGATTAATGTTTGTTAATAGTTACTCTAATCACCTTTACACAAACCTCTGGTACTTTTACAGAAGATTGTTTCACTTATTACACTAACGTGTTATATCTGAACTGAGGGCTGGGCCACATGGACAAAATCTTATAACGTGTCATTTTATATCTTTTATATATGAATCATGAAAAATCAAGTGTTCTCTAAAATATATGAAAAAATATCTATATAAAATAACTGCATGCATTTAAGAACTAAAGATATATCTGAACTACTCTTTATTTTCTGCTTATTTTGAATGTGACATTTAACAGAACTCTCACAGATGAGAAAAACAATATAAAATGGGATAAATATGGAAAGAAAATATAAAAAGTAAATATTAAAACACTCTAATGTCCATCAAGTATCTAGGTTCAGGTTTCCATGTTTTGTTCATGTGTCACAGTGTTATGGGGAGATTCACTCTGTCATGGCTTTTTTCCTCAATTGTTCTTTCTAATAAAAATAAAACAAATGTGTTTTTTTTTAATTTAACCCAATACGACTTTTGACTTAGTTTCTGTGTCTTGATTCTCTGTTTGTTTGCTGCCTGCCCTGATCTCCTGCCTGTTCTTTCATTTTTGATTTTTGCCTGTCCCATGATATCGTGTTTTGCCGTGTTTGACCTTGCCTGTCTGTTTCTGAGTTTTGAATTAAAAAATGCTGCAAATGGATCACCAGCCATAGGACAGACAAAGTGGGAAAATGTTCAGCTTTATCTTCTTATTTTGTTAGAAACAAGCTAGGCAGCTAACTCAGATGAGTGATGAATATTTTCTTTTTCTAACACTGAACTGTTTGTAGAGAATGGATTTTTGAAATGTGACTTTTTATATAAAGAGTTTTATTTTAATGGGGTTCTTTTTGTTCTTTGATTATCAAGTGTACAATCACGTAAAAAGAGAAAGGATGAATAATGTGTCACAGGTGAGTGTAGTGTCGTGACCACTGTTACTAAAAAGTCCTGTTTTGTTCTACTTAGAGCTGGACAAATACACCAAACTGTTAATGATCGATCACATTCTTGTTGTTGGATTGTGATTTTTGTTAATCTGTTGTGGCTGAATTATAGAAAAATTTTTTTGTCTGGTTCACTGCATCAGAAGATGGTGGATGTGGTCAAAACAGATGGTGACACAAAGACAGTCGGTCAGGTTTATCGACGTTACTTTTGAAGAGACGTCAGGTTTCATACTTTGTAACCTTTCTGTGCATTTTGGAGATTTTAAGCTGCTTGGACTGTGTTTGTATTTATAAGCAGCTGTAGTGAATCTATTTTTGTTGTACAACATTGACTGGTTTTGTTCTCTGTTCATCATTAAATACTGATAAAATATTACACTTTGGGCTAAAGGTTTACAGACACTGATGTCTGATATCACTTGAGCTCTTATTGGACTGGGAACAAAACACTGAATTGTACCATACTGGAAAGAGTGGAGGTGGATTTTCTTTATTGTATTGAATATGGTCTTGTATACAGCTTAAGTTGTGTTTTATATTTGAGTTACAGTGGTGAGTTAGATGTGCCAACTTGTTTTGTCTAGTCCTGGGTTAAAGCACTGATTGTATCTGACACAGTCTTTTTTTTTTTAAACTGGGGATAAAGTGTGTTCCTTAAGAGAAGAAAATAATGACAGTTAAATTGTTGAAGGTAAATGTGTTGTGATTTTGACAGCTACCTTGGAGTCGGACGTCTCACTTACCTTGCTAATTTTGGGGATGTTGTGCTGTTCAAAGCTAGTTCCACACTGTGTATTATATAATATACACTACACTCTTCAGGAAGTACCATGTCACTTATAGCCACCTGAAGCCCACCAACAGTACACAAATCCTTTTGTGTAACACACAGTAGTGTTGTGTTAGATTTTTACCTACAAGGTGCGTTAGATTTCCCTTCTATGTGTATAGTCGGTGTTTTAGATTTAACAAACGAATGTCTGTATGTTGATCCATCTAAAGCTAATACTTGTGTATATACATTGTAACTCATTTAAAGGTAAGAAGTTTGACTTTGTTTATTTCTGATGCTGTGTGCAGTCGTGCTGATGTAACGTCACTCTGTAAACAGGGAAGGAGCTCAGATTTGAGAAGAAAACCCCACATTCACTCCACTGTAGTAAAGAGTACAATGTTCTTTCTAATATCCTTTATTTGCATTGTTTATGATAGGTGATAGATTTTTCCACATCTACATTTTCTCAATTTTTAAAAATGTGTTTATAAGGTTAAAAAAAAACTACACCAGGTTACGTATGTAACCCGGTTCCCTGAGAGGGGAACGAGACGCTGCGTCAGTGCTGACGCTATGGGAATGCTTCTTTGAGGAAGTTGTGTCTGAAGCTCTGTGTGCACACACGCCATTTAATGGCTCGGAAAGGACACGTGACGGAGTTAATTACTCGCCAGTAAGTCCATATAAGGGCATCTACGTCACACTGCTCCAGCTCTCTTTGTCTGAAGGAAGCGCGAACGGATGCCTGGGGTGTGGCCAGCAATGCAGCGTCTCGTTCCCCTCTCAGGGAACCGGGTTACATACGTTACCTGGTGTAGTTCCCTTTCGAGGGAACTCGACGCTGCGTCAGTGCTGACGCTATGGGAATGCCAATACCCACGCCGCCACGCACCAGTCGATGACTGCGCCAGAGGCCGTGAGAGAGCACGAGCAGACTGGGAACAGCACATCATAGGCCCCGCAGTACCTGGGACCCTGGAGTGGGGTCCAAGTCCAGGTCATAGAATCTGATAAAGGTGTGCGGAGAGGACCATCCTGCCGCAGCACAAATATCTTCAATGGGGACACCCCTGGCCAAGGCACTGGATGAGGCGATACCCCTAGTGGAGTGGGCCCTGATGCCAAGAGGTGAGGCATGACCGCGCACCTCATAGGCCTGAGTAATGGCCTCCACCACCCAGTGCGCCAGGCGCTGTTTGGAAACTGGATTACCCCTATTCCGGCCCCCAAAACAGACAAAAAGGGCAGAGGAGTTACGCCACGAGCTAGAGCGGTGGACGTAAGTCCTCAGGGCCCTTACCGGGCAAAGCAAGTGCAGCCTCTCCTGCTCCGCCGACTCATGGGGCGGGGGACAGTAGGCTTGCAGGATGATTGGACATCTCGCCATCCTGGGCACCTTAGGGACATATCCTGGCCTGGGGTGCAGGATAGCCTTGGACATACCGGGGGCAAACTCTAGGCAGGCGGGGGCGATCGACAAAGCCTGCAAATCCCCGACTCTCCTGAGAGAGGCCAAGGCAAGAAGCAGGGCAGACTTCAGGGTCAGAAACTTCTCAGAGGCTGACTCCAAGGGCTCAAAGGGGGCTTCCAACAGCCCCTCCAGGACCACGGAGAGGTCCCAGGAAGGAAGGTGTGGCCTAGAGGAAGGCCTCAGCCGCCTGACACCACGCAGAAAGCGAGAGACCAAAGGGTGCCTACCCAAGGAGGCCCCAAGGACAGGTTCGTGGTTCGCGGCAACTGCGGCCACGTACACCTTTAGAGTAGAAGGGGACAGGCCCCGAGAAAAGCAAGACTGCAGGAACTCCAGCACTGTACCAACCGGGCAGTGAACTGGATCCTGAGAGTGCTCGTCACACCAGAGGCAGAAAAGCCTCCACTTCAGAGCATACAGTTTCCTAGTGGAGGGTGCCCTAGCATTCAGCAGAGTCTCTGTCACCTCAGTTGAGAGGCCTGCGTCTAGGAGCTGGTCCCCCTCAGGGGCCAGACCCAAAGCTTCCACATCTCGGGGCGGGGGTGATGAATTGCCCCCTGCGCCTGAGAGAGGAGATCCCTCCTGATGGGAACCTCCCATGGAGTGCCGTAAAGGAGGGAGACTAGGTCCGTGAACCAAACCCGAGAGGGCCAACGGGGGGCAACTAGAAGAAGGTTGACCCGGTCGTGGCGCACTCTGGCTAGGACTTGTGGGAGCAGAGCTACCGGGGGAAAGGCGTACAGACGGAGCCTCGGCCACGTCCATACCAGGGCATCCAGGCCCAACGGGGCCGGGTGAGAGAGGGAGAACCACAGCGGACAGTGGGTCGACTCCTCTGAGGCGAACAAATCCACTTCCGCCCGGCCGAAAATCTGCCAGATTCGCTTCACCACGTGAGGGTGAAGACGCCACTCCCCGGGCCTTAGCACCTGCCTCGACAGGAAGTCTGCCTACCGATTTACACGCCCTGGGATAAAAACCGCTCTTAGCGAAAGAAACCTGGTCTCTGCCCAGAGCAGAATCTGCCACGCCAACCTGAACAGGGGGCGTGAACGCAGACCGCCCTGATGGTTGATATAGGACACCACCGCGGTGCTGTCTGTTCGCACTAGGACATGACAGCCCTCCAGGTGCGGGAGAAAGTGTTGCAACGCTAGGAACACAGCCCTCATCTCCAGGCAATTTATGTGCCATGAGAGACAGGGGCTCTCCCATAGACCCTGGGCCGGGCGGCCATCTAAGGCTGCGCCCCAGGCCCGAAAGCGAGGCGTCCGTCGAAAGAGTCCTGCGACGGTGACACGCCCCTAGAATGGGACCCAAGGCCAAGAACCGGGGTCTTTTCCACATAAGGAGGGTACGAAGCCCATGGCGCGTAACCCGTATAACCCTGAGGGGATGCCTGCGAGGATGAAAGCCCGCCCCCTTGAGCCAGAGCTGGAATGGCCTCATGTGAAGCAGACCCAAAGGAATAACGTTGGCTGCTGCTGACATGAGTCCGAGCACCCTCTGTGCCTCGGCAACAGAGAGGCTGCGGCCTAGCCGAATAGCTTTCACCGCCGACAAGATGGAGGCCACCCGGGTGGGAGACAGATGTGCCCGCATCGTGGTGGAGTCCCAAACCACCCCCAGAAAGGTGGTTCTCTGAGAAGGAGAAAGCACACACTTTCCTGGGTTCAGCCTGAGTCCTAAGGACCTCATGTGGGCAAGCACAGCATCTCGATGCCTGGCTGCCATAGCCTCCGACTGGGCAAGAATGAGCCAGTCGTCCAGGTAGTTCAGTACACGGATGCCCTGGAGACGCAATGGTGCCAGGGCAGCATCTATGCACTTTGTGAACGTGCGTGGCGAAAGGGCTAGGCCAAAAGGAAGGACACGATACTTGTACGCTTCGCCCCCGAAAGCGAACCTGAGGAACTTCCTGTGCTCCGGCAGAATGCTTATGTGGAAATAAGCATCCTTGAGGTCGATCGTGACAAACCAGTCCTCGGATCTGATCTGGGACACGATCATCTTGAGCGTGAGCATCTTGAACTTGTAAGTCTTCAGAGTACAGTTCAGAGCCTGCAGGTCCAGAATCGGACGCAGCCCCCCGTCCTTCTTGGGAACAACAAAATATCGGCTGTAAAAGCCGGAGTCCCGCTCTGGGAGGGGAACATGCTCTATGGCCCCTTTCTCCAGAAGTGAGAGGAGTTCCTCCCGGAGGAACGCCGCCTGGTGCCCGCCCACATTTGTGGGCAACACACCCTGGAAACACGGAGGACGTGAGGAAAACTGGATCCTGTACCCTCTTTCCACAGTATTCAGGACCCACTGAGACACCCCTGGCAGAAGTTTCCACGCTGCCAGGCTGCCTGACAGTGGCGTCAAACTTGTGCAGACCTCCCGGGCGCCCTGAAACAGCGCACCGGCAGGCGCGAACCCGGGAAGATCTGCACAAGAAAGGGGAGCCAACACAGGCCCCACTGCCCCCCGAAACGACAAAGGCGGCGGGGCTGGCAGTAGGGTGAGCATCTCTGAATAGGGCGCTCCCAGGAGCCCCTGCCCTCGGGCATCAGGACTCCTTCATGGCCCGCTTGGCTGAGAGGACAGACCTAAGGTCCTCTCTCACCGGACGGGTCCGGGTCCGGGCATGTGAACCGGCCTCCCTAGTTTTAGACGGGGGGGCTCGGGCCGCCACACTAGCTCTTCTCACTGCCCTGAGTGAGCTAGAAGGGGGGGGCGGCTAGATGATGGCCCAGGCTGCTCCCCGCGGCGAGGGAGAAACTCTTTGAACGCCGCTGACTGGCGTTTCACCTCCTGATGCCTGTCGACGACAGTACTAACTGCGTCGCCGAACAAGCCCTGAGGTGAAACTGGGGCGTCCAGGAGAAAGGACTTATCCTTCTCCCTTATGCCTGTCAAATTAAGCCACAAGTGTCTCTCCGCGGCAACCAGCGCAGCCATAGTACGGCCTATAGAGCAGGCCGTCTGCTTCGTGGCACGGAGCGCGAGATCAGTGGCGCGGCGGAGCTCGGACACCGCCTGAGGTCCCAGCCCTTCACCGCCATCCAGCTCTGCTAGCAGATCAGCCTGGTAGGCCTGCAAGACCGCCATGGTGTGCAGCGCTGCACCCGCTTGACCCGCTGCCTCATAGGCCTTACCCACAATGGCCGAAGTGGTCCTACATGGCTTGGATGGAAGGGCAGGTTTTCTCCATGCGGGCGATGCAGGGGACAGATAACTGGCTAGCGTCTCTTCAACCCTCGGCATCGTCCTATACCCATGGTCTTCAAGCCCATTAATGGCTGAATAGTCTGACAAGGCTGGAGAAAATACACGCGCCGAAAAGGGATTTTTCCAAGACCTCGATACCTCAGTATGGAGGTCTGGAAGAAATGGCAGACGTCTGCGTGCAGGTGGCTGACGGCCTGAAGTGAGAAAGCGGTCGTCCAGCTTAGAATGGGCGACACCAACTACCTCCTCAGGCCAATCTAAATTCAGCTTCTCAACAGCCCGAGTTATTACCTCGAGGAGCTCCTCGAACGCGACTGATTGCGTCGGCCGTTCTGAGGTGGAAAGCCCCTCCCCTTCGACATCGAGCTCCTCAGAGCCGGATGCGGAAAGCAGCATGCTCTCTTCCGGGTTGGGAGAAATCGCAGCGCGAGCTCCCGAACGCGAAACCGAGCGATCGGATTCAGGGGAGAGGGCAAGAGAAAGGGGAACACCCGTCTCTTGCTCCGCCTCCGCTAACTCAACCTGGGAACCCCATGATTGAAGCCGCCGCGCTGCCTCGGCATACGCAGGACCCGAACCACGAGGCGCAGCCGAAGCTGAAAACACAGCCAGGCGGGATCGGAGCGTGCGGAGAGGGAATCCCTCACAATGCACGCAGCCGGCTCCCTCGAGAGCCGACCGGGCATGCTCCTCTCCCAAACACACCACACAAAGAGAATGCGCGTCGTCCGCCGTGATAAAGCGGGGGCAAGGATGCACGCATCTCTTAAAGTGCTTAGACTGCAACATTTTGCCTAGTCTTTCCCTATTTTTTTTCTTTCCCTGCACTTGACGGACAGACAAACGACACACATACACAGAGCGCTTCCTGAAGACAAAGAAAGCTGGAGCAGCGTGACGTAGATGCCCTTATATGGACTTACTGGCGAGTAATTAACTCCGTCACGTGTCCTTTCCGAGCCATTAAATGGCGTGTGTGCACACAGAGCTTCAGACACAACTTCCTCAAAGAAGCATTCCCATAGCGTCAGCACTGACGCAGCGTCGAGTTCCCTCGAAAGGGAACTCTCTTTAGTTTGGATCTGTATGTGAACACCACCTGTACTCAGGTCCACAACCAAACACCTGAACCAGTGTGTGTAAAATCAGAGGTCTGGAGGTGACCGATTCGAACCTGTACGAGCACAGAGAACAACACACACCAACTGTTTTAGCATCTCTGTAAAATACAACATATACTGTAACTGACTGTAACGTATGTCTAGGTTGCTCGCTCTCACATGTGTATGTACATGACCTAATGGTCTTATAATAAATTGTAGCTGAGAGATTGTGGAGTGCAGAAAGACGTCCCTGCTCCTGTAAATGTGCTGAAGGGGTGTCCTGTGCTCTGATTTGTGTGTCTGACAGAATCACACTGACATTTCTGTTACATTCAATATCAGTGTTCTGATATTTCATCATATTTCATCTCTTCCAGGCTGTGTCGGTTTAATCTGACAGAGGAAAGCTGTAGAGTTCTGTCCTCAGTTCTCAGCTCAAACTCCTCCAGTCTGAGAGAACTGGACCTGAGTAACAATGAACTGCAGGATTCAGGAGTGAAGCTGCTCTCTGATGGACTGAAGAATCCACACTGTACACTGGAGATACTGAGGTACACACACACACGTTTAAATATGTTAATAAATTTCAAGTAATAATTATAATCATCATAACTTTATTTCTATAGTACCTTTTAAACACAAAATTAAAAAATGCTTTACAATAGAATATACATGTGTTAAATAACAGCAGCACAGTATTAAAGCTAAATGCTATCATTAGACATGAACAATCAAACAAAAATTCTGATAAACTTGGACTTGTACAGAACTTGTACAGGAATGGTATTATATGATGCTGTTTTCCCCAAAGCTCCAACTCAGTCCAGAACTAGAGCTGCTCATTTCCCTTCAACCCAGTGACTCACATCATTTTATTCTTTTCACCAAAAAAAAGATTTGTTCAGATTCATTCACTGATTCATTTATTGACTCTTTTTGTAAATTATGTCATTAAACCACACCAGTGAGTGCCTTTTTAGATATTATGAGTAGCTCATTGTTTTATTCACACAGTTTATAAAAATAGTTAATGTGTATTTATTATGAAGATATTTCAGTCTAATTTCAGGTTAGTTTTGAGAGGGTGATCACGAATGAGGATATGAATGTAATGTGGTTAAAAGAGACTTTTTTACTTATCTTGTATGAAGTTTTCAGTAGCACAATGATTTAAAAAATAGCCATCAGTCATTGTTACACATTCATGTATAGTGGATTATGCTTGAAGAACAACAACATATAAGGCTTTTCTTAGTGCTACATACATTTTAAATGCACTGCTCCACCCTGTCTCTCTTCTTGTGGTGAACTGAATGAACAACATCAGTGAGTCAGCAGATCCTCGTTTGTTCACAGAGATCATTCATGAACAGCAATTACCCGTTTGTTTAGAATCACTAGGTCTACCTCTCTTTATTTACACTCTAGTAAGGGGAAATATTTAGAAGATTGTAGATGAATGTACAGATACACAGATATAAACTTCTCCAAAGTGCTACAGACTCTACATAGCATGACTCTGCCCCCCTCTCCTCTTGTTGAAGATTCACATCTGAACTGAATGAATGATGTCTCGTTCCATCATATCCTTCAGTTCAGACTGAACCACATGTCCCAGTTTGTACAGAATCAATACTGCAGTCACGTGTTTTACACAGTAGGAACTTCAGTGAACCAGAAATATGAGTCAGCACATGGAAGTTTGTTTCAGCACATTATCCTGTTTCAGAAAGATAAATACATCGTCTCATATGAGCTGAGACACATGGATCTGTACAAGAGCAGTCCAAGTTTATACACAGATGTTCATTTTATATTTTTATCTTGACATTAGAATCATGTGTTCAGGTAGACACTTTATTTCTCACTGATGGAAACACCTCATTATAATATCAGAGAAATAAATTTAACACTTCATTTCTCTTACAGGCTGCATGAGTGTAATCTGACAGAAGAAAGCTGTAGAGTTCTGTCCTCAGTTCTCAGCCCAAACTCCTCCAGTCTGAGAGAACTGGACCTGAGTAAGAATGAACTGCAGGATTCAGGAGTGAAGCTGCTCTCTGATGGACTGAAGAATCCACACTGTACACTGGAAACACTGAGGTGGACACAGACACACAATATTAGTGGTGTATAAAGTGTGTAATGCTCGATTGGGTTCATGCTTCATTTCCTCTGAATAAAAAAACACAGTACATAGAGAAGCTATAACTTTTTTTTGGTAAACCAAAAACACTAAAATTACAGTCCTTTTGTGTAATTTGTACTTTCATTATAAAAGGTGTGCTCAGTCTAACTTTTAGTAGTTCTTCCAAACACATTTTTTTCACTACTATTTTTATTAGGTTTTTTCAACATCAAAAAAAAAAAACACCCTACAAGAAATCAAATATCAAAATGAACAATTACTATTGGAACATAAAATAAATAAATAAGTAAAATAAAGAAAAAATAGATTACATAAAAATACTCTTAAATTAGATAATATTTTGATAATATAGTAATAACTCAAAAAATTGCAGCAATTCAGTGTTCTTTAACTTTGTTTTGCTCAGGTTATTCTGCTGTCAAGTCCACTTGATCGGAGAAGTGTAGAAAGGGAGTCCAGATGTTATAAAAGTCATTTAACTTCCCTTTGATAGCAAATGTCAGTTTTTCCAAAGCAAGATTCGAGGACATTTCCTTGATCCATTGGTTAGAAGAGGGTCTTTTAGTGTCTTTCCAATTTAATGCAATGACACGTTTGGTCTGTAGCAAACTAAAGTTTATTAGCTTACGTTTTCTTGTATTTACGACCAATTTTATTGGTATATATGGAATACACACAGTTTTGGTTCAAGAGGAACATTACCTCCAATTAACTGACCAATCATAGTAAGAAGTTCTTTCCAAAATTTTTGAAGCTCTTTAACATTCCCATACACAGTGGAAAAGTGTACCAATTTCGTCTTTGCACTTTGCACAGTTGTAAGGGATATTGGATTGAACCTATTTAATTTACAGGGGTAATGTATGTCCTTAAAATCCATTTGTATTGCAGTAGTTTGCACCTTGTCTTAATGCTGTGAGTTTGAGCAAATAGACATGATTCTTCCCATTATTTTTTTGAAATATCTTCCTGCAGATCATTTTTCCATGCTGCCAAGTAAGATAAAGAATTATCTTTTGATCCCTCTAAGAGTATGTTATAAAACAACGATAAATTGCTCCTAGCATTTAAATGTTTTAAAGTGTGGTTTTCTATGATGGGGGTTCTGAGTAGGTTTTCATTTGAGAGTGTACAAAGCTCCTGACCTGCAGATATTTAAAGACGTGTTTCTGAAGGAGACCATATTTTCTCACCAGTTGTTGAAATGACATTAATATATCTTCTTCGTATCAATCTTTTACTTGGCAAATTCCTTTATACGTCAAGTTTTTAAGTCCCATATCGCTTCTAGGTCAGTATTGTTGAAATAATACATAGCTGTACAGAGTTGGGCTGCCCAATAATAAAGTTTAATATTTGTCAATCTAAGTCCTCCCCGGTCATATGGTAGATATAATAGGGACAAACGTAATCAAGGGCGTTTATTATTCCAAATAAATCTAGTAAATATTTTCTTGAGTGTGGGGAAAAATGTAGCAGATAGTGGAAGTGGGATTGACCTGAAAAGATATTAAAACTTAGGTAAAATTGACATTTTTATCATTTTAATGCGTCCTATCATAGAAATCGGTATACATGCGTAATACAATCTATGAGCAGTGATTCGCCAAACCGCCCTTATTGCAGTCGCACACACATTTCTTCTGATTTTATTTTGTAGTAACGAGTAACGAAGATGCTTAGTGGAAATATAACGGAGTAAAAGTATACAATTTATCTAGGAAATGTAGTGGAGTAAAAGTGAAAGTTGACATAAATTTAAATAGCGAAGTAAAGTACAGATACGTGAAATTTTTACTTAAGTACAGTAACGAAGTACTCCGTTACATTACAAATGTCATGACGCGTGGCAGGGAAGCGGGCCCAAACGCAGGATAGCCAAAAATAAACAGGGTTTAATAACAAAGGAAACACTAAACAACACACAGACTGAAGACAAGACAAGACAACAGTAGATTCTGCGCTGCCATTGGCAACGCGGCACACTTAAATACAAAAGATAATGATGACACAATGAGGAGCAGGTGTGGTGACAGGGAGGAGCAGACGAAGGCGGGGCAGACACGTAACGAGAAACGTAAACAAAACTGCACGTGGCCAAAGTCCGGGCTGAGTCATGACAGAGCCCCCCACCCCACCCCGCTCCCGACACGCCAAACCCCAACAAGGTTCAGGAGGGGGGGCGAGGCACACGGCGAAGGCAGGTGGGGGGAGCAAGGCACACGGTGAGGCAGGTAGGGGGAGCAAGGCACACGGCGGCGCAGCCAGAGAGAGTCGATCGACGTCCACAGCTGAGCTGGAGGGCAGTGCAACGTCCACAGCAAACAGGAGTGCCGAGCGACGTCCACAGCTGAACATGAGGGCCGAGCGATGTCCACAGCCGAACAGGAGGGCCGAGCACAACCCCGACGCACCGCGGCCAGACCCCACTCTCGGGAACCAGGAAAAGGGGAGGGAGGGCAGGGAAAAAATCTTTCACAGTACAGAAAATCCAAAAAATACGGGCCTGCAACACTCCCCACGAACAGGAAGTAGGGCGACGTCCTCCACGGAAACAAAATGTGAAGCGACACCTCCCACCGGACAAATGCGGGGCACCGAAAAAACAAAACAAAACTCGGGCTGGCGACATGGCCCGCAACTGGAAGTGAGGCGGTGCTCCCCGCGAAGAAACCGGATGCGGAGTGGCGTCCCTCACCGAAAAAATTCGGACCGATGTCAACAAACCGACGAAGTCCAGGGGAGAAAAAAAAATAAAAAATGCTCGCACGATAAACCGGTCCAAGCTCTGCTATCCTGCTGGGTCCTGGTGTGGCGGAATCTTCTGTCATGACGCGGGGCAGGGAAGCAGACCCAAACGCAGGATAGTCAAAAATAAACAGGGTTTAATAACAAAGGAAACACTAAACAACACACAGACTCAAGACAAGACAAGACAACAGTAGATTCCGCGCTGCCATTGGCAACGCAGCACACTTAAATACAAAAGACAATGATGACACAATGAGGAGCAGGTGTGGTGACAGGGAGGAGCAGACGAAGGTGGGGCAGTAAACATAAACAAAACTGCACGTGGCCAAAGTCCGGGCTGAGTCATGACAACAACACCGCTAATGGGTCATAATTAGTTGAAACAGTTTCATCCAACCTGGGAGTCACCTCAATTCTTAAATATGTAAATCCTTTTGGAGAATCCTTTTCTCTTTTCATCTCCATTTAAAAATAATTTTTATTGTTATTAATTTTAAAACCTGAAAATGCTTCAAACTCTATTAAGGTATTGTGTTTCTTTGTAAGAAATACTACTATCATCTGCAAACAACAATAGACGATGTTCCTTTTCACCTACTGTTATATCTTTTATAACTGGAATATTTCGAATTTCCATGGCAAGAGGTTCAACCGCAAATAAAAATAATATGGGGGATAAAGGGCACCAATTGGTGTGTGCCTCTACTGGCTTTAAGATTTGGCTATTTGTTATTACTTCTGGTAGGGGATCCTTATAAAATAGCCTGATCTATTTAAGATATCCATCTCCCAGTCTGAATCTTTTAAGTGTTTCGAACAGGAATCCCCATTCAATCCTGTCAAAGGCCTTTTCAGCGTCCAATGACAGGATTAAATAGTCTTTGGCATTATATAAGGCCTGTCTTCCAAGAACAAACTAAGGACTTTGAAGGCTTTTTGTGTCGCAAGACATTAAAGATATTGGCCTATAGGATGACCTATCATTAGAACGTTTGCCTGGCTTTAATACAAGGGTTGTTAGTGCTGCTTAATGAAGGGGTAGGATTCCTTTCTCAAATTACTTGTTAAACATATTTATCAAATGTGGCATTCGTTTTTTTGCAAACTTTTTATAGATTTCTACCGGCAGGCCATCAGGTCCGGGGGCTTTTCCAGTGTTCATGGACTATAATGCCTCTTGCAGTTCTTCGATTCTTAAATTTCTGTCCAAAGTACATCTATGCTCTTCTGATAGTTTAGGAAAATTAAGTTAGTCTAAAAAGTTATCTTGTCTTTCCAAGGTTCATGTATTCAGATTTGTATAGATTCTCATAAAACATCTTAAAGACCTTATTTCCCCTGGGTCCACAGTATTCTCCACTATGATTAAGTTAATGGCTCTTTCTGTTTGTATTTTTTTAATTCTACATGCGAGTAGTTTTCCAGGTTAAACCTTTCCAGGTTTAACCTTAACCTTTCCTGCTTTAACCATAATAAATTTTTTTAACTATTTTACTGCTAGTTAATTCGTTGTATTGGCTGTAAGTACTAGATTTCATTTGCATTAAATGGCCATTGCTATTTGTAATGATACACACGCCACGGGCTAGGGTAAGCAAAACCAAAGTGATGTTTATTGAAGTCCGTGAACAGATGTATCGTAATAGAACTGTACGAAGCACTACTAAGTTGCAGCATGCACACACACACACACACACATGCTGGGGAAAACACAGGGGAAGGAGAGACAGGATCCTAGACATGAGTTGGTAGATGCGGGAGAGTAATCCTGTTGCACCAAAGGCGAGGGAGAAGGAAGGAGCGCCGATTGTTGTGAAGCAAACAGGAGTCTTGAGCTTGAATGACTGCAGGGAAGAAATCACATTAGAACATACGAGACCAGACAAAGAGTGAGTGACTGAGAGTGGCTTATATAGGGTGTGTGTTGATTGAAGAATGCAGAGCAGGTGGTGCTGATTAGTACTCAGTGGAATGTGAATGCTGGTGAGTGAGAGAAGGACCTGATGACTCCGTGACACTATTAAAGAGCTGTTACTCTGAAGCTTTAATTTGCTTTTCTTAGTAGTTAGTTAGTTTTTCATTTGTGTAAAATATATTTTGGATTTATATCTTGTATATCTTAATATCTCCCCTCTTATATAGGCTTTAAAGGCCTCCCATTTCACTGAAGCATTTGTCTGGTCTGTATTTCTAAGAAAATACTGGTCTATTTTAGTATCCAAAAATTTCACAAACCATCTTACATGAAGCCATCTTACTTGAAATCGAAATCTAGAAGGAGAGGACAAAAGGTTGCTTATCTGAATTGTAACTGTAATTGGGGCATGATCAGACAGTATGGTACTAGTATAGTAGCATTTACCAACTTTTGAAATCAGGCTATTAAAGACTAAAAAATTACCTATTTTTGAAAATGTTTTGTAGGTACTTCAGAAGCATGAAAATTCTTTTACATTATTTAGCAGACACCCTTACCCAGAGTGACTTACAACTGAGCAACTGAGGGTTAAGGGCCTTGCTCAGGGGCCCAGCAGTGGCAGCTTGGTGAACCTGGGGTTCAAACCCATGATCTTCCGATCAGTGGCCCAACACCTTAACCACTGAGCTACCACGTCCCTTTTTTATTGGGATAAATGTATCTCCAGATTTCAGTTAAATTCAGGTCAATCATAGAATTTTTAATGACATTTTTTAGACTGTTGATGTGTATTGTCTGTTCCTGATGAGCGATCAAATCCTGCATTCAGTACACAGTTAAAGTCTCCTCCAATTATGTAATGACCATTGTATGATATTGTGAGAAATAAATTTTGGTAGAAAGCATGGTCATCTTCATTGGGGGCATATATATTTATTAAATTAATTTGAGTTGTTGAAATTGTTGTGTTCTTAACTGAAATGGGATTGACTTATAAATAAGAATCAGCTGTGGGGCGGTTAGTCTGACCCAGTGTGCTCGCTCAATAACAAGCACAGATTCGAATGTAATCAGAAAATAAGGGAGACAATTTTCAAGAAAAGCGCAAACGTACGAGATCTCTGTTTTTTCAGGTAGATCGATCAGTCTCAGGTTTGAACGTCTTCCACAGTCCTCCGGATCTTGTATTTTATTGCGCAGAGACACTGTTACTCCTTCAAGTTCTTTAACTTGAGCATTTGTACCCATTGTAAAAAGCGCTATACAAATAAAATCGAATTGAATTAACTTGAATTGAATTAACTTTGTGCTCAAGAGCTGTAATATCTACTTAAATTTGTGAAATTCTCTCCTCTGCTTCTGCTATTCTTTTCAAATGATTAATTAAATCCGTTTTTATGATTCTTATAGGATCCATCATGTCGGTAGTTTGTTTTGAGAAGTCAGCCCTCAGAGAATGGATCGCACCTAAGATGTCGTGGTTTGTAGCAGTATTAGCTGAGCTCTGAACCACTGAACCTTATATTAGCTATCCAGGTTTGGATCCTTTTAAAGGGGTTTTACACAGAAATTAAGCAGCGAGCCCTTCTCCTACATCTTACCAACTGTGCGCCATTATGCGGAAGTATCCAAACACATTTTATAGAGAAATGATGATAGAGTCATACCATTCTGTGTGTTTTTCTTATCTGCACTTATCTGCTTTCTATCCATCCACCTATCATTCACACACATTGATTACGAAATGAAGTTTTATTAAAATAAATGACTGATTAAACTATGTAAATGATTAAAACTTATACTCATTGTGAGATTTTAACATGCCACTGTAGTGCAGACAAGAGAAACATCTGAAAACATGTTTACAAGTGAAACTCTGTCACAACTGTCACAACATGATGTCCAGTGTGAACAACCTTCTTGTTGTTGATAATGAGAATTATTCAAATAATATTTATGGAACATAACACTCTTGAGTTCCATAAATATTATGAAAGTGAAAAGTGAAAGTGACGTGACATATGGCTAAGTATGGTGACCCATACTCAGAATTCGTTCTCTGCATTTGACCCATCCAAAGTGCACACACACAGCAGTGAACACACACACACACACACAGTGAACACACACCCGGAGCAGTGGGCAGCCATTTATGCTACTGCGCCCGGGGAGCAGTTGGGGGGTTCGGTGCCTTGCTCAAGGGCACCTCAGTCGTAGTATTTGAATCATTGTTTTAAATATTATTTAAACAATCTGTTTTATTGTGATATCTGATTTATTAGGACAAACTCACAATGGATTCAGATCATCAGTAAAGTTCCAAAATGAATTACTTCTACAAATATTTTAGTTGATGATGGTCTCAGTATTGGTGGGTTGTAATAGCTAGTTCTGTGGTGTCCTGTCCTCTGATTTGTGTGTGTGACAGAAACACACTGACATTTCTGTTACATCTTCAACTTTAGCTGGATTATGGCTCTGTTTGAGTGTTAGAGATCGGTGTTCTGATTTCAACATTTCTCTTCCAGTCTGTGTCGGTGTCGTCTGACAGAGAAAAGCTGTAGAGTTCTGTCCTCAGTTCTCAGCTCAAACTCCTCCAGTCTGAGAGAACTGAACCTGAGTTACAATAATCTGCAGGATTCAGGAGTGAAGCTGCTGTCTGATGGACTGAAGAATCCACACTGTACACTGGAGATACTGACGTACACACACACACACACACACACACACACACACACACACACACACACACACACACACACACACACAGAGTTTTAATAAATACTACAACATCCAGTTCTCCTCTGTGGAAACTGTAATTGTAGTGATCTGATATGTTTTCTTTGTTGCGTGTGTGAGATGGAGTTTAAATGTACTGTATAAAAAGATTTTGTGTGGTTCATGTTTTCAATAATAAAACTGAGTGTGTTAAGTGTGAGAAGGTTTTCTTTCTTGCAGGATGTGTTACTGCAGTATTACAGATGAAGGTTGTGCTGCTCTGGCTTCAGCTCTGAGGTCAAACTCCTCATCACATCTGAGAGAACTGGATCTGAACAATAATAATCCAGGAGAATCAGGAGTGAAGCTGCTCTCTGATCTACTGAAGGATCCACACTGTAAACTGGAGACACTACAGTGAGTTACTGACTTACTGTCTCTTTACTGTATGATATTGTGTAATATTCACTGTGAGCTGTAAAATGTCACATCTAATGTGTGTATTTATGCTTCTGTTGTTCATAAGCAATATGTTTAAATTTGTCTGAAATTCTGTCTTCTTGTGTTTTTCAGAATTAAGCATTGTTTCCTCACCAGGTTTGGTGTATGACAGGAGTCTCTCCTCAGACCTTTTTCCAGGATAAATCAGTTATGGTGGTGAAGCGTTATAATATGTCCCATATTTCCAGCAGTCATTCATATTCAGATGTAGAAGACCCATAACAATAACTGTGACTGATCACATCCTTTTATCCTCTCAGCTACAACTTCACACTTTAACATATTTTACAATATGGGTCTATGAGATTTGCAAATCATTGCATATGGTTTTTATGTACAATTGGCAGTGTCTCGATTTTCTTTGGAATAGGGGTTGTATAAAATGATGGAAATGAAATAATGGATATGAGATTTTTTGAAATTAGGGAATGTGAATATAAATGTATGTGAATTTAAAGTTGAGACAATCTCCCCTGGTATATGCCCACTCCTAGCCACCAGAGGGAGCCCTCTAGAGGAATAATCTACATGGGTCAGTTGACGCTTCCTCAATACTTTGGTAAAATGGTTTAATTTACCGCATGCAATGTTCCTTGTTTAAATGAGTATCTGTATTGTTGTGGTCATGTTTCTGTGGTGGTTCTAGTTAACTTTGAGGTAATAAACCAAATCAACATATCAACTAATGAGAAGAGGAATAAAGTCCCAGCACTTAGCTAGACTATTCAAAGCAAATGGCTATAATTTATTAATGTTTTTACTACATTTTTTAACTAACCTATTAACATTTAGCAAACATTCCTGGCAGTGACTTAATTATCTAACTTTCATATAACCCAGAAAATTCCCTCTGTTCAAAAGTTTATATTTGTTTCAGTACTTAAATCACTTTATTCTAGAGTATTTTTTGTCAATGTTTTTTTCTTCCAAAAATAAATGTAAACAAAATCAAATTAAAACTACAAACAAAAAAAAATCATCTTACCTGTTAGTGTGTTCTTTTTCTTTGCTTATCTGTATGATATGGTGGAGGTTCTGACCAGGGAGATGTACTTTTTGTACTTTCACTGAGTTCACAACTCCTTGCACTTAGTGTCAAGGTGAGACAACATACAATTGTTCCCTTTCGGAACTCAAGCTCGAAACGCTATGGGAATGCCCCTGCGTGACCGCGCACTGAACCACGTGTGTAATCTGACCAATAGGCATTGGGACGTGACGTCATCGGCGGGTGACGTCGCATAAACAGGAAGCTACAATTGGCTGCGAGATGGACAAGGCGCTAGCTTCTGCTCGTTCAGGTAAGCTCTGTTTTCTGATACTGTGTTTTTCTGATCGAGTGATGGCTGGCAGACAAAAATTCCGAAAGTGTGTTTTTCTGTGTCCTTGTTTTATTACCGGGAAGGATTCGCACGATCGATGCGTTGTTTGCTTGGGAGTGGAGCATGCACAATCGGCTCTCGAGGGAGTCGATTGCTCGCATTGCAGCCGCATGGCTATGCACACGCTTCGCTCCTCGAAGAGCGCTCTCCCTCGCGGCTCCGGTCCCACTCTTGCCGAGGCAAAGCGGCACCGGCGCTCGTGGGGCTCGCGGGTCGATTTAGCAGCGGGATTGGAGGCGGATGAGTCCTCTCCAGCCTCATCTGCTGAATCGAGCTCCGGCTCTCGCGGAGAGGCAGGCCCGATGGCTGCTCCTTCTCCCAGCGCGAGCAGCGCGGCATTACATGTCTCTCCCTCCGAGGAAGGAGAGCTGATGGATGCTAGCGAGCCCGTGGGCTCTTCACAGCCTGTGCTGTATGAGGAGCTCTTCGAGGTCGTGACACGAGCCGTAGCCAAGCTGGATTTAGATTGGCCGGTGGAGCAGCAGAAGCAGCGCACACCCAGTAAGCTGGATGAGTGTTTCCTGCGCCCTGTGTCACTTCCTCAGCGCCGGAGCCTGCCATTTTTTCCCGATCTGCACGCCGAGGTGTCCAGATCCAGAGAAACCCCGTACTCTACGCGCACTTCTCCTAGTCACTCCTTGCTTTACGCGAATGTGGTTGGGGCTAAGGCGTGCGGCTACGGGGCAATGCCGCATGTGAAAGAGACGCTGGCTAGCTATCTCTCCCCTAGCATAGCATCATCGCTAAAGGCTAAGGTGTTCCCTACTAAGCTGCTACGCGCTACATCAGCCTTAGTAGGGAAGGCTTACACGGCAGCAGGTCAGGCCACGGGCTGCCTCCACAGCATGGGTGTGTTGCAGGCATACCAGGCTGACCTGCTATGTGATTTGGATGAGGGACTTAGCTCCGGGGGCCGCTGATATTGAGGAGTTGCGTCGCACTGCCGACTTGACTCTTCGGGCCACGAAGCACACGTTGGGCGGCCCTGGTAGCCACAGAAAGGCATCTGTGGCTCACCTTGTCCGACCTCCCGGACAAGGATCGAGCTGTGCTACTGGACGCACCAATGGCTCCTCCTGGACTGTTTGGTGACACTGTAACGGCGGTCGTACACAAGTTCCAGGAGTCTAAAAAGCAGTCGGCTGCGTTTCAGCAGTACCTCCCTCGGCGATCTCGTGGGGCTGTTCGGCGGCAGCCCCAGCCTGGTCCTTCCGGGCACCGCGAAGCCCAGAGACAGAGCGTGACCACCCGATCTCCGCAAGTGGGGCCTAAGGGCCGGAGGCGACGCTCTAGGCCCAGGAAGGAGCAGGGTGACCTGAGGGTCACCCTCGCCTCCGACAAACGGGCAGTGGTGCGTAGATCCTGACAGTCTATGGTTGGGGGGATGGGGCACACCTCACGTGACGGTGCCCATGACTCCCCTGCACCACCGGGGCACTAAGCCGTTGGCTCTGCCACAGGATGTGCTCTAGAGCACGGCCCTCCTCCAGCGGGCACCTCCCTCCACTTCCGCCCAAAGTCTCGGTATGGATGGGGGAGGCCCGCCGCCTCTCAGGAGGTGTCAACGGCCGCAGTACGTGGCTCCAGCCGTTCGGGTCATGGAGGCCGGTCTGTCAGCCCTGCCACATGATGTGCTTCAGGGCGTGGCTTCCCTCCAGTGGTTCGCTCCCCACCTTTCCACCCGAAGGTTCGTTGTGGAGAGGGAGGGTCCGCCGCCTCTCACGAGGCGCCATCAGCTGCAGGGCTTGGCCCCAGCTGCTCTGAGTGAGTCAGAGGCCAGCCCTGAGGGGCTGGTTCCCCTGAAGAGCTTTCTGACAGCTTGGGAGGAGCGCCCAGGAGTCTTCCGGTGGGATCTGTGGACCATAGAGGATGGCTACACGGTTAAGTTCGTATCCTCTCCTCCCCGTTTCAACGGGATGTGTCCCACCCTGGTGGGACCCGAGCTGGCTAAGGTCCTGGAACAAGAAGTGCAGTCAGGCTTTTATAGCCCGTACTTCATCGTTCCGAAGAAGGATGGCGGGTTGCGTCCCATTCTAGATCTACGCTCCTTGAACCGCTCTCTCAGGAGGCTCAGGTTTAGGATGCTCACCCTCAGGGAGGTCATGACTCAGATCAGGTCGGGGGACTGGTTCATCACAATAGATCTGGAAGACGCGTACTTTCACGTTTCCATCCTTCCTGCACACAGGAGGTTCCTGAGGTTTGCTTTCGGGGGCGAAGCTTACCAATATCTGGTCCTCCTGTTCGGCCTAGCACTCTCGCCACGCACCTTTACGAAATGTGTCGATGCAGCACTGACCCCACTGCAGCTCCAGGGCATCCGCATTTTAAATTACCTCGATGACTGGTTGATTCTGGCTCAGTCGGAGCACCAGGCATTGCGTCATCGAGATGTCGTCCTCGCCTGCATGAAGGTGCTTGGGTTTCGGCTAAACACCAGCAAAAGTGTGCTCTCTCTCCAGCACAGAGAACCAACTTTTTGGGCGTGATATGGGACTCGGCCAGGATGCAGGCACGGTTGTCACCTGCTCGGGTCGACGTCATCCTCACCTCGGTCAGGAGAGTGCGGGAAGGCCAGCCACTCACTGTGAAGCAGTTCCAGAGGCTGCTAGGGCTCATGGCTGCGGCATCCAGCATTATCCCGCTCGGCCTCCTGCACATGAGGCCCCTCCAGTGGTGGCTCCGGGGCAGGAGATTTTCTCTCAGGGTAAACCCATATCGTTCCATCAAGGTCTCGCGGTGTGCCCTTCGAGCCTTGGATGTTTGGAAAGACCGAACGTTTCTGTCCCAAGGCCCCATGTTGGGGGCTCCATGTCGCCACATGACGCTAACAACGGACACCTCCCTCACGGGATGGGGTGCGGTCATGAGTGGCCACTCCGCCCAAGGTCTGTGGAGCGGCCCACGTCTCTCGTGGCACATAAATTGCCTGGAGATGATGGCGGTGTTTTTGGGGTTAAAACACTTCCTCCTGGACCTGCGAAATCGCCATGTATTGGTCCGCATGGACAATACTGCGGTGCTCTCCTACATTAACCACCAAGGGGCCTCCGATCTCACCCTTTGTACAAGCTAGCAGGAGCGGTCCTCTTGTGGTCTCGGGACAGACTCCTCTCTTTGAGGGCCATTTATATCCCGGGACGGTTGGATGTCAGAGCAGATGCCCTGTCGAGGCAGGGGCCGAGGCCTGCGGAATGGCGTCTCCACCCAGAGGTGGTGGAGTTCATATGGCGGAGGTTCTACAGAGCCTAGGTGGATCCGTTTGCTACCCGGGAGACCTCTCACTGTCCCCTCTGGTTCTCTCTCTCTCACCAGCCCCGTTAGGTCTGGATGCCATGGTGCAGTCGTGGCTGAGGCTACGCCTGTATGCCTTTCCTCGGATTGCACTGCTCCCTGGTGTTCTGGAGAGAGTTCGCAGGGATGGAGTCCGTCTCCTCCTGGTAGCACCTCGACGGCCGGGCAAGCCATGGTTTGCAGATCTGGTGTCCCTACTCGAGGGCCCTCCGTGGGAAATTCCTCCCAGGAACAGAAGCGACAGAGCCGACTGTGTCCAGTGCGAGCAATGGTCACTTACTTCCGCAGGACGAGTCCGTGGAGAGAATCGGTGCAGCTGCTTGTCTGCTACGGCCCTAACAGGAAGGGTTTCCCGGCCACTATTCAGACGTTGAGCTGATGGGTAGTGGATGCGATTGTCGGCTCACAAGCCCTCTGGCTTCCCCACATCGTTCGGGGTCCGAGCTCACTCCACCTGGAGTTTGGCGGCCTCTACGGCCCAGTCCGCTGGAGTGACACTGTCGTAACTCAGAGCCGCCTCCAAGTTGACACATCGCAGGGTGATCTCCACACTTAGACTTTTTGGTTACTAAAGACTGTTTTAGTTAGACTTAACTGTTAACTCTATAATTACTTCAAAAAACACTGAGAAAACTCCTCAGACCTGGATGAGAGTGAGCAAACTTCTTTATTGTGCTCAATCAGCCAACAATCTTTTAAAAGAAATTGCCAAATTGAAAGTAACAAATGAAAACCCCCAAAAAGTGCATGTCATGCAAAAATCAATCAAGAAAAACAAGAACACTCGCAACGTTCTTGCAAAAATAAAAAACACGCACACACACCACACATGCACACACAAAACACACGCACACACACACACACATGCACAGACACAGATACACGCGTGCGCTGCCTCCTTCATCTGGCCAGACTTTGAATTTGACACCCTCGCCTTCACCCCCGATCTTCTCAATATATACCCTGGCACTCCTAGCCTCCTCTTTGGTTCCCAGTATTTCTTGGAGTCCCACGGTGCCATATCACCTTATTTATCGGCATCACCTCCTATGTTTTCTAAACACACTGACCTAATTTCCCCTTATTTCCCATTACCTTTTCCCCATATGCCCATTTATGGATTTTCCTCCCCTTAGTTCTCAGGGCCTAGGTCTGTGAACCAATGTCTTTTTCAGTCTACATAACAAGTTATCGCTATGAGCTAAGGTCTGAGAACCATGGTCTTCTTCATTTTCCATAACAATTTATGAGCTAAGGTCTGGGAACCATGGTCTTTTCCATTCTACATAACAAGTTATCACTATGAGCTAAGGCCTGGGAACCATGGTCTTTTCCATTCTACATAACAAGTTTGCATTTGTTATTACAAATGTGCTCAGACTGACTAGGCCTGACAGCCCCGAATCTGGTTACTTTTACTAAGTTTATGATTATAATACACATCTTTGGCCTACAACATCGCCTACATATGTCTTATGACAGCAATTGTAATATTTTGCAAGGCCTAATACTTTACTTTGGTTATAGTATTGTAAGGAATAATATTTTAATTATTTCTACTAAGATTTTTTACAACATTCCTGTGAGACTGTAAAGTCTCACCAAACTTATGTTGCAGTGTTCTGGACTACCACTGTCATTTCCACTAACCCATATATCTATTTAATCACGACGACCTCTACCCCAACTTACAATAACTTACAACATTCCCCCACAACGAAAACAAAAAAAAAACCCATAATACATAAAACATAAAAACAATAACATAAAACAGAATATTACTCCTCCTCAATGAAAACAAAACCCATAATACATAAAACATAACAAACACAATAACATAAAACAAAACATTACTCCACTACAATGACCACAATTCACACGTACTCTTTCTCAGAAGGTGAGCCGGGAGTGAGCGAAAAACCCTCTAGATGCCAGATTTGAGGGAAAATTCTCACTCTGTCCGCATATATAGCTCGACAGTGAAAAATTTTTCTTTTTGTCACCAGGGTCACCAAAACATACAGCATAAACATATGACAAAATAAACAAAGAACAATTTCACGGCATGAGAGAACTAGCTGTCCCTACGACCACCACCAGTAATGATTGTGATGCATGGTTTGAATCCACTGTAGCAAGGGGGCCCAAATGTGACGGCCCGCATGTAGGGATCCCCAAATGTCTTTGTGGTGATAAGCGTGGAAAGCTTGAGTTATGGGAACAACCGCATCCGAATCACCCCGTGCCCATGAGTCCATGAAAGTGGGTGGCCCTTGCATATCCTGTAGACCTTGTCGCACATCTTTGGTGTCCAGTTGGATGCACGTGTAGCAGTAACCAGGAGTGTCGTCGAGGCGACAAGCGACACCTCGTGGACTCGCCTCTAACCCGGCACAGGGGTCGCTGGACTTGTCTCTGGTCACTCCGCGGGTTCGACTTGGCCTGCAACAAAGCCTTACAGACAACACAGAGACAGGCAATAGACCAGTAGACACAAAATACCAACACCCATTACGTAAGCGTATGTACAGAAAAGTTTGTGTGTAGTCAGTCTGGATTCAGTTTTTTTTTTCTTCTCACATTTAAGGCATTAAGGCCACCACCAGCAATGGTTGTGGTGCCTCATGTACATCTGTACACAACACACACAGGGGACACAGACAAACAGGGACACACCCCAACATGTTACAGTCCTGTATATGCGCAACTAGTTCCAGTCCGAATCACTATTGTTCTCGTCCAGCAGTGGGAATGGGTCTGGATCGATCCAATTAATCCGACATACACTGATCCCCTTGACTTAATACATAGTGGAAACTTCTGGTTTGGCCGCATCTGAACAGTCATATCTGTAGGGATTGGCGAGGCTACCATCTGATACGCACAGGATCTACTTATGTTGCCCACCCAACAGGCAAAATGCAGGACATAAATATGTATCATTATATGGGGATTTGTCACACTCGTCCACACCTCTAGTAGGTATTACATAGTCAAGAAGTCAAGAAGCTTTTTATTGTCATTTCAACCATATATAGCTGTTGCAGTACACAGTGAAATGAGACAACGTTTCTCCAGGATCAAGGTGCTACATAAAACAAAGGCAGGGCTAAGGACATGTAAGTAGTCTTAGCCACATAAAGTGCAACAGTGCAGGACAAGACAAGCAAGACAGTGCAGGACAAAAGACAGTGCAGGACAAAAAACAGTGCAGACATTAAGTTACAAGACAATACAAAAAGTACAAAAAATGCAATACACAAAAGACAATAAACAGTAACAGAAACAGCGCCGATCGACCGGTGTAAATACTGAATGTTCAAACAATAGGAAGTTTGATTAGACCGGTCATGGCATATTACACAGGTACTGTTTGCAGCAACCTGGTGAGCGGTTTCTGTCAGCCACTGTCGATAGAGGTTTCCCTCGGTGCCGTCAACTGTGGTATTGTATTGGTTAAAACTGGTCACTTTAACGTAATCCTGGAGTGCCCCATATTCCCCCTGCACCTTGGAGGGACAGTTTCGCGTTTACTATTGCCTGAACCGCCACATTTAGCCCAGAAATCAATGCTTGCCTGGTGAAACTGGAAGCCAGGAAACCAGGCAGGGATGTAGACATGGACTTCATATGTTTCAAGGAATAACGTTTAATAATGTTGTCTACAATGAGGACGGATAAACCGAGTCCGCATGGAGACTGTAATACTATAAGGCATGGATTAACTTACAATGTCCGCCGTCGTCACCACTGGCAGGTTGGCCATTGACAACGATGCTGGTTGTTGGATCTTGGGTCGCTTCCCCTCGTCGCTTAATTCGAATCTCTAGGGTCAGGGTGTAGTGAGACGATGATTGTTTTTTCTCGCCCACTGTATTGGGTCTGAAACTACTGCCGGAAAGGGACCAGTGTAGTCAAAGGAATACATCACAAAATACAACGTGCCATTCAATACTTTCCTTTGCTTGCTAGCATGGGCGAATAATCCTAGAGCACACTTCATGTGACTTTCAATAGCTGTCTTGGCTGATGTCCTGTCAACTCCCGCTATTATGGGATAGGAGCTTTTCCCCTGAAAAACTGTGCGTCCTCCTATAGTGGCGGAACCTGTGCCTGTACTACGCCTGAGCCGTGAGCCTGATTCGGAAATGTTATAGGGCAGCGAGTCATTATGAGCGCCGTTTGATTGTAGGATATAGACACGAATTTTAACTGTAAGAATTCCTACTGTGATTGTCAGAAGTATGCCTATCACACATGCCATATAAAAGATTTGTACAGTTAGTCTGTCCTTATATTGTTTATGAGTTTCATCGAGTTTATCTAGTGGTTTCTCATCTGTGCTCTCCTTTTGGGGTGCGGCTAGCTGCACCATGATTCACAAACGTTGTTACAACTTTAGTTCTCGGACAAGGAGTTGAGTACCTCAAAGTCTACAGTTTTGAACTGACCAGGTGGTGTCTCGACATTCCTTGGCAGGTGGACAGTAATAGGTCCTTGCTTTGTGCGCGCTCTAGCTCTGGCTCGTGTTCCAGCAGCAGGGCCTGTCACTATGTCAGGACCATAGGGATCACTATCATCCTTGTCGTCAGGATATGGGGTCCTGTATTGCTTTGATTTCAACAATGTCTCCCAGTCTTTTTCTTTTCTTTTTCCGGCGGGTGACTGACCTGCCAGCTGTTGTCCTGCCTCAGAGGTGGAGGGCTGTTCCCCGGTTCTTTGTTCTACGGCGAGTGGCTGTGTTTGGGGCTGCACCCCTGTCTTTGAGGTTGAAGGTTCTTGCCCAGTGTCTGCTGCAGCTGTCGCACGACAACAGTGATTAAGGTTGTTGTGAAAAATTCCAGAACCCAGGAATGCATTAAAAACAGAGTGACATGCCTTAAGGCGATTATGATTGGAGTCATGAGACACATGGGGATAAACCCCAGATGTTGTAATAATCTTAAGGTAATATATAACTAGAGAATAAAATAACCACACTTGAGTCAGAGGGTGGATAAAAGGTGATTTATTATTATTAAGGTGTTTATTATTAGACCTTAGTAAAGGGGGGTAGTAGGAGTGTAATCTGGAGATCCAGGAGTGTAATCTGGAGATCCAGGGTTAGAATCAGAGGAAGAAGATGCAAAGGTGGGAGAGAGGGGACGAACATAGGCATAAGGAGGGGGGGAGCCGGGAGTTCCAAGCTCACGGGTGCAAGGGTGAGCATGAGGACAGCCATCAGTTTGAGATCCCCTGTTCACCAGAGTGGTTTGAGAGGAGGACGTGCGAACAGGAGGATTCCTCACAATATGGGACGGCAGATAAGCATGCTCAGGCAGATCAGGAGAACTGAGCTGTTCCAGAAGCGTAGTGAGCTCAGAGATGATATGACACAGTTGGAAGCGGCGATAGCCGGCCATGGGGTCAGCAGGCGCAGGTCTTGGATAGGGAGAAGGACGAGGGTTCCGGCTGGTGTAACCAGGCTGAATTGACCGACCTGGAGGTGAAGGATCTAGGTAGAGAGAAGAGTAACTAACTTAGTAGAGATAGAGGAAATGAAGCTTGAGATATGTTAGCAAGCCCAGCCAGGGGATAAAAAGACAGGCTGAGATCATAAACAATTTAACAGGCTTGAGGAGTCAAAGAACTCCACTTGTACACAAGCAATATTACAGCAGCAATAGCTTAGCAATAGTAACATTATAGAATGACGAATAGGTAAGAGCTTTTTACATAATATCATGTGACATAGAATAGACTCATAGAGTGAATATAATCAGAAAAAAACATATACAGGAGAAGATAGCAAAAGGGAAACTTACTCATTTTAGTTGAATGCAGGTTTAATCCTCAGGGCAGATGTCTGTCGTAAATGACTCAGAAGCAAATGACAAATGTAACTTTGATGAGGGAATGGAGCCCCTTTTTGTGCACATTTGTAATAACAAATGTAAACTTGTTATGAAAAATGGGAAAGACAGTGGTTCTCAGACCTTGGCCCATAGCGATAACATGTTATGTAGAATGGAAAAGACCATTGTTCCCAGACCTTAGCTCATAAATTGTTATGGAAAATGAAGAAGACCATGGTTCACAGACCTTGGCCCATAGCGAAAACAATAGGTAGAATGAAAAAAAAAACAGGGGTCCACAGACCTAGGCCCTGAGAACTAAGGGGAGGAAAATCCGTAAATGGGCATTTGGTGCTCATAAACATGTTGTGCAGACTGAAGAAGGCCCAGGTGTTTAGTCTAAGGTTATTCGAAATAAGGGGAGGAAAATCCATAAATGGGCATATGGGTGAAAGGTAATGGGAAATTAGGGGAAATTGGGTCCGGGTGTTTAGAGAACATAGTGGGTAATGCCGATAAAACAGGTGATATGGCACCTGGGACTCCAAAAAAAAATACTGGGAACAAAGAGGGGGCGAGGAGTGATAGGATATATATATATTGAGAAGATATCCGGGTCGAGCGGGTCAAGGTGGGTGTTTTTATTTTCGCAAGGACGTCGCAAGAGTTTTTGTTTCTTTCTTGATTGATTTGGTATGACATGCTCTTTTGGGGGTTTTAATTTGTTACTTTTAATTTGGTAATAATTTGTTACTTTTAATTTGGCAATAATTTGTTACTTTTAATTTGGCAATTTGACACTTTGAATTTGGCAATTTGTTACTTTGAATTTGGTAAATTACAATTTGTTGGCTGATTGACCACAATAAAGAAGTTTGCTCATTCTCATCCAGGCCTGCGGAGTTTTCTCAGTTTTTTTGTAGTAATTATAGAGTTAACAGTGAAATCTAACTGACGCAGTTTGAGTAACCGAAAAGGCCTAAGAGAAGAGGACACCCTGTGATGTGTCGGCTTGGAAACTGGCTCTGAGTTCCGATAAGGTGATACCAGTATTCCTTACCTTCGACCTTGACTGCAGTGGGGGTAGCTAACACCACTTTAAAAGGTCCTTCTCTACTTGGTTCTCTCCAATGTTTTCTTTTTGAATGTTCTCATGTACACGTAGTCTCCTACTTCTACCTGGTTATGTGGCTCTCCTACTGTAGAAACATCTGTGGATATAAGAGTCTGTGGACACGGGTTAAACTTGTTTCACAACTTGACATTTCGCCTTCCACTTGTTCCAGTGACGGGCCCTTATAGGGTCCTCACGTAAATGCTACAGGCATCGGCCTGCCTGTCACCATTTCATGAGGTGTCAAGTGCGATGTACGGTTTGTCTGCGAACGCATTCTCATCAGAGCCAATGGCAAAGCCTGTAGCCAATTCAGGCTTGTGCTAGCGCATATTTTTGCAATTTTCTCTTTCAACATGCCATTGGCTCTTTCAACTCTTCCTTGTGAGCTTGGGTGATAGACACATCCCATCTTATGTTTGATGCACAACGCTTGTGCAATGGATTCAATTACTTTATTTACAAAATGAGGTCCATTATCTGAACTCAACTGATCTGGAATACCAAACCTCGGGATTACTTCTCTACACAAGAATTTTGCCACTGTCTTAGCATTATTCTTGGCACAGGCCACTGCTTCTACCCATCTACTGAACATGTCAATCACTACCAAAATGTATCGCTTTCCTTCTGCTTTTTCTGCCATGTCCACAAAATCCATCATTAAGTGTCGAAACGGCCCTCAAGGTTCTGGAATGTGTCCTATTGGGGCTGTGAAACCCTTTCTGACATTTCTTTTAGCACAAAGCTCACATGTTCTTAGTGTTTTATCTACGTAGCTGGCTAGGTACGGAGACCACAAGTTTTTTCTGATAGTGTCTATTATCACCCTTCTATTACAGTGATCTATCCCGTGGGCTTCCTATATCACCATTGGTAACAAGGCTGTGGGTGCCACCCACAACCCCTCTCCGCTTCTCCATACTTCTGTCTCTTTGTCCTGAAATGCACCTCGCTTTTTACACTGTTCTACTTCTTCCGGATTGGCTGTGTTTTGTGCATCCCTCACATCTTCCATTGACATCTCTCCTGGACCTGCATCTGGCTCTTCTCTCTGCATGAGTGCCATTATGCATCCATCCCTTACTGCTGCCTTTTTAGCTGCTTCATCAGCTGCAGCGTTTCCTTTTGTTATTGTTGTTCCATCTGTTTTGTGAGCTCTGCACTTCACAATAGCTCATTTTTTAGGCATCTGCATCGCTGCCAGCAGTTCTGATATGGCTGGTCCATGGGTGATAGTGGAACCATTAGCCCTCTGGAAACCTCGCTGTGCCCAGATTGGACCAAAAACGTGACACACCCCATACGCATATGCTGTGTCAGTGTATATTGTACAAGTTCTCCCTGCTCCTAACTTACAAGCTGCTGTCAATGCTTTTATCTCTGCCAATTGAGTTAAATCAGTAAGTCAGGCTCTCCATTTGTAAATTCACCAGATCTCTGGTCAGTGCTTGGTTGAATATCGATTGATTTTCACAATATCCTTGTTGCTCTTGATATGTGAATGCAAACAAGTGCTGAGAGTCCGGGTGCACTGGAACACTAAAAAAATGCTTAACACAGATCAATTACTGTGTACCATTTTGTTCCCTCTGGAATATTTGATAACAAAGTTTGTGGATCCGGGACCACTGGGGTCTCAGCCACCACTATCTGATCGGTCTTAAATCATGTACCAATCTCCATTTATCTGAATTTGGCTTTCTGATCGGAAAAATCTGAGTGTTGCATTGACTTTTTGTGGGGATTAAAACTCCTGCTTCCACTAGCCCTTTAATAGTTGGTCCTATCCCTTCCTCTGCTTGTTTAGACAATGGATACTGTCTCTGATAAAGTAATGGTGCATTGGGTATTTTTGCTAATCCTGCTGACTTAACTAGTCCTACATCTGTTGCATGTTTAGTCCACAGTTACTCTGGGACTTGACTTAGTGCTTCGTCTACTTCTTTCTCTGTTTATTCTTCCTTATCTGCCACCTGTGGCATCTGTACCTCTACGTCTACTCTTACTAGAGTTTATGTTTGTTTGCTGACTTACTAACATGGTTGTGTATGATTACATGATAACATGATTGTCCCCTAATCTATCCTTAAAATCTCTATCTTCTGACATATGTACTCTAGGGTCTTTAGTCATGTTCCACTTCACTACCCTTTCTGCCTCTTTCATCTTAGGCCCTAAATCTTTGGATTCAAAACCTCACCCGATCATCAGGAAGATGTGGGAGACTGCATCTCCAACTTGATACCATTCTTGAATCTGCTCAGGGAGTACAGCATATGTAGCTACTCCTTGCTGGCCAATTATCATACTGTCCATGTTGATATCATATTGTTTTCCATGGTCCTCTAGCTTCACAGCAATCCGGATGTATGTAAGTTAATCATGGAATTCCATTCCGAGTATTCTTGCCATATTCTTGACGTGTCTTTGTCCTTGACTTCCATCCAATACACTTTGTCCAATTGTGTCATTTCCTCTTCTTGGCTTACTACTAGGTATTATCAAGCTAACATTTCTGGGATTGTTATCCACACTCCTGTTGGCCCACAGTTTATTTTGGCTCCTAGTATGCTTAATGCTTGTAAATATTGCTCCGTGTGAATCAGGAATAGGGCCTGTATTTCATTTCCAATTCCACCATAATTGTTGGTTCTTGTGCAGGGTGCAATGAGGTGGTACACTGCACCAGCTCCCCCTCTGGCTTGTCTAGGCCTCTTCACATTCCTCCTGGAGCTGGGCCCTCCCTCCAGGTGGTGCTGGGGCTTGTCATTGAAATCCTGGGCCCGTCCATTGGCCTGTCCAATTTCCAGCTCCTTGTGGTGTTGCTGCGAGTGCATGCTGCATTCCTGACTGCCCTGCTCCTTGTTGAAACATTGGAGCAGGCATCTGTGCAGGCACCTGTTGTCTTCCTTGGCTTCCCATGACCCCTCCTAGTGCTCCATACTGTAAGTAGGGACAGTCTTGTTTCAGGTAACGTGGGTTATTGCAATTCCAGCAGCTTCCTCCTTGGCCTCCTGTTTGCACAGCACAATCTTTGTCATATCCATCTTCCCTGGAAAAGCATAAAAAAAAAGCCTTACGCTTCATGTAATTCCATTATGAAGTCAGAGTATGTGGCATTTCTTCCATGCACAGATTTTCATCCGGCCTTTCATACTTAATCCGCTCCTTCAGACTTTGCGTGAGCAGCTTTTTCGCATACAGAGCATGTTGTATGATGAGGCTCAGCTTTCCAGTGTCCCACGTGATGCATAGGTTTTTCACCTTGTCAGATATTTCTTGAATCAGTCCATTCATGAAACTGTTTCTCAAGTGTGCCTCGTACACTGTCATTTCCCCCTCACTCATATCCTGCTGGGGGAATGAGGCCGCTGTGCGCGTTGTGTACTGTATGTCAGTGAGGTGATGGAGATATTGCGCAACTGTCTCGCTGTCCTCTTGTTCCTCGACCTCAGCCTGGTCCCCAGCCACGCTGTTGATGAGCATACTGAGATTCATGGGATAATTCGTTGGATATCCCATTGAATATTGCATCATATCTGGGGGCAAAGGCTGTGGCTGTATCATCATCACTTGTGCTACTCCTCCATTTTGAGGTGGCACAGCCTAAGCAGCGGTTGGAGCCACCATGACTGTCGTCTGTTTCGAGGCATACTCTTTATCTTCCTTCTTCTTCTTTTCATGGCTTTCTTGTTTATTTCTTGCTAGTTCTCCCAGCTACGCCTTGTGCAATTGCAACATTAAATCTTCTGCAGCCTTCTTTTCCTCCAGTTTCCTTTTTCCTGTGTAGCTCTGTGTGTTGTATTACATTAGCTTTGAACGTGGTCCATGGCATAGTGTTCAGGCCCACTACTGTTTCCAGCTGATCCTGAACTTCCACTGAGAGCTAGTGCATGCGGAGACGTCTTCCTGAGGGGAGCAGAGAGAGCAGTCTGTGGGATGGGTGGCTGGAGTCATTAATGATCCTCCGAGCTTTCCTTATGCACCGCCTGTTGTAGATGTCCTGGAGGGAGGGAAGCTCACCTCCAACAATGTGGCTGGCAGTTAGCACGACCCTTTCCAGAGGCTTACGGTTGCCAACGGTGCTGTTTCCAAACCAAGCGGTGATGCAGCCCGTCAGGATGCTCTCTATAGTTCAGGTGTAGAATGTTCTGAGGATGCTGGGGCTCATTCCAAACTTCCTCAGCCGTCTTAGGAAGAAGAGGCGTTGGTGTGCCTTCTTCAGCACTGTGTCGGTGTGTGTGGACCAGGTGAGATCCTCACTGATGTTAACACCCAGAAACTTAAAGCTGCTCACACGCTCCACAGGTGTCTTGTCGATGGTGATGGGTCTGTGTTCTCTGCTCTGTCTCCTGTAATCAACCACCAGCTCCTTGGTCTTGTCGATGTTTAGTGAGAGGTGGTTCTTCTGACACCATTTGGTCAGGGTGCTCACCTCTTCTCTGTAGGCCGTCTCATCGTTGTCGGTGATCAGGCCTATCACCGTTGTATCATCAGCAAATTTGACGATGACGTTGGAGCTGTGTGTAGCTGTACAGTCGTGTGTATACAGGGAATACAAGAGTGGGCTGAGGACACAGCCCTGAGGAGCACCGGTGTTGAGGATCAGCGCACTAGTCGACTTAGGGATAGCTTTTTCCCTCAGGCCATCAGACTAATTAACAGCCATAACTAACACAGCACACAGCATATTCAACAGTTCAACAACAGTTCTATACACATATGCACACACGCACACTGTATTCGTACTGCATCAATACACATGGGACTATACAAACACACTGCATTTAATTTAAAACAACAATCTATCTGACAATAAGCTATCAGTACCACCATTTCTGTTTCTGTATCTGTACAGTCCGTTGCACCTTAACATGTTACATAATATTACATGTATATAATACTTTATATATATTATTTATATTTATACTTATACATACATATATGTATGGTCATATATATGTCTAGTAGTACACTGTGTGTACTGATTATGTATGAGCACATTGCACCCTTTCCACATTTGCACATTTCAATGATACTGAGCATTTTGCACACTTTTCTTAACCTGTCTGTAAACTGTTCTATTTATGTTTCTACTATTGTATGTAAATGGTTCTGCAATTTCTGGAGCTCGCTCCCAAGAATTTCACTCACCAAGGCACATGTGCCGTGGTGATGTGACAATAAAGGTGACTTGACTTGACTTGACTTGAGCGCCCGTTTTAACATGAGTTTGAACAGTGTCATGCTTGCCGGTGTCCCATCCCAGGGTGCTCCCATCTTTTTTCTCCAGGAGTCATGAAGTTTCAGTTTGAATTGAGCAATTCCTTCTTCCTCGTCCAGTTTTATCTTTTCCACCTTTCCTGGGTCAGCTTTTAGTTGGGCACATATCCCTTAGCACATTCCATAGGGTATTCCTGTATGGGCCAAAGGCTATTCCGTTTCCCCTTGGATCGTCAGCCATTCTTTCCAACCCAGCATTATTGAGTGTTTCCAGCACTTTGGCTTTTCCTACGATCTGGCATAGGATTGCCTTCAGATCGAGTATGGCCAAGTGTTGTCCGGTTGTTTGTTTTTCAAATCTGGTAATCCACCTTTGTGCCCCCTAACACACATTTGGCAATCTTTGCATCAATCCAGTTATGTCCATGAATGTCCAAGGCACGTAGTGTGCCTGATTCCCTTCGACTTTCTATCTTGGTCATCTGGGAGAGGGGAGCTGGACTCCTCGTGTCTTCTATTCATGTCTTTTTCTCCTGTTGATAGCTGTCGCATTAACCCTTTGACTTGCACGCTTGTGATCTCCAGTTCTACTTCACGTGCTTTTGCTTCATTCTCTAAACTGTATGGATGGATCTCGTTGTACTCGGATCTGTAATGTTCGTTATAAGATTGGGGTTGAGCTGCTCCTCACATTTACCTGAGGGTGGGGCTGTAGACTTCTCTCACTCCTGTTCTTTACTCTGTTCTCCCTTTAACCCCTTTAACCCTGTAAAGCCCACTGTTGCAGAATTACAACACCACCTTGTTTATTTGTCCAGTCACCTGGCCATGAACTCGACCTATCTGCAAATTTTTTAATTTTTTTTTTCATTGGAAAATTTTCATGACTGGCTTTGTCAAGATTTGAATAAAATTCCTCAAAATTTTTTCTGTGTTTATTGCAATGTCTAGAACACATATATATTTAGTTATTTTGGAAAACTAGAGCTTGTCCATGCTGTAATTCTACAATTTTCGGCCAGAGTGGTAGTCAAAATAGCCTGTGCACCTTATGCCTTACATAAGGTCACTGCACTTCTCACATCATAAACTGTTAGATGATTCATTGTAATTAATTTCTAAATGTGCTTTTCTGTTAAATTTATACTTATTTTCAATTAGACCATAATTACACACAAAAATACATTTTATGTACTATTTGAAACTCCATCATATAGAGCAGTATCTGAAACTCCCTGTATCTTTGTAGTTTTTTGTTTGTTATTTAACTAAACGATCCTGAGATTCTGAGTGTTGCCCAGGTAGCAGATTTTTGGTGTGATACCTGTTGCATTGTTCAGGGACAGGTGCAAATGAATATGTTGGATGATATGTAGATCTCTCTTTCAGTTAGTCTATTCTTCCAGTTTACTGCAATAGTGGATACACAAACACACTGTGTAGCAAGTGCAATGTTCGCCTGTGCTTTTCAGTAGAAAAGAACTGTCTTAGGGCCTATCACTGCAACCAATCACAGACTTCCAACCATACCAAAAGTGACAGAAACAAAAGCTAATTTATCCTAATTTTTTTTTTCCTCTCAATACCCATATCAATTAATACCCATTCATACATCATATGATTATGCACAGTAAGCAATCAACCCTGCAAACGAATGCCTAAATGCTCTGTATATCTGATCAGACAAAGTGAGTATAAATACAGAAATTCTGCTCCTAGCAGAGCCCAACGTTGCAATATTACAACATTTTCCTAAAAAACTTACTAAAATGTAAAAAAAAAATTCTCATGCTTTCTCTTTTTACTTCTCCCCAGCAATTTATTCTTACTCTCATCTTCCTACATTTTAACTCATCAAACATCCCTCCTTCAAGCCACTGCAACTCTCCTTCTGTCCGTTCTTGCCATGTACTTTTTATTCCTTTTTCAGCATTCTTGTGCTTTATTATTACAATTGCAGAGTAATTAAGTTCTTTTACCTTTCTCCATCATGCACCCTTGTCTCGCCCTTGTGGCACTGTCACGTGGTTCTGTGACTATTTCAGTTGACCGTTTATTCTTTTTGTGGTAAACGTGGTTGTGCAGGATTCCTTCTAGTATAATTCTCAAGAAAGACAAGGCAGATATCAAGATCAGAGTATAAGTCACCCAAACTGACTGAACTCTCTGCCTGGCCTGAACCTATTAATGTTCCTGCTCTATCCGTCCTGTGTTTCGTTTCACTGGATTTGCCAGTCCTTTGCCAGTCCCATTTCAAAAATACTTCTCGGTTTCTCAAACATATCTCACCAGCCGACTCTGTGTGCGCTGCCAATGTCTTTTCTTTTCTAACCTCACGGTTAACACTTCTGTATGTGGTCAATACTTCCTGCAACTTCTCAGGCTGTGATTATATAGAACTGAAGCTTTCTCTTGCCGTGGAATTTGAAGGCAAGCTATAAAACACTGCGCATGCAGATTACTCCCCGTGAATACACAGAAGGCTTCACTTTTAACAGCAGGCCTTGAAACACTTGTGTGCAGATACTCTCAGTAATACACAGTAGGCTTTATAAGTGTTTACTACTAGAAAGTTTACAGTAAAATACACAAGATTAATCTAATCAACTCTATTACATGAGGATACATGATTATAAGTAAAAGAAAAGCATTTCAGAATTTTTCTTGAACATTCTGAAAATAATGCATTATAGTCTTCTTTTTTCTTTTGGAATCTTCTTCCAGCTGTCTAGGTATAGCGTCTGATCCCTCTGTGTCTTCTTTTAAACGCTCATATTCAAATCTTTCAACTCTTCAACCAATTCTTCAACCTTTTGGCTTTTTAGATCAATCTTTCTTTGTTTGTTCCCCTTACGTTTAGCTTTTCTTTCCCTATTTCTCCTTCACTTTGTATTATCTATGTCCGTCTGTCTATTGACGGATAAGTTAATAATTGGCCGTGGTGTACCTTGATATTTATTATTATTTATTTGCTGAGAACCAGTATTAAGAAAACCAGTATCAGAATGTAGTACTATGTAGTACTCTGAAGTCGTGAAGTCTTCACACATATACCCTCTTTATTTACTTTACACATGCACATACATGTGTTAGTGGTGTTTTAATGTGTTAGTGTTTTTATATAAGACTGCTTCCTCTCGCAGCATGATAGGCTCTGTCATAGCAGAGTTTTCTTGGAGTCTGCAGAACAGGCTATACACTATGTGCCCTTGACATTCATTCTTGCTCTTATGTTGTCTTATGGCTTTTCTCAAGACACTGGGATTTGCTTACAGTGGCTAACATGAATCCATGTTACTCTCTCTGCAATCTGCCTGGTCAGAAGTACCTGGAATTGTCCCAGCCACCTCATGGCTTTCAAGTACAATGGGGAGTGCTTTTGTCCAGGACAGACCTGTTTCATTTAGTGTTCCATTTTATGCTCTACTGCTCTTCCATTCACAGGGTGGTATGTGCAGTTTTGTCTATGTTTAAGTCTATGTACAAATATTCACCCAATATTTGAAGTGCTTAGTTTACACAGGAAGTTCCATAGTTACTACTGATTAAGGATTGCTTTAGCTACTGCACATCTACTATTAAACAGTATTTTTCCCTCACTGGTTGTCAATTCAATTCAATCCATCTGTAGGTGTTCAGAAGGTCACTTTGGTACAGGATGAGCTCTTGGTGTCCCTGCTAAAAAAACAGCTAGGGATGGTGGTATGCTGGTCCAGCATTAGGTGCTGGTTGCAGGTGTGCTGGCCGACCAGCCTGGGATGGTGGTATGTTGGTCCAGCATTAGGTGCTGCTTGCTTGTGTGCTGGCCAAACAGCCTGGGATGTTGGTGTGCTGGTCCAGCATAAGGTGCTGTTTGCTGGTGTGCTGGCCGAACAGCCTGGTATGCTGGTCAAAATATATTGTCTTTTGGATGCTAGTATAATCCCAGCAAGACCACAACAAAACCCATTTGTTACATATCACATTTCTTAGTGCATATTCATAGTTAAATAAAGACCAAGACAATTTTCTAGAGACTTGCAATTCACTTTTTAATAAACAAAAACATTCTGGATATTCCTATCATTTACATGGCTTTCTTTATATATATTTTCTTTATAAAATGTTTCTTTAAAATATTTACTGGGCAATGACTTTTGCCATCACACTGTAATATACACACGTGCACAAATAACGTTACACAATATAACCTTTACAACACACATTTTTGGTCTTAGCTTTAGCGAGTAACAAGTAGTATGTGTGTCACTATTAGTCACAGGCGAATGCGGATCCGTTTGCAGTTTAAGATTTAATAACAAAACAAGAAACAAACAACAGATAAGCAAAACAACAGATAAGCAGACAAAACAGGATAGAACACTGAGCAGAACCGGGAACAGGAACAGACAACAGAATACACCAAACATTAAACAACGACTCACAACCGGGAGTGAACAAACAGTGTATATATAGGGAACAAGAACCAATCGCAAGACAGAGGCAATCACAGACTAAGACAAAACACCCAGGGAAGAGAATGTGTGCAGTTAATGTCCATGGTAACAAATAGGTGGGTGGGGTCAACAATTAACAGCAGGGAAATGACAGCAGACAGAAACAAGGGAAAACACAGACAGACTCGTTACAGAAACACCCCCCCCCCCCGCCGCCCCCCCCTTTTTATCTATTTATCTATTATTTATCTATTTATCATATATTTAAGCTGTATCTAAATTTTATCATATATATATATATATATATATATATATATATATATATATATATATATATATATATATATATAAGCTGCAACGCCCAAAATGTATCAGTCCGCACCGCTGTCTGGAACCGTGCAGGAATCAAGCGCGTCTCCCCTGAAGTTATTATTCAAGCCTGACACTTATTCAAGCCTTATCAGCCAATCAGAAAAAAAAGGCTACACAAAAGCCAATCAGAAAATAGCAATATCTGGGAAAGATTTAACCCAACAACCAATGAAAAAAATTGGGGGGGGGGGGGGGGGTCACGCTTGCCTGTCTTCAAAACTTGAGAGCCGAAGAGGACTCAATTAGACATTGAACATTTTATTTGAAAGTAACCTTTAAACCAGCATCTCTTTACTTAAGGTTAGTTCATACTGTTCAAAATATTTTTGTTTGCCTGCAGAAATAAAATTTCGTTTACTCGGTAGCTGTTCTTTGATTTCATAAATGTAGCACACTGCAGTTTTTTCTACACTTTAAAGGTAAAAAACGATATGCAGTGTTCTCTTCATTTTAGATGTCAAATGGGTTTTGTGGCTCCCTGTTTTTTTTTTCTGTGGGAAACGGGTCCAAATGGCTCTTTGAGTGTTTAAGGTTGCCGACCCCTGGTGTAAGAGGATATGGCAAACAGCTCATCCTGAATGAAATCCCTCATTCCATAATTAAAGCATTATTAGCGTAATATAAATGACCATTATATTTAAACATACTACATTTAAACAAAAAATTTGTTTAAAAAATGTTTTTATAATTTTTTGGTTTAAATGTAGCTTAAATAAATTGATTTGCTACCACTTACCTTAAAAAAAATTTAGTAAATTGAATGAATAATTTTTTTCAGTGTGTGTTGTAAAATCTGTAAAGTGTTATCAGTCAATAAATATCTGTTTTAGTTTTCTATATCGTGTTTAAGTCATTATTTATATATTTTATAAAATACAATGTTATCTAAATACAGTAAACTTCCAACAACTTTCACTGAGCTCCCCAATACTGCACAATTCAGATGTCTCCCTTCTGTGACGCACTTCACTTAATTTGAAATAATTTACTAATCAACGGATAAATTATAACTTTTATTTCTACTCTGATTGTAAGTGATTTCAATCTTCACAGATCTGTGTAACTACATTTATTATGTGGTAAATAAACTCGGTCTGATTCAGCTAGTAGTTTCCTCTGCGCTATGCGTGTTTAAAAATGGGGTGAGGAGCCAGCGTTATGGGTTAGGGGTTATCCACTGTCGCCTGCAGGTTATAATTATGGTAAAAGCAATATTGTTATAATTATATTAAAAACAAAATTGTTACAGTACTTTTAAATATTGTTAAACATAAGCAAATTAATTTTCAGATGGTGCCCTTATAGCAGCATGAGTGCAGTCAATTGGGCCGATGCATTTGGGAAAGACATTGCTGCAAATTGCATTTTAATTTCGGCCTGTTCATGCACAGTGTAGGGGAACCTGATGTATCGACTACCCATACAAGGAATTGCATGATAGTTATAGTTAATAATACGTATATTAATGCGATTTCAAATTCAAATTTTATTCAGCTCAAACACATACAAAGTACAACATTTGGTGAAAATGGTGAAATGCTTTATGACTGTACAACATTTTAAAAAAGCAAGTTACAATATGGTAGAGAATAAAAATAATGTAATTAAAATAGGGCACAATTTAAATACAAATTAAAGAGGAAATTAATATCAAAATGTAACAAACTATATTAAAAAAGTAAAGGTAGTGGAAATAAAAACAAACATGAAGAGCTAGAATAAACCTTAGATTAAATATAAATTATATTTTTGATTCACAAATAAAATGATCATTGCAATTTTTTCTTCCTCTGTTCTGACTCCTTGTACATCGATGATAAAATAATTATTGTTTGGTGCATTAATAATTAATTCTCTGACAGTTCCAAGATTGTCTCACATGTATCTACCATTGATCACAAGTTTGTTCTATTTACCAACTCTTTCCTATTTTTTGTTTTTAAATGTCTAACTCAAAGGCATTTTTTTTCTTTTAGGTTAGTGAGATTCCCTTCAATAAGTCTGTTAGTAAATCTCCAGTATCTCTTATGCACCTTTTATAAAATTCAGCTGGTAACCTGTCAGGCTTTTTCCTTTAATTGAGATTGTTCTAAAAAATCTTCTAAAAGCCATTTTTAAATAAATAAATAAACATAGTTTAAATAAAGCCTAAACAAGTGCTTAAAAAATGTCAATACTTTGTCTAGTTGGAATCTACGTTCTTAATGCTTTATACTTTTTGGCTAATACTGCTTCTTCTTTTTTAGACATAAAGTCAGAAATATGTTCAGTTCACATTCAGCATTTTGCCACACTGTAAAAAGTAATTGCTGAATATACTTAAGAAAAGCTTGTAAATTTAACTGATTATGGAAAATTTGTTGATTTAACTTGATTAGACTGTGTAGTGCGAACTTTTTGGTGGATGCAGTAGTTAAACTAAACAAATTTAGTACATTGTTCTTAAGAGTGTTGAGTGTGTTGTACTAAAGGCATGTTCACACTGTTGCAAATGTCTGGAGCAAAGAATTTATAAAATAATAGCAAATAGCATAATAATAATAATAATAATAATAATAATAATAATAATAATAATAATGAAAGGAATGTTTAATATTATTTTAATATTTTCAGTAAATACCCTACAATTAGAAATGGGTGTAAAACTAATATATATATATATATATATATATATATATATATATATATATATATATATATATATATATATATATATATATAGTGGTGTAGTCTAGTTTTTTGTAATGAGTATACTGTGATTCCCCCCCCCCCCCTCCCAGCCTCATACACACCCATCCTAGAGCGACACCCCACAGGCACCACCACACTCACTAATGCATAAAATATGCATCTACATGTAATTGAGAGCATTATTAAAGACTGCTTATGTGTTATCAACACTCCAATTTATTATAAGCAACAAAAGACAGTCAGCTGATAAAACCTTTGCCCCTGCTCCCATATTCATATAACTTTTAAGGCTAAATGTAATCAGACAGTTGGCAGCACCCATTGACTTTCACAGTAGGAAAAAATATAGAATATGAAAGTCAGTGGGTGCTGCCAACTGTCTGATTACCAACAATTTTCAAAATATCACCTTTTGTGTTAAACAGAAGAAAGAAACTCATACAGTTTTGGAACAAATTAAGGAATTGAGGAAATAACACAATTTTCGTTTTTGGGTGAACTTTATACCTTTAAGAGCTACATTTAGCCTTAAATGTTATATGAATATGGGACCCTGGAGCACAGGTTTCATCAGCTTTCAATTACCAATGTACATTTAAGAGTGAACAATAAACATTTGTTCAGTTTTATCACCAACACTCTTTCATTGCAGAATATTATGAACAGAATGAACTGGTAGTTTACAAAGCTTTCCAAATACATTTGTACTCGGGCTGTGGGTGAAATGTCACCCGAAGCTGCTGTAGCTTTAGGCGCAGGCTTCCGAAAACACTCAGAGTGTAGTTTGAGTCTGCTTTCGTTTCATATCTTCTTTTACATTAGTTAGTTAATTTATAATTTGCGCCACAAAACACCGCCAAGCAACTAATTTTCCTCCTTGGTAGGTGACGTCAGATCAGGTCACAGGCCACGGGAGCCCCGATGGTCCAAAAACGTTAGTGATTCGCAATCGCAACCACAGTCTGTGTTCGCAACACAAACGGGGTGAATTTATGAATGAAAGTTCTGTCACAAAACGATATTGTTACGTATCCTCATGCTTTTTAAGTGAGTATACGGAAATCCTTAGCATTTCCTAGTGGGTATACGGTGTATACCTGCGTATCACGTAGACTACACCCCTGTATATATATTAATTATAGGATGAAGTGTTCCAATGTGTGTGTATGTATTTTTAGGTTCTGAATCTTTGTTCCTTTGCGCTATAAACTTACCGGGAAAGCACTAAGATTTAAGCTTATGGGCAAGGCGATCAGCTGCTGCTGCTTTACAGTCCTTTACATTTGTATTAGGGTAGTTGACAAATGACCAAGAAAAAGTACTTTTTTTGGAAAGCATAACTTTTTAAGAAAAAATACATATATTTGTGGAGTATGACAATTTCAGAAATATTTGTGGAGTATGAAAGTTTCAGAAAATAGTACTGGTCACCCATTTTGTCAATGACCACATATTTTTTTCACTTTTTCACTCAACAATACTGTAAATGTGTCCTATGGTGTGACATTTAAAAAGTACTAAGAAATTATATTAAATAACATAAAATAAATACTTGAGATAGAATTGTTCACATTATTAAAACATTATTTTCTTAAAGTGATATTTATTTTAGATGAAAGTAAAATAATTTCAATTATTTTCACCATGAATAGATGAATGGTGTCACACCAAAGGACAAAAAAACTTAACAACTTCAGTGGTCTTAAAACATAGTTAAATATTTAAACAATTCTGAGAGAAATACTTACCATGTGCACTTCTCATGGCCTTCATAGGGGTCTTCAGTCACATGACCTTCAGTGGGGTCTTGCAATTAAATGTAGTTGTCCATGATATTGCCCAAATTAAAATGAGGTTTTTGCATAACACCAAAGGACATTTTCTGTGACAAACTATGAAATTCCTACACTTTTAGAAATGTTATGTATATGAAAAGTGATGGCCACTTAGTGAAATAGACACTTGTACAATTATGCCAGGAGTGTTCATTAAGATTTTTAAACATTATTTTCTTTATTCATAAAATGTAATATTTATGAAATAATGTTGTCTACCGTCACACCATAGGACAATTTTGAGATTTGGCTCAAAGTTCTAAAAAAAAAACTAACAATAACTTGGGTATTAAAACAACAAATTCATATAAAACAAGAAAATGTTTAACCATTTACAGTATTCTAAATTATGAAAATGTGAAATAAATTATGTTTTATCTTCTGTGACAGTAAAAAAGCCATGTCATGTCAACTACCAATTAACAGAGCTTTATTGGCATTTTGTTAAGTTTCAGCTTTTGTTAACTTTCCTTAACTAGTTCTTCCTTGTGATCGATTTTTTAAACGAAAATGCGTTTAAAAAATAGTATTAGAAAAGAAAAGAGTAAGGACTAGTTCTTCCTTGTCCTTACTCTTTTCTTTCCTAATACTATTTTTTAAACGCATTTTTGTCTCGCGCATGCGTAATGTGACGGGATACGGTGTGGAGACGACGTCAACGGAGAACTTCAGCTCTTCTTGCTAGGAATTGGCACCACAAGTACGTATGCTCCTTATGAATTATTTATAAACCTCAAAGTCATTGTATTGCGTATAAAATCTTAAACATCGTATATTAATAGAATTTAATTTGCTCATTGTTGGGAAAGAGGAAAAGGCATAAAAAGGCACACAGAAGTAGTTATGTCGAATGAGACCAGTTTACTAGGTAGGTGTTAGTTTACTAGTTTTTTTTTTTTTACTGAATATTGGTTTTATACAGTGTACAGTTTGTAAACTATTTTAATCGGTAAATTTGTGGATTATCGTTAATACAACCCGCACGGCCTACAATTAATGAACATCTTTTCTTGAACGTTCAATGCGCACGTGTCCATTACATGGAAATGCATGAATTAAGATAGCTTTATTAACAAGCAATTACCTTATTTTAAATTTTTATTTTGTGTATTCTTATTTTGGGGACATAAATTCATGCAGTGGAATTGCAAGTTCTGCTTGTTTTCCTGTGAAATGAGGGCTCAGAACACTACAGATTAAAATATGGAAGCTTTACCAGAAGCAGTCCGATTCCATGTCTGTATCATTTAAAGTCATTTAATGCACTAAGAGTGCACTTAACAAAAAATCATTCAAATCAGGCACATAGTAGCTGTGCCAGTACTGTACATCCAGAGCAACTTTCATTTTTTTCACAATTTGTATCAAAGTTTGTATGTTTCCTTAGCCTCACTGTACCGTCTAATTCTGTACCAGAAGCCAGATTTGTCTACAGGATGGAATGCCAGTTGTAAGATATCATAAAGCCTGTTAAGGTGTTGCTCAACATCTGCATCTGTTACACGTCCAGTTCAGAATTTAACTATATATTTTATATCCTGAAGATGAGAGGTGGTCATCACCAAACCTTTTATATCCTGTGAAATTGAGAGGTGATCATCACCAAACATTTATTTTATCCTGTGGAGATGTGAGGTCGTCATTACCAAACCTTTTAAAAAACACTTCCTGAACTGTTCTTAAATATTTGCCCAAACCTCAGTAAAGCTTCTGGTTAAAGCAAATTTCATATTCTTTCATTCTTTCTTATTTATTTATTGCTTAGATTTTACCCCAACCTCGGTGTAGTTTGGTGTACAAGTGTATATTGGTATCTTTACAATAAATGATGGATAAACTTACAGCTGTGGGGGTTATGTATACAGGAGGAGTGGATGATTTATGTACAGGGGTGAATACTTAATAATAATTATAATGTATGTATATATATATACATACATTATATATACATTATAATTATATAGACATACACATTATATATATATATATATATATCAGTCATTCTCTGAGATGGGTGCCTTTTGGGTCATACCTTTTTTTTTTTTCTTCTTCTTTTTTGATGTCTCTGCACAGGTACCTAGAGTCGTGAGCAGAAACACCAGAGCTGTGGTTCTTCATGTCGGCTCGAATGACACCAGCCTGAGGCAGTCGAAGATCCTGAAGAGGGACTTCAACACCCTGGTGGAGACGGTTCGCAGCACAGTGCCCACGACGAGGATCATCGTGTCTGGACCACTTCCAACTTACCAGCGAGGAATTGAAAGGTTCAGTAGACTTTTAGCTTTAAATGAATGGTTACAGTCATGGTGTCAGGCTCAGAAACTACTCTTTATTGATAATTGGAATGTTTTCTGGGAGCGTCCTAGGCTATTCCGTGCTGACGGCCTGCACCCCAGCAGAGTTGGAGCGGAGATCCTCTCGGACCACATCTCCAGGGCGCTGAACACCTTCTGACTGGTAAACTACTCTTTAAATTTAAATCTTAATAGCCATCCTTCACCTCAGCACATTGACACAGAAAATGCACACATAGCTCACCCTATAGAAACTGTGTCTGTTCCCCGAGCAGTGAGATCCAAAAGTAAATACACGAGAAGTTCTCGAAATAATCTTACTGTAATTAGACCAGAAAAATGCCAAAGTAACAAACAAAAACAGTTCTTAAGGTTTGGACTTCTGAACATTAGATCTCTTGCACCCAAAGCACTTATTGTAAATGAAATGATCTTAGATAATAGCCTTACTGCACTCTGCCTCACCGAAACATGATTAAACCAAATGAATACATCAGTCTAAACGAGTCTACACCATCAGGATATATCTATAAGCACGAGCCTCGTCTGACTGGTCGTGGAGGTGGTGGAGGTGGTGGAGGTGGTGTCGCCACTATCCTTAGTGATTACCTCACTGTTACCCAGAGAACACAGCATAGATTTAGTTCTTTTGAAGTGCTCGTCCTTAATGTTACACTATCGCACGTGCACACGAAGAAATCCCTGATGTCTCTTGCTCTAGCGACCGTGTACAGACCCCCAGGGCCCCAGACCCCCAGGGCCCTACACAGTTTTTCTTAGAGAATTCACAGATTTTCTCTCAGACCTATTAGTTAACTTTGACAAAGCATTAATTGTAGGAGACTTTAACATTCATGTTGACGACACAAACGACGCTTTAGGACTCACATTTATGGACTTACTAAACTCACTTGGGCTCAAACAAAACATCACTAGTGCAACTCATCGACGTAACCACACACTAGATTTAATAATATCACACAGAATAGAAGTCACTGATATAGATATCATACCCCAAAGTGATGACATCACAGACCATTACCTCATAATGTACACACTACCTATAGAACAGACTAACTGTGTCTCACCACGTTATCGACTCGGTAGAACCATTATTTCGACCACCAAAGACAGATTCACAAATAACCTGCCTGATCTGTCTGGACTTCTTAATGTACCCTCAAACTCAAACGACCTAGATGCAATGACTAACAGCATAGACGCTATATTCACTAGCACATTAGACACTGTTGCCCCAGTCAGATTACAGAAGGTTAGAGATAAAACACTTGCACCATGGTATAATAGTCATACTCACACCCTCAAGAGGGAGACCCGTAACCTCGAACGGAAATGGAGAAAAACTAAATTAGAGGTGTTTAGAATTGCGTATAAGGACAGTATGTCCAGCTACAGACAGGCTCTAAAAGCTGCTAGAGGCTGAGCACCTGAGCAAACTCATAGAAAATAACCAGAACAATCCCAGGTTTTTATTTAGCACAGTGGCTAGTTTAACAAAAAATCAGAAATCTGAACACACTATTCCATCACATTTCAGTAGTGAGGACTTTATGAGATTCTTCACTGATAAAATCGAAAGTATCAGGAATAAAATAGGTGACGCTCAACATATGAGAGCAACCAGTGACACAATCTCACCTAAGGCTTTACACAGCTTTACAAGTACAGGACAGGAAGAGTTAGATAAACTTATTACTACAGCTAAATCAACAACATGTTCACTAGACCCCATCCCAACTAAACTACTGAAAGAAGTGTTACATAAAGCTGGTGAGCCTCTTCTTAATATCATTAACTCCTCGTTATCTTTAGGTTACGTCCCGAAGTCTTTTAAGTTGGCAGTTATTAGGCCACTCATCAAAAAACCTAACTTAGACCCTAATGAACTATCAAATTACAGACCTATCTCACACCTTCCGTTTATGTCTAAAATACTTGAAAAGGTTGTGTCTGTTCAACCGAGCTTCTTCTTACAGGAGAGAAACATCCTTGAAGAGTTTCAGTCAGGTTTCAGGCCCCATCATAGCACAGAAACTGCACTTGTTAAAGTTACAAACGACTTGTTCTTAGCTTCGGACCAAGACTGTATGTCACTATTAGTTCTACTTGACCTTAGTGCTGCATTCGACACTATAGATCACAACATTCTTCTAGATCGCTTACAATATTACACAGGTATTCATGGTCAGGCTTTAAGCTGGTTTAGATCCTACCTGTCTGACCGATACCATTTTGTAGAATTAAATGGTGAATCCTCCAGTTTACTACCAGTTAATTATGGGGTCCCTCAAGGATCAGTTCTAGGACCTCTGCTTTTCTCTATATACATGCTTCCATTAGGGAACATTATTAGAAGACATGGGATTAGTTTCCATTGTTATGCTGATGACACACAGTTATATATCTCATCAAAACCACAGCCACAGTGTCCAAATTAACTCAATGCCTTAGAGAGATAAAAGCCTGGATGAGCTGCAACTTTCTATTGTTAAACTCCGATAAGACAGAAATACTACTCATAGGTCCAAAAACCAGTGCACATAAACTCTCACAACTTAACTCCCATTTAGAGGGATGTACTGTTACTAGTAGCTCGACAGTGAAAGACCTCGGTGTTATATTAGACAGTAACTTGTCTTTTAAAAATCATATCGCCCATACTACCAAAACAGCCTTCTTCCACCTTAGAAACATTGCCAAGCTGAGAAACATCCTGTCTGTATCTGATGCTGAGAAGCTAGTTCATGCCTTCATGACCTCTAGACTGGACTATTGTAATGCATTACTAGGTGGTTGTCCTGCATCTTTAATAAATAGGTTACAGTTAGTCCAAAATGCAGCTGCCAGAGTTCTCACTAGGACAAGAAAGTATGACCGTATAACCCCAATTTTATCATCTCTACACTGGCTACCTGTTAAGTATAGAATTGACTACAAACTGCTGCTACTTACGTACAAGGCTCTTAATGGTTTAGCTCCCATGTATCTAACTAGTCTTCTAACACGTTACAACCCTTCACGCTCTCTGAGATCACAAAACTCAGGACTTTTGGTAGTTCCCAGAATATCTAAGTCTACTAAAGGTGGTAGAGCATTTTCTTATTTAGCTCCCAAACTTTGGAATAGTCTTCCTGATAGTGTTCGGGGCGCAGACCCACTTTCCCAGTTTAAACGTAGATTAAAAACTCATCTCTTTAGTCAGGCGTACACATAATACATCCCATAATATCATGCACCAGTACATCAGACCAGCACATTTTTATGAACAGCAGATATGTTAATCCCTCTCCACTGCTTCTCTCTTTGTACCCATCCCGAGGCATCCAGACACTGTACCAGCTCCCAACGTCCTCTGTGGGACGAAGCCTTTGGACGTCCACTGAGCCGAGGCCGACTCTAAGAATCCTGAGACATCTCCAGTTAGACTCTGTGGTACTCAGGAGATCAGAAGTCCTTGAACCTCACACCAATACCACATTTAACTGACTGTATATTACAATCACACCCCCAGTGTCACCCATATGAGGATGGGTTCCCCCTCGAGTCCGGTTCCTCTCAAGGTTTCTTCCTTTACCAATTTAAGGGAGTTTTTCCTTGCCACTGCTGCCTGAGTCACCTCAGACTTGCTCATAGGGGAATAAATACATACACACTGTGAACTATATACATCTAATAATAATCTAGAATTTTTATTCTGTTAATTCTTATTTCTTTTATTATTCGTTATTTCCTTTATCATTAATTATGTTTACCTTCTGCTCTGTGTTTATGTTCTGTAAAGCTGCTTTGAGACAAATGTCTATTGTAAAAAGCGCTATACAAATAAACTTGAATTGAATTGAATTGAATATACCTTAAATATTTCTGGTCATTTCATGTGATAGTGGATTAGTCAAACTTTTAAGAAAATACATTTTCCCACCTCAGGCATGAAATTGTAATCGATATTGAGTGTTTTTTCTCACTAAAAGTTGTTTTGGAGTTCAACCCCTTCACAGACCACTTGGACCCCATTTAAATAGGATTTAAAAAGATTTTCAAGCAAATTCTTGTAGAAACTTTTCAATGAAATGTCCCTTGTTTGATATAATTTTTTGCATGTATAATTTTATTTTTAAATACTCACCATTTGAATACCAAATCAGGTCATGAAAACTTTATCTAACATTGGTCTTCATATTTTATCACAAAATATGCATTAACATTAGAATTTAATCAGGCTTTCATATTTTTTCAGACTGTCCTGTAAATTCTGCACACAGCAAAACAAACATTGAACTAATTTTTCTTCTTATCACGAAAATATTAATAAAAAACTATCAAATAACAGGGTTGAACTCAGCATAACGGGGTTGAAAATGATAACAGGGTTGAAGTAATGATCATTATTTCAATATAGCATGGATTTCTTACCTGTAAAATTAATGACATCACATTCAGTAAAATTGTATTTTATTAAAGTTGGCAAAAACAAAAACATTTTAGTAAGTATTTAACATTAAATCAAAAGCATTAAGCATTAATTAATCACAAACATCAATCGATCTTTCCATTTGGTGTTGGTCTCCAAAAGGGCCTCGAAGAGCTCATGTGCATCTTGGATGTCCCGGCCATGGCTTATTAGCATGTCAGCAGTCCTCTTCAAGGCTGCTCCAACACCATCTGGTGCTCCTTTGCCATGGCTGGCCTCATAATTGCCCTTCTGCTTGTACTGGGTACAAGGCCCATCACTAAAGAAGTGTATCACAGAAACCTCTGCATGTTTTGCCTGCACATAATCCAATACAGGGTTCAGATGCTCCCAAATAGCTGCTGGTCCTTTGTGCTTTGTGGAGATATTGTGCTAAAGCAGGTCGATTCTTTACTACCGCCTACAAAAAGAATCCCTGTATGTAGTGACACCTGTTGATGAGATGATTCAAAGTGCACTGCTTGGATTTCAGAACTGTACTATGTGAATTAGACATTCATCAGTAGCCATGCTCTTTCTCAGCTCATGGTAGCAGGCATACTGTTGCCTAATATTGAATGAATGCTTCTTGAACTGCTTAGGTGTGTGTGGAACTGCTCAGCAAGTTGCTCCAAACTTAGATTGTTAGTGTACTAACTTACACTCAACAATCTAATCTAAATTAACTCCTTACAACTGACCTTGAGGACCCAGATCTAGGTTGCCCTGGATTTTGATTATCCGGACTTTGTGGAGGGGTGTCGCTATTCCTCAAAGCTTCCCTCTTCTTCTGTCTTTTTTTTAGCATCCCTCCACATCTTTCGCTTATGTCGTTTAGCTCTGTCACCCAGATCACTTATTTTTTTCTTTTTCCCTGCCTCTGTGTCTCTTTTCCACCTTTCACGCTCACTCCTGAGATATGTTTCCCTTCTCTCTGTGTCTGCATCTCTTCTTGCTCTGTACTGTCTCTGCCTTTCTGCTGCTGTTTTTGCCATTGGGATGTCTGAAAATATTGAACATAAAATACCATAATCAATTATTTCTAACAGTTCACACAATACAACAAGTCTACAATACAACCCTGTCACAACGATTCAACCCTGTTATAATAAAAAATGTGACGGGGTTGAATGTGACGGGGTTGAAGTTTTTGGCTAACAGTAGCTGTAACTCCATACTTAGCTAAGACAGTAGCATCACATGGCATTTACAACATCATACCTGACAATCTTAATCTGACAGTGAAAAACATGAAATATAGGTAAGAAAAGATACTGACACTTGCCTTTCTTTGCAGCATATTCTTCAAGAGACTTGTGTGATGTCACTTCCTGGATGTGATACCACAGGGCTTGATCCATTATTTTTATAGGGGAGTAAATAGTATGGCGTGACGGGGTTGAAAACAAACTGGAGGACGTGTATAAATATTGCAATTTCATATATAATTAATGCATTTATATATATGTGTGTATATTTTAGTTAAAGTAGACTAACATATGATTATATTAGCAGCAATGTTTTGGTATTAATTGCAGTTTTTATTTGTTTGATATTCAATGAAAATGTAATGATGGTTAGTGAGGACATGCAAACATGCTTGTTGTCTACTACTTAGGCAACCCATTATCTTTAAATTAAAATAAAAAAAAGCAATTGTGTTGCATTATAATGCAAAGGCACCTGGTTCTATTAATTGACAGCGTTAAAATGTATTTTGTGATTTCCTTCAATTGAAAATCTTTGAAGTAAGTTTGGGGGACTTGAAGGGCACCCAATTCAGAGAATCACCCATATATATTCTATGTAAGATTTTTAACTTGGTTCCAATTTTGACTGCTCCTAAGCCACCATTTTCTCAAATAACACTGTAAAAAAATCCTAGGGTTGGTTAGTTAGTTAGTTAGTTAGTTAGTTAGTTAGTTAGTTAGTTAGTTAGTTAGTTAGTTAGTTAGTTAGTTAGTTAGTTAGGACTCCAGCGGCTGCCAAACAAAAAACTGTAAGATAAATAAAAAAGTACAAAAACAATGAATTTACAGGAATTATGATCAAGCACCTTCAATAAAGTAAACTTTTATTTTCTTATTTATCTTGTTACATGTATTTCCGGAATCATTAGGATCAAACACCTTCAATAAACTATTGATGCATGCATATGTTACCGTCCTCAGACCTAGGGGATATCTGTGCCGGCAGCAAATGATACACAGGCAGTGTGCACTGTGGATCAGAGAATAAACTGAGAGAAACACGAGAGAACAAAAGTTAGATGTTTCCACAGTGGCAGTCAGTTTATTACTGAGCGCACCGAACAGGGGGAAGTATCTCTCTCGCAGGTGCACCATCTAGTGTGTGGCGGCGTAATGATAGATGTTTTACTGAAAAGCTCTAATTCTGTAAATTTAATAAAAAAAATAAACATGAGAATGTATTCACGTAATAATAAGGGGGGAATCAAACTTATAAATAAAAATTTTTTGACCCATTCCAAATAAGGTTGTAAAATAAAATGGCATTTTAGAAGACAAAATAAAAAACTGCTAATCATAAACTAATCTCAAATTTTAAACAATAAATCTATGCAAGTTAATGTTAAAAGCATTAAGTTTAAAAAAAAAATGTAATAAATGCTGTGAAATATCCTCAACTGAAAACAAAGTGAAAAACATAAAATAAGACTTCTAATATTTTAATTAAAGTGGGGTTGAAAACTTTATTTGTACTTTTTTGTACATTTATTTATCAGCTTTTAGTGAGCCAGTCTATTGTATAGCTATTACTTTTCTGCATTACCCAGCCAGGTACTGTACAAGGTGTTGGCTCGAAACAGTATTGCCATATATCATTAAGCCGGACCAGACAGGATTCATAAAATCAGGCTTTGGCACAGATAATATTCGCAGACTCTTGAACATCATAGATTCAATACAAGCATGTAAACTCCCAGCCCTTATTATCTCCCTGGATGCAGAAAAAGCCTTCAATAGAGTCGAATGGGAATTTCTTTTTGCCACTCTCAGGAAATTTAATTTAGGTCCGATTTGATCGATTTGATAAAATTGTTTTATTCTAATCCACGAGCTACAGTCACTACGAATGGTTTGATCTCAAAATCCTTTGGCATAGAAAGAGGTACGAGGCAGGGATGTCCTCTTTCACCCCAGCTTTTCGCCCTTTTAATCGAACCACTGGCGGAATCTACAGTATAAGGCAATGCCAACACTTTTCTGAAAATGCCAACACTTTTCGGTGGGAGATGAGGAACATCGGATTTCTTTATATGCAGATGACATACTGCTGTATATTTCTGAACCAGAGAAGTTCGTTCCAGCAATATTAAAGTGTATTTCTGAGTATAGTAGCTTATCTGGATATAAAATTAACTTGTCGAAATCCATGGTGCTTTCTCTCAAAGTTTCTGCTACAAAAGATCTTTCATCTCTCTCACCCTTAAAAATAACTACTGTTGGTTTTTAATATCTCGGCATATTCATCACACCACTATTTACTGATTTATTTAAAACAAATTATGCCCCTCTTTTTGACTCCATTAAAAAAGACCTTAACACCTGGTGGACACTCCATATTTCTTTTCTCGGCAGGATTAATGTGATTAGAATGAATATTTTACCTACGTTTCTATATTTACTTCAATTCCTACCTTGTCATTTATCAAAAATTTTCTTTAAAGACATCAATAAGCACTTTTCTAAATTCATCTGGAACCATAAAATGCCCCGGATTAGTTTTAACAAATTAATGAAACCAAAGGATAAGGGCCTTACCGAACTTTCGTCTCTACTACTGGTTAGCACAGGTGAAGCACATGGTCAGTTGGTACAATGAAAAGACAGACTCTAGAAGGCTTAATCTGGAAGTAAGGGCTTGTGCTCCTTTCCCAATAAAATTTCTGCCTTTTATTGCAAATACCAAAAAGCTTAATTGTGCCTCAACAAGTTTCACCATTTTGAACACCCTTCGGACATGGAGAGACATTAAACTGTATCTTATGATTCCAGCTGAACTCACACTGGTCTCACCTATTGCTTTTAATCCTGACTTCCCTATGTCTCTGCAAAATATCGGCCTTTCAGTCTGATCTAAGTTAGGGATCTCACAATTATCTTGTCTCTTTTCAGGCGAGGCATCAAAATCCTTCCAAGAAATATCGCACCAATATAGCATACCACAGTCCCATTTCTTCAAACACCTTCAGCTACATCATTTCATAAAGCCTTGGTCTGATAATGGTAAGCTGAGACATGATCTTACTGACATAGAACAAGTTATAATTAAAAAAAATCTCTTTAAGGCAGTGTTTCTCAAACTTTTTCAGCCCAAGGACCACTTTATCTTCCAATTTTTTTCTGAGGACCACCTACAGAATCCCACTCTAACATGCCCCCAAAAACCAACAAAATAGGAAGGATAAGCTAAATTTAAGTTTAATATGCAACTGTTTCAAGTCAAAAACTAATTATTCAAACACAAATGCAATGATATGATCAGAAATTATTATATAAATTTTTATTTAATTTGAAAAAGTAAATGTGAAATGAGTTGCAGCTTAATATGAACAACAAACTGCACATGTGGGGGAAAAAATGCAATTAAACATACTGTAACAGCCTAGGTCCCACTTAATGCCATTCCAAAGAGCCATTAGTTTAAAACTGAGGTGGTGGGTATAAGAAGTCTATGGTTGTAACCAGAGGTGGGAAGTAACAGAGTAAAAATACTTTGTTACTGTACTTAAGTACATTTTTCTGGTATCAGTACTTTACTCCACTATTTATTTTTCGGGACAACTTTTTACTTTTCCTCATTACATTTTTACACAAATATCTGTACTTTTTACTTCTTACATTTCCCAAACGGACTCGTTACTTTTAGTATTATTCCTTCTCATTGAGCGCTGTTTCCAGCCTATCATCCTATCATTGTGCGGCTTTTTCCCCATGTGACTGGTGTACTGTATTATTTACTGGCTATCAGACATAGACTAAGGATAGCGGAGCTAACAATGAGCAGCGCCTACAAAAGGAATGGCTAATGTTCATTCAGAGGGAGTCACCGATGTTAAAGTAACTAACAACGAGGACATTCCTGAACACACATGGCCATATATGAGGGAGATGTTTGTAATAATCGGCGTCAAAAAGGATTCCTGGCGAATGCGTTGTGAATTGTGTCACCCAGGGGGGGTTCTAGCCCTTTATTAGGGGGGCTTCAGCCCCCTGTCTGTAATCTCAGCCACCCTAAAACTATAAGGATCATTTTTACTTTCATAAATAAACAATAAAAATGACGTTAAAATGCAGGACGTGTCGTCGATGGGAACGAAAATTATTTATCAGTTTGATCCAAGAGCGATTTTTTTTCAGCTTTATTTGAACGGAAAAGCACAGGTACGCGCAGCGTGCACGCGCAGTCAGAGCTGGAGGCGTTTATCTATAACGTTAATCGGCAGAAAAACGCAAAAGCAGTAAAATGTCACTATTCTTATTACCAGAGTTGTCATATAATATATAATATAGAACTCTTCTTGTTTTAAATTCTCACTGAGGGCTAAAACCCCTAAAGATGAAATCCTAGAACTGCCCCTGGTGTCAACCCAAAAAACATTAAGTGCTTAATTTAATTAACATTAATTTTGTCAATTGTAAAACATCACAATAATTTTGAGTTGTTTTCAAGGACATAGCTGGAATCTCCCTACAGTTTGGGATATGGCCTTGGTGATACACTTGGTATACATTATATTTCCAAAAGTATAATGTTCACCTGACATTTCCTGCTATATGTGGTTGTTTTCTGATCTCATCCCTACTGAACACCTTTGGGATGAATGTCAACGCTGACTCCACCCTACATCACCTACATCAGTGCCTGCCTTTTGTAACACTCTTGTGGCTGATGAACACAAAAATCCATCAGCACACTCCAAAATTATATATTCATATACATATACATACATACACCCACATTTTATATATATAAACATGACGTCCAGTTACCAGCATGACACTAAACAGGTAGTAGTATTGGCGACTTTTTACTTAAGTACATGTCAGAGCCCATACTTCTTTACTTTAACTTGAGTAAAAGAGTGTAGTCACTACTTCTACTTTTACTGGAGTCTTTTAAAAAATTAGTATCTGTACTTCTACTTGAGTAAAGGATGTGTGTACTTTTGCCACCTCTGGTTGTAATGGTAACAATAAAATGCTGAAAAGAATGTTTCCCTTAATGTCCAATATCACTGAAATTACTGGGATTTTACACATGAAACAAAAACTAGTACATTACAAAACTAATAGATCTGTGGATTTTAGATTTTGAGATTTCCATCTAAAACAACGTGAATATCAATGAGACGGGTGGTGCTGCTTATCACACATTAGTTTCTGAATGTCTGGCTCCAAAGAGGAGAGTTTCAGTCTCATACTAGGCTCCACGTTTAGTCTGTTGCACTGTTTTGTTTTCAAACCAACCAGTGTGGGAAAACCCAACTTCACAGTTGTATGTAGTTGGGAAGGGCATGAGCACTTTGAGGGCAGATTCTGCAAGCTTTGGATGTTCAGGAAGGGGCTGAGCCCAGAAGTCTGTTAAGGGCTGTTGTTTGAATGACATTTTGAGACCTCCATCTGATGCAATGTCCACAAGACTATATTCCTGTATTGAGAGCTTGGTACGTTGCTCAATGATGTCGCCAAACGGATTTCTGATCCACTCAAAGTCATTTCTGATCTTTTCTTTTGACCTCTCTTTGGTTTATCCACCGATCCATTTTTACGTTATTAAAACAGAATGGCTTATTTAAGTGACGATTTTATAAACACTTGCCTAGTTTAGGTCATCTTTTTTTGGTCATCTTTTCACGGACCACTAGGGGTCGATGGCGGACCACACTTTAAGAATTACTGTCCTAGACCATTGATTAGAAGTCTTCCGATCAGTCAGTTTAATCGTGTACGTAGAATATGCAGCGACAATTCATCTTACTCAAAACAGGCTGCAGACTTGACAAACAGATTCCTCAATAAACAACAATGGGTTGATTTGGCCAAAAAACGTTTTGATCAATTAACACAAGATGAGTGTCTTCGATCAAATTAACGCAATAAAAATCCAAACAAGTCCCCTTTATGTTGTATTAAATATTCTTCACTTGTACATGAATTTAGAAAAGCTATTTACAAACATTGGCACATTATTCATTCGGACCCTAAACTGATCAGGATATTTCCGGAAAAACCTAAGCTTATTTTTAAACGTGCCCCGAATTTAAAAGACCTCCTGGTTAAAAATGATATACGTCCGCAACCCGCAACGTCATTTCTTAGTATGCCAGATGGTAATTATAGATGTGGCAGTTGTGCCCAGTGCTCGTATACCCATAAGTGCAAAAACTTTAATCATCCACACACTGCCAGACCTTATCTATTCGTATATTTATTTAATTCGCTGCCCGTGTGGTTTAGCATATGTTGGCAAAACAACGAGAGTGCTTTGGATTAGAATTAGTGAGCACATAAGTACTATTAGGACAGGGGATGAACGTAGTCCTGTTGCCGCTCATTTTAAACGAGCAGGGCATAATGTCAGCGCCCTTAGATATATTGGGGTAGAGCGGGTCAATAAAATGTTTAGAGGAGGAGATCAGGACAAACGGCTTCTCCAACGTGAAAAATTTTGGATTTACTATTTAAATACAATGTCTCCCCATGGTCTTAATGAAGAGTTTGATATAAATCCATTCTTATAAGGAGTGGGGATATGGATGTATATACGTATGTATTGGTGTATGTATATGTGTGTATGTATGTATGTATGTGTGTGTATATATGTATATGTATGTATGTATGCATAGATGTGTAGGTGGGTGTATGTGCATACTATTGTACACATGTATATGTATGTGTATACATTTTTTGTGAAAAATTGTCTATTTCTTTATTGACTATTTTCTGTGGTCTTTTGTGTAAATGTGGGGTGGTTTTCATGTTGTTTTTGAGCATGTATGCTGGTGTGGAGCTGCTTCTTCCATTGCAGTGGTTTTTCATTGTATTGTTCTTCTATGAACGTGTTCTTTTAATTGAGTAAAGGGTAGGGTTATTAGGCTTGTTTAGACCCAATTAAGTTAATTGATATCACAGGGTGGGTCAGTTGATTGCAAGGCCTATATATCCCCCCCCTTTTTTTTTTGACAAATGCGCTTCATTTGCCTGAAGAAGACCCAACAGGGTCGAAATGTTGCTTTGATAATAAAGATGGGAGTTTAAAATGTGTTGCAGACATTACACATTTTTTACTTCATCAATAATTAAACCACATACACACACAAACCCAAAAGGAAACTGAACATGATTCAAGTGGATTTTGCTAAAATAAATCTGAGCATTTGAGCTATATATGTCGTGGACATTCCATTATTGCATCATCTTATAACCTTCTGATCGAGGTTGAGGACAAGTGTTGACACATCAGTATCTCACACACATACATCTAGAACAGGTATGCTGAATGTTTATTGCATTATCTATTAAGATATGTTAATGTTATCAATGTCACTGTTGTGAGATTGTTTTATAGAAAAAAAATAAAAAAGAAAGAAGAATGAGGTCTGAGTGAAGATAGTCATACTGAACGCTTTTCACGTTTAATTATGTATAAATTGTAATTGTGTTTTTCCAGCATTTAATTTTCTTCATTGAATATCATTACATTAAGCCGAAAATGCTAGGATTTTGAATTTTGATGGTGTTTGGGGCACCCTATTTGCGTTCTCTTGGTGGGTCTGATCAGCCTGCTTAGTGAAGGGGTGAGACGTGTCATGTGTTTAAAAATTCTTTGTGCTCTGTGTATCTGTGCAGGCATGCTGAATGTTTATTGCATTAAGAAATGTTTAAAATATTATCAATGTCACTGTTCTGAGCTAGAAGAATGAGGTCTGAGTGAAGATGTATTGAATTTTTTTTTTTTTGGTTAATCATGTATAAACTGTAATTGTGTTTTTCCAGCATTTAATTTCCTTCATTGATTTAAATAAGCAGAGAACTATATTTTTTTGTACTTTATTTTAGAAAAGATATATGATATATATTTTATGGCCTGCTCTATTTTGTGATGTGATTTCTTTCTGTTGTTTTGAGTTTGGAATTATAAATTTAAGCAAATTAACTTTTTCAGAAGCACATTTTCCGCTGAAGGGGTCAGGTGTGCTCACTCACACTCTTCTGTAACGAGCACTGAGTGAAGGGGAGAGACGTGGCACATGTCCAAAAATCTTGGAGAAACCTTGCCTAATGTGAATCTAGTAGTGTTTTCTCATCTTCAGACAGGTTTTGCACACCGGAAGGTCACAAATGAGAAGCTAATGCAGTGTATTTTTGGGGGCTTATTGTAGCATACATGGTGTCTTTTTGCAATTGTATGTCTAAATGTCTAATAACTGAGAAGACAACATGGGTGTTTGCTTGTTCTTGTTTTTTTTGTGTGTGTTTGTTCATTTTTTATCCAAAATGGTTTTGTGGTTTGAAAATACTGTACATGTAAGTGTATTAAAAATGATTTTGTTTTCCTTTACCATATTTATAGCACCATTTGGTGCTTAGAGGTGGGCTCAGAGTTTATTTTACAATACTGTTTAACAGCATTGGATTGTTATTTGGGTTAAAAGAGACCAGCTTCAGTTGGTTTTACTAAATGTACATGTCCCAACAGATGAAAAAGAAAAGAAAGAATTATTTAATCATTTAGGGGGTATTTTAAAGAAGTGTAAAGAAGTAATAGTGATGAGGGACTTTATTTAAAATTATAAATAATTTTCAAGAGGGAATATAGTGAAAAACTTTGTATGCATTACAAGGGATTGACTTTATTTTATGTTAATGTAGCAAACTTTGTAGACAAAATCACAAAAATAGTAACAAGTTTGAGTGGTCATAAGTTTTTATTTTTCTCTGGATTGTAAAATAAGTGAAAGTGTGAAGTTGTAGCTGAGTGGATAAAAGGATGTGATCAGTCATCCTGGAAAAAGGTCTGAGGAGAGACTCCTGTCACACACCAGACCTGGTGAGTTTATTATAATAAATTCTGAAAAACACAACAGGACAGAATTACAGACAAATTTAAACACATTGCTTATGAACAAAAGAAGTGTAAATGCACACATTTGATGTGACAGCACACAGTGAACATTGTTCAATATCATACAGTAAAGAGACAGTAAGTCAGTAACTCACTGTAGTGTCTCCAGTTTACAGTGTGGATCCTTCAGTAGATCAGAGAGTAGCTTCTCTCCTGATTCTCCTGGATTATTAACGTACAGATCCAGTTCTCTTAGATGTGATGAGGGGTTTGACCTCAGAGCTGAAGCCAAAGCAGCACAACCTTCATCTGTAATACCGCAGTCCCACATCCTGCAAGAAAGAAAACCTTCTCTCACACAACACACTCAGTGAAAACATGAACTACACAAAATCTTTATTTACAGTACATTTACTCTCCATCTCACACACACACAACAATGAAAACATATCAGATCACTACAAATACAGTTACCACAGAGGAGAGCTGGATGTTGTAGAGTTTAATAAATGTGTGTGTGTGTGTGTGTGTGTGTGTGTACCTCAGTATCTCCAGTGTACAGTGTGGATTCTTCAGTCCATCGGAGAGCAGCTTCACTCCTGAATCCTCAAGTTTATTGTTACTCAGGTCCAGTTCTCTCAGACTGGAGCTGAGAACTGAGGACAGAACTCTACAGCTTTCCTCTGTCAGATTACACTCACACAGACTGGAAGAGAAATGAATGAATGAATGAATGAATCAGCTTTATTGCCAGGCATGTTTGCATATGCGAGGAATTAGTTTTAGTGACATAATCTCCACAGTGTAACAGGATGTCATATGCAGTATAGAAGAAATTGTATGTACACATTTACAGGTGTGAAATGTGCAGTTTAAATAAACATATGAAATATACATATGCAAATAAGTATACAATATATACAATTTGTATGTACACGTGTGCAATTGTGAAATGTGCAGTTGAAGTAAACAGTACAGACAATATGTATGCATGTATGTACAGAGTGCAATTGAGGTATACATAGTGCAAATATTAGGAGTTGTGTGTTCCATTGATTTATTTCTCTGATAGTGTTTCCATCAGTGAGAAATAAAGTGTCTTCCTCAGCACAAGGTTCTAATGTCAGGATAAAAATATAAAATGAACGGTCTGTGTATAAACTCAGACTACTCTTGGACAGATGTATCCATGTCGCAGCTCACACAAAAAAAAGGCAAAGGTGTGGTGTTTAATTTACAAGTTTGCACTTCATATTCTCATACAACTGACTTATATTCCTCTTCTGAACATTTGTCAATCTTATCAAAATCCTAGATCAGGACGAATGTAAAACGATCAAATGTCATTTATGTTAAAGATAATGAAAGTAGTTAAGCTTTCTGTGGAAACTCCACCTCCTGCTCTGGAAACATAAGGGAAATCTAAAACTAATCCAATGCTGATCATATTTTGAGTTAGTTATGTTTTACTCAGTTTGTTGAGGTTTTATTATCTATTTATAGTGTAATTTATAGTGTCATTGTTAGAAGCTTTCTTAGCATATCTGACTTAAAGAGCTGTAGCTTAGTTTATCTAGCTAGTTTTGGTTTATGAGTAACAGTAACATTAGCTAAAAGGCTAAGATTGCATGTAGCTACAGTTAATACCAGAATGTGTATTTTAGCTGCAACTATTTACATTGGATAAGCAATTTTGGCCTGAAATATAAATTAATCTTGTGTAGAAATGATGGTGATTAACATTAAATATAACCAGAATTTTAAGGAGAAAACAAAGGCACATAGAGAGCGCATTCAGTATACAGAAGCGTTTATACATTATAATTTGTCTGTTTTAATTTGTTCTTAATCTGCTTGATTGAAATAATTTTAACTTATTTGTTTTATCTTGTAAAGCACTTGGTATCATAAGTGAAATATAAATACATTTGATTATAATTCTACAAACATTCTCTACAAACAGTGTGTCCATGAATGCAGTCATTAATAAACAAAGACCAAATCAATAAATGTTATTTTTGTTTAGTAATTAATGGATTGTTTGCATTAATATTTTGTTTGTGCTACAACTCTGGTAATAAGAATAGTGACATTTCACTGCTTTTTGGATGCCGTCTTTGCGGTTTTCTGCCGATTAACGTTATAGATAAATGCCTCCAGCTCTGACTTCTCCGTACAGCGTGCAGAGCGTAATGCAATCTAGGAGCAGTGATTCACCAAACCTCAGTCGCACACATTTCTTAGAATGTAGTGGAGTAAAATGTAGTGGAGTAAATGTAGTGGAGTAAAAGTGAAAGTTAAATTTAACAAATTTAAATAGCGAAGTACAGACACGTGACATTTTTACAGTACAGTAACGAAGTAGTTGTACTCCGTTACAACACTGATCTGTGGTTGGAAGAGCTGGTGACAGTAGCAGAGAGAATGACACTACACAGACTGCTCTCCATCCTAGACAACACCCACCACCCTCTGCACAGCATATTTACCAGGCAGTGGATAGGCATGTCAGGTGTTCTGTGGCACACTGTCACACGGTCATGCTCCAGTAAGTATGCATGTACAGTTGTGTGAAAAAGTATTGGCCCCCTTCCTGATATTTTATTTTTTGCAAGTTTGTCACACTTTAATGTTTCAGATCATCAAACAAATATTAATATATTAAATATTAGTCACAAATAACACAAGTAAACACAACATGCAGTTTTAAAATGAAGGTTTTTATTATTAAGGGACAACAAAATCCAAACCCAAACGGCCCTGTGTGAAAAATACCAAAATTCCTCCACAGTGCTGTAACAGACTCGTTGCAAGTTATCGCAAATGATTGCAGTCATTAGGTTTAGGGGCAAGCACTTTTTCACACAGGGCCTTGGATGTCTGGATTTTGTTTTGTAGTATTGTGTGTGTGTATTTACACAAGGAATTCTCTTTTTTGGGAAACACTTCAACTGACAGAAGATTTACAGCATACTGTTAGAGCTATTTAGAGACCAGTGTGATTTTGCTGGAGGATAAAAGCTGGTTATTAATTAATTCTGTTTGTCACAGCATCTTTTTTTAAATGCCGTTCAACACTTTCGTGTGACTAGAGTAATAGCATGTTATTAAATGTGTGTGAAATCAGTCACATCAGTGTACATTTCACACACATTTAATAACATGCTATTACTCTAGTAATACCGTCACGGTTAGGTACAGTGAGACAAAGCGAGTGAGGATCCAAATGCAGTTTAAAGTTTTCATCCAAAACACAGATGAACAGGCAGGCAACACAAGGCAGAACACGGAACAAAACAGGAAACATGGACAGGAACACACCACATACCAACAACGACTAACACCAGGGAAGTGAACAGAGTAGATATAGTGAACAAGAACCAATAACAAAGCAGAGACAATCAGAGTCAAAGACAACACACCTGGAGGAAAGATTGAGTACAATTAGTGTCCATGGTAACCAAGAAGTGGGCGGAGCAAACAATTAACAACAGGGCAAGGCAACAGACAGAAACAAAGGAAAACACAGACAGACTCATTACACATACGAAAGTGTTGAAGTGTTTTCAGTATTTTCACAGAAACTGTTGGTGGTCATTTTTTTTGTTTTTCTCGTACATTTACAAATGTCACCTTGCAAATCAGTGCTTTTATCTAAATCTGGACATTATTCTAATATCCTTCACACTGAGAGACAAATAAACCCTCAATACACCGATAAAAATAAATAAATCTTAACATCAGAAACAATGTTACCCAATATAGAAAAACACATCACTATTGACCCTGTTTTTGCTCTTTTAAGTATTGCTTGTTCAGATTTGTTCGGATTTGTTCGCCTCATGGACTGTTTCAAAGTGTGCTTTATCCCACATTTTACCCCACCCTTTTTTAACTGTTTTTTTGGATTGTTTTCCTTATATTTTCTTAATTAAAACATCTTAGCATGGATTTTGCCAACTCCTCATTACGGTGTTCATGATTACCTGGGTACAGTGTAGATCTCATTTTCTCTCCTTCCAACCGTTTTCCTTCCCTTTCCCACAATCACACCTAATTCACTCTTTGCTCTTTCATAAATAAGTCACAATAACTCCCATTTACCTTTTATAGAGTTTTAGTGTCTCAATACAAATGTTTTGTGCTGTGCAGCATTTTCTCAGGGTTTTAAATGTTCTGTAAATAAGTTCCAGTTCTGATCACATTTCATTCTTGTTCTTCTTGATCTGAGTGCAGCTTTTGATTCTGTAGACCAGGATGTTCTTCTACAGACTTGAACATTGGATTGGTCTCTCAGGACCAGTACAAAAACTGGTTCAGATCATACTTATGTGGTAGACAGTTTTATAGTAAATTGTGAAGTCACTCATCAAGACAACATGATTTTATTTGGAGTAATGAATAAGTAATGAATTTTCATTTGGATTAATGGAGTAAATAGATCCATAAAGATCTATTTTAGGAGTGTTCATCCATCAGTGACCTTCACTAAATACACTTACAGTACAAAGCAACAAACGTGTGTGTGTGTGTGTGTGTGTGTACCTCAGTATCTCCAGTGTACAGTGTGGATTCTTCAGTCCATCAGAGAGCAGCTTTACTCCTGAATCCTGAAGTTTATTGTTACTCAGGTTCAATTCTCTCAGACTGGAGGAGTTTGAGCTGAGAACTGAGGACAGAACTCTACAGCTTTCCTCTGTCAGATTACACTCACACAGACTGGAAGAGAAATGATAAAATATCAGAACACTGATCTCAAACACACAAACACAGCCATAATCCAGCTAAAGTTAAAGATGTTAATGGTTAATGGTGTGTTCAGGGTGATGTGCAGTGTTAGGTTTATGCCAAAAATAACATTTTGTATTTTGCCTAAAAAGTTACATTTTGGTCTCATCTGACAGAGCACCTTCTTCCACATGCTTGCTGTGTCCCCCACGTGGCTTGTTGCAAACTGCAAATGGGATTTTTTTCTTATGGCTTTCCTTTTAACAATGGCTTTCTTCTTGTCAACAAGGGCCACATTTTTTACTGTGTTACCGCAAAGAGCCATTATACACATGGGCACACATGAACATCACCATTTTTTCCCTGCCATTTTGAGAGCAAACTTGTTTACTCAAATGATCTTGCTCCTACTGGGAAACTTTGAGGTATTTTCATCCCACTCACATACCGTATTGAACTCAAGCAAAGCGAACACTCACATTAAAAAGCCACTAATACAAACTTTGATATGAACGTAAAAATGCTAAAGTTACATCATATTTATAGCCCAGGGCCTAACGAATCAAACAAGCCCTCACTTGAGCCAATTGGTGCTTGTATTGCAGAGATAGACGGCTGAGAAGCCAATGAGAATGGACACCTGGAGCCAATCGGTGCTTGTATTGCAGAGATAGACGGCTGACATGTCATGACATCATTTTTGGGAACCCGCATTTGACTGACAATTACTCCTTCCAATAGCAATGAAATGGGCCGGGACCTCTACAGCTCTTTAGCCAATAAGCAGACGATTCCAACGATATGCAACATGCTGCGTCTCCTCTGCCAGCATCTGCGTGAAAAAGCTGCGCAGAAGAATTCTTGCGTAATCCTTGATCTTTTGTCACTCTCACAGCTCAGGATGTCAAGTTACAGGCCTGTTTTCACACCAGAGTGATAGAGAGAGAGAGAGTCTCTGCTTGGTTTAGGCCTTTTAAACTGAGCATGCAGTCTTTTAATTCAAAGTTATACAGTAAACAAGTACACAAAAACGCTGCACCAGACGACCAGACGACCATGTCCGTAGAAAAATATTTTTATTGAAGCCATTTTTGGGTCTTTTGACTTGAATTTTTTTTTTTTGGTGAAAGCCAAGACATGTGGCTATGACCCTCAGTTGTTATTTGGTCCCTAACATGTTCCAGAAAAATAAGATTAATCAGTTTATCAGGTAAACAACCCAGGCGGAAATGAAAACCTTCCATTCTAGCCTCTGTAACTTTGTGCCAGTAAGGCTTAGAATCATTGTTCTGAAACTAGAGAATCTCTTCTTTCCAATGAGACCAGGCTCACCCCTGTGTGTCAAAGTATGTGGGAGCTGTACCACTTTTTGTTGGGTAGGTGAAAAACCTGCAAAAGGGGGCCATCTCATAAAGAGGTTAAAGATGATTAGAGTAACTATTAACAGACATTAATCCAAACAGTGCAGTACAGTGTTACATTAAAATAATAAACCATGCTGTAATACATTTATGATTAACTCACTTAGCTTTTCTGGAGGCTTTGACAACTGGCAGCAGCCTCAGAAGACATTCCTCTGATGGATCATATTTCCTCAAATCAATTTCATCCAGCTCCTGTTCTGAGTTCAGTAACACAAACACCAGAGCTGACCACTGAGCAGGGGAGAGTCTGGCTCCTCTGAGACATCTGTAACCTTCTCTGTTCAGGTAAGTTTGTACCTCCTGCACTAGAGAATGATCATTCAGTTCATTCAGACAGTGGAACAGATTGATGGATTTCTCTGGAGATGGATTCTGCCTGATCTTCTCCTTGATGTACTCTGTTTCCTGTTTGCTGTGAGATCTGCTTCCTGTCTGTGGCATTAAGTCTTGTAAGAGAGTCTGATTGGATTCCAGTGAGAGACCCAGAAGGAAGCGGAGGAACAGGTCCAGGTGTCCATTCTCACTCTGTAAGGCCTTGTCCACTGCAGTCCTGAGGAGATCAGACATGTTTGGATTTCTGTGGATTTTAAAACGTCCTGTGCTTTGTCCCACAAGCACATTTGTCTTACTAAAAATAAAGCAAAAAAATACATATAAAGCAGCCAGAAACTCCTGAACACTCAGATGTACGAAGCTGAACACCTTCCCCAGCTGAAGCCCAAACTCCTCTCTGAAGATCTGGGTACACACTCCTGAGTACACTGACACTTCTCTGACATCAATGCCACACTCTCTTAGGTCTTCTTCATAGAAGATCAGATTTCCTTTCTCCAGCTGCTGGAAAGCCAGTTTTCCCAGTGCCAGGATACTCTCTCTGGTCTGCTGAGGATCAGGGTCACATTTCTGATGGTACTTTTGGTCCTTGCGTTTGATCTGAAAGATCAGGAAGTGTGTGAACATTTGAGTCAGAGTCTTGGGGATCTCTCTACTCTCTGCTTCACCCAAAATTCTCTCTAGAACAGTGGCAGAGATCCAGCAGAAGACTGGGATGTGGCACATGATGTAGAGGCTTCTTGAAGACTTCAGGTGTGTGATGATTTTATTGGCCAGGCTCTGATCACTGAACCTCTTCCTGAAGTACTCCTCTTTCTGAGGATCACTGAAGCCTCGTACCTCTGTTAACTGGTCTACACACTCAGGAGGGATCTGATTGGCTGCTCCTGGTCGAGAGGTTATCCAGAGGAGAGCAGATGGAAGCAGATTCCCCTTGATGAGGTTCGTCAGCAGCACATCCACTGAGGCTGACTCTGTCACATCACACAATCTCTCATTCTTCTGGAAATTTAGAGGAAGTCGACACTCATCCAGACCATCAAAGATCAACACCACTTTGTAGGAGTCACCGTCTATTGATTCTAGTTCTCTCAATTCTGGGAAAAAGTGATGAAGAAGATTCATCAGACTGAGATTTTGCTGCTTCATCAGATTCAGCTCTCTAAATGGAAATGGGAACATGAAGGTGACGTCCTGATTTGCTTTTCCTTCAGCCCAGTCCAGAATGAACTTCTGCACAGAGACAGTTTTTCCAATTCCAGCAACTCCTTTAGTCAACACAGTTCTGATGGACTTGTCTTTAAAGAGATCATTACATTTGATGGGTTTCTCCTGTGTTGCTGGTCTCCTGGACGCTGCCTCAATCTGTCTCACCTCATGTTCATTATTGATGTCTCCACTCCAACCCTCTGTGATGTAGAGGTCTGTGTAGATCTCATTCAGAAGTGCTGAGCTTCCATGCTGTGAGATTCCTTCATTAATTCTTTTAAACTTCTCTCTCAACTTGGACTTCAACTTTGGCTGATACACAGAACCTACAGATTCTAATAAACAAAGTAATAACATGTTTTAATGCAGAATCAGTGAGAAGAATATAAAATGTCAATTTATTTCAGTTGCTGCTCTTCATTCCTGATTGATGTACTAAATACTATTGAAGTAACAGGACCATTTTACAGAGTAACCACAAGCTGGACCATGAACAGAACAGAAAAGCAGCAGATTTACATGAAACTAGAATTAAATTTAAAACTAAAAGCGTTCAAATCTAAAACTATTTCCTCTCTCTAAAGTGAACCTGATAAAATAAAGTCATGACTAAGAGCTCTTACTGTTGTGCAGTGTGTTAGCGAGATCTGTGTGGTTCATGTTCTTCAGGACGTGCAGTGTGATCTTCAGCGCTCCCACTCTGACACTGTGCAGATCCTCCTCATCCTCCACCTCCCTCTCAGTGCATGCTGGGTAATCTGGACTCAGGAGCTTCCTAAACCTCTTCAGCTCATTCTTTATCAAAGTGATGACTGTGTGTTCCAGCTCCTGGTTAGAAACACAAAGAATCAGATCTGAATATTGTCAGAGAGAAATGTTTTTATTTTATGAAAAAAAGAAAAGTCTCTCTTTATTACAACAGTTATAAAGAGTAAACTTCTGTCTGATTACCCATAATGCTGTTAATTTACTACACGGTAAAAAAAACACATATATTACACACTTCAAATGCACACACCTTGAATATAGAGTCTAGTTGATTTCTGCCGATGTTTGATTTCGTTTGTGGTCTGTGAACAAACAAAACACATCATATAGTATGGACTATATGTATTCATAGCTGCACAAATCACACACTAATAAATACAGAGACAGATATTTAACACTATCCACTCAGGTGTAAATGGTCTGTAGCACCACAGACCTTCCAGCTCAGGGTCTGCAGACTGAACTGAACTCTTAAAGCACTTTTCCTCACTGCCAGTCCGAGAGAGAAATATCAGCAATAATTAATACTCTGCTGTCTCAGCACTGTTAACTGCTACAACACCTGATAAAGCTCATGAAGGGCTTCATAATGAGACGAGTGAGTTTGATCAGGTGGAACACTGCTGTAAAACACCTCACTATACTGACCTCACATCAGTAGAACTGTCTCTGTCTCTGAAGTCAGGTGGATGTCCCAATGACCAGTCACTCTTCATGGACACACAGCTGGGTTCTGGTGAGTCTGATCTCTTTCCCTCCATCATTCTAGAATTACAACAGAAATATCAGCAATAATTAATACTCTGTCTCAGCACTGTTAATTAGTTCATCATTAAACAGCAATAATTCCATCTTTTTAATTCAGATCCAGTCTGTACACTTATTCAAACAGGCCTCATAAATCAGGAATTACACTGATATCAGGAGTCCCAGTCACAGCTAACTGACTCAGCTGGGTCTTAAAGCCTGTAGAGTTCACTGACACAAAGCTCTGCTGCTCTTATGCTCCACATTACACCGTCCTTTTTATTCTTCTCTCAGTGAATGATTTGTCTAAACTGTTCTTAGATCAGATCAGTGATATATTCACTGCTATTAAACACCTTAAAGTTGACTTCCTGTGTTAACTAGTGAGTGTTTAGAGATACAGATGTGTCCCCATGAGACGGTGTGTATTTATTACTGGTGAATGTAAAAGTAAGTCACCTCTCGTCTTTCTTTAAGTCCTGTTTCCCAGACACACTCATGTTGGAGGTCATGTCTCCTTCTCCAGATTACAGCAGGACACACGTTTACTTCACTCCAACATCGGTGTGTTAAATTAAACCCTGAATCAGCACAGAGGTCACTTACAGGAAATAGTCACGCTATCAAGTTATAAAACAACCGGTGTACATCAAAACTTTTTTTACGAACTGACAAAACTCTTCCACATCATTGTCTTTATTCATTGTTCATTGTCTTTATAGCCTTAGATTTTTATACTCACTGTGTTTTTACTCATTTTACTCGTGAATTCTTTTATTTTTTAGTCGTCATAAAACTGAGCTACCGAGTTTCACTTTTCTGACACCAACTGGTTTTTCTGGTTTATGCAGGTGTGTGTGTGTGTGTGTATGCTGTGTGTGTGTGTGAGTGTGTCTGTGATTATGTAGGGTTGCCATCCGCCCGTATTTACAGGCAAAATGACGCGTCTCGTATCAAATCAATATGGGACGCGATTTGTCCCGTATGTTACACAGGTCCACATTAAACAGCATCCCATGCAAATCACCCCACCCACATTGTGTGGAGATGCGTCCTATTCTGCCCCTGAGTGGGTAATATTCGTTGCCATTGTTGGTTTGATTGGTTTGTTTTAGGGTTACGGGCCGTGAATCCTGGCCAATCAGAGTCAGAGGAGGGCGGGACACCGCCTCGCCGGTTCTTTTGACAGAGTCAGAGTGACAGAAAATCCATATGAAACGATGGTATCTCCAGATACCCCCCCCCCCCCGCATCTATATTCGTTGCCATCGTATATTCTGCATCCACGAAAGTATATGACCACTTAAGCTGTGATAGTGAGAGACTGAGTGCATCTGTTCACACTGATTTCAATAGCAGATATCTTATTATAATGTCCATTGGTATCAATCTTAATATTTTTATTTTTATGTTTTATGATATACCACCACTGGCACGCCATCGGTGTGGCCCCCGCTGCGGCAGGCATCCCTGCACATACCCTACCAGCGGTGTCCAATCTTATCTGGAAAGGGCCAGTGGGGTTTTCATTCCAACCAAGCAGAAGCCACACCAGAGTCTACTAAAAGCCAAGAACAACTGATTAAACAGGTGAAATCAGGTGAAAAAGCAAAAGAGGTGAGTGCTTACATTGCCAATCCTTACATTGATCAGGTCCTAGAAATGATGCAAGGACTTTATGAGGTACCCCACAAGCTATACAAACTTGAACAAAATGTAAACCATATTATGTGAGTGACAAATATTTGTCGGATGATGTGTATGATATCGGTCATTTGTTTAAACGCCGTTGTGAGTAGTTCCAACACTTTACATTCTATAATCCAACAGACCTGGGTTATCTCATCAGTTCTGTATCTCATCAGCTGGGGTTTTCTAAGAAAAGAGTAAGCAAACACTAACAACGTTGTGCATGTGTGCCCTCTACTGCCTGATTTGAGGACACACACTTTATTGGATAAATTACTTTCAGCTGTGGAGAACATTCAGCTGTCTGGAACAGAACAGTCTAGAAACTTTCGAAAAACACAATAAAAACTAAAACCTGCAATTTGCAGTCGTTTAGAGTTGATAAATAGAAAACTAAATTCAGAATTAAATGAACCAAATGTCAACTTTTATCATTACCTTAAACATTTTTGCCTTTCCATAACAAAGTTAAATTGAATTATTATAATTTGAAGGAAAGGAACATAATTAGAAGGAAATTGATGGAAGAAGGTGAAACAGCAGAGATGAACTTGATTAGAAGATTAAAAGTCAATGATGTTACTGAAGAAATAAATGTGATTTCTAATTTTATTTCTAAATATCATGCATATATCTATAATTTACAGGAAGATATAAATATTTCAGCTCTTTTTAGAACATTAAGAAATCCAAAACAATCCCCAGGAAAATATTTGTTAATGTGACAGTTTTGCAAACCTTTTGTGAGTGATTTAGCCAAATTCCTATTAGCTGTATATGAATAGGGAATTAATAAACGATTCTTGCCAACATGTCCAAGACAGTGTTATAACACTGCTCCCTATGCAATGAAACAAATATCCTATTATTGGAAAAAGTCGTGGCCTAATGGTTATAGTTTGACTCCTAACCCTAAGGTTGTCGGTTTGAGTCTCGGGCCAGCCACGAATGAGGTGCCCTATCCTTATTCTTCAGGATAGTAATGAAGCACCTCTGGCTTTGAATCTCTGGTTATTTAATGTTTTGGGTTGAACCTAAATATGGGTAAATGTGCGATCTTGCAACTTAAGAAGATTACCTATCCACTGTATGCAATATACTTGCTAAAGACATGATCTGGTCGATCAAGAGCAGTGTGATGTGGCACACACAGTTTAAGTTAAATAAAGACCCAATAGAATTTGGCAAGTTCTTTATTTTGTTTGTTTTACTATTGAAGTACATTCCATGTTGATTGCTAGTAACATCCAAAGTAAGGTAAAATCAATAAATGGTTGTATTAATGTGAATATTTGTCTTGCCGGGATTCAGGAAAGGCCTAAAAGGGAGTGGCCCGCGAACAGGAAGCCAGTGTTATAGCATCCTGAAGGGGAGGAGTCATCTGATCAAGCATGCAAAGATTATAAATGTATTGTATGTAGAGATTTCAGTGATTTTGTTAAATGATAATGCCTTTGATTACAGGTAGACTTTATTTTGGGTGTGACTTGTAAAGTGTTATGATTGGCCCGTTTGAATCTGAAGGGAGGGGACCAGGATGATTAAAAGACAAAGGAAATGCTGCAGAGGGAGAGGGGTGTTGGTTGGAACAGTAGCCAACAATTTAGTTATTCCCTTTTGTGTTTTGTTAAGGTTGAGTTGTACTTTGAATAGTTTTTTTTACTTGTTTATTTTTTGGTAAATTTTGATTTTTCAATGGAAATTTTGCTTTGGCTTCTTTCACACCTGTCTGAGAATGGTGGCTCACATAAATAAAAAGACACTTCATTGGATATTTCGAGAGTTTTGCCATTTCTTTTGCTGCCAGTTTGCCACTGCACCGACCATCTTACCACAAGCAGCATATCTCTTTACTTCACTTAATTCCCTCAAAAATATTTGCTCACAAATGGATGAAATAATAATACAAACCTCATAAAATTAAGAAAAGTGTAATTGCAAACAAATTATCTGAAGGTGGGATAAAAGTCTTTGACTTTGAATTTGACTGACTCTTTTCAGTCAAATTGGTTTAAGAAGTTTTTTTAATAATCAAAGGAATGTATTCAACACTCACAATATGTTTGAATTTTTTACATTTTTTCATTTTTTTTGTTGCAGTGTCCTTTAAATGATTGTCATACTATTTCTTTAGCTGTCTATCACAAGCATTGCTACACTGGTCACGTCTGTACAAACATAATTTTTCTCCCAGCAGATGCTTTATTTGGAATAATAGTAAAATTACTGTATATGGAAAACGGTTTTAGAATATTACTCAAGTAAAAGTCTTAACAGATACTTTAAGACTTTTACTTGAGTCTATTTACTGTACTTAAGTATCAAAAGTAATTTTCTGATATTTAATGTACTTAAGTATTTGAAGTAAAAGTAAAAAGTAAAATTTCAGTGATTTTCTGTAGGCATAAGAGGCACTTCATCCGGTAGGAAGAATCTTTCATTCCAATGTACACAAACATTTCTTGCAAATATGGCCACGGGTGTATAATGTTATCTTCTTCGCCCTGTTCACTGAGTTCACCACTATTGTCGGGATGGTCATCTGTGATAATGGGAGGTCCTCCGCAGGTGCTTCCATGGCGGTTTCAGTTGTGCTACCTCCTCCTTTGGCAACATTACGCTGTAATAGAGCGTGCAGAGCTGCGTAATGCAATCTAGGAGCAGTGATTTGCAAAACCTCCCTTATTTCAGTCGTACACATTTTTCTGATTTTACTTTGTAGTAACGAAGATGCTTAGTGGAAATATATCGGAGTAAAAGTATACATTTCATCTAGCAAATGTCGTGGAATGTAAGTGCATTGATGACGTCACCGTTGAAGTAATTATACCGACATACGTGTCCTCTAGTGACACTTGTTTTCGGATTGTTTTCGAAACCCTTCCACAATCCCACTAAAGGATGTGTCCTAGTTTGCACGGGTTAGAAAACACAAGATGAACAATTAGAGTTGCTCTTACCTTGAATGCAGGTGTGCTTTGAAGCGCCTCGGTCTTCTAACAAAGGTTCTGCTCCAAGTTCTTCTACCTATTCTATTGATTGAATCTTTAGATGAAGCAGTCAGACATAGGCCTTGTTTTTATTAAAAGTAGTGTAATACAAATAGATGTGTGTAATATATGTAAGGTAAAAGAAAAGAAAATTAGAAACAAAAATCTCCTTCAAATAGTCAAACAATTCTAGCATAAGTAGAAATAAGTAAAAATGCAAAGATAAAACAAACCAAGAAACACTCTCCAAGTGTAAGCCTGAGTTTGTTCTCCTGATGCACTCTCTATAAGCAATACCAAAGTATGCCTCTAGGTGAATGCACACCGATAACTGGTTCTAAAACCCTATTTATACCATTTATTAGTATGATCTCATAACGGTCATTCTGCCTCTGTCAGCATACCGTTAGGTCTCTCATGATCTCACATCCTGGAAGTCTCCTAGGCTGCACGGCTGACTGTGTGTTCTTATTCTGCTGGCACTAAGCTGCTGACAGAAAACCTTGTGATTTCCTTTTAAGCTTTCACTGTTTCTCTCTGTCTTAATATCTAAACATACTATTGAACATTATATCATTTCCTAATCACAAAATGGTTACATTAATTCATATAAAAGGTAAAGGAAACTTATCATTCTATAAAATGGAAAAGAAAACATAATTCTATAATATTCTTTCAGCAAGATGATGGGTCTTGATCCAACTGTCTAGGTACAGTGCCTGTTCCTCCTGTTGTTGAATCAGCTTCCTTCTGGATCTCTTCTTTACAGTTTTAATCAGATACATTCAGTTTCTTTATTTCATACAACGATTTACCCATTTCTTTTAGTATATTTTCCATAGCTTCCTTTTTCTTTGCTTTCTGTCTCTGCTCTCTTTTATGTATTTCGTTTCTCTCTTTTTGCTGCATTAATTTCACTTTGTTTCTTTATAGTATTGGATGAGATTGTCTCATAAGGATAACCAGGTGCACGTTGTATGGCAGTTACATGTGATATGGCAGTTACTCCACTCCTAAAATTTCTATTCACACCATCTTCAAGACAATCACTACACGCTCCAACCAGAAGCCGTGGATGACTGCTAACGTGCGTGCTCTGCTGAGGACTAGAGACCTAGCCTTCAGAACAGGGGACAGAGTGGTCCTAAGAACAGCAAGGGCCAAACTGTCCTGAGCCATCAGAGAAGCAAAGCCCGCACATCCCCGGCAATCCACAGCCACTTCCAGCGGAGACACCCGGCGTATGTGGTAGGGCATACGGACGATCACACACTACAAAACAACTTCACCTGCTTGTGATAGCGACGCCTCCCTCCCAGACGTGCTGAACGATTTCTACGCTCGGTTCAAGGTACAGAACAACGTAACGCCAAGGAAGATTATCCGTCCTCCAAACGACCAGGTACTCTGTCTATCCACGGCCAACGTAAGATCTCTATGCAGACTTAACCCACTGGAGGCTGCTGGACCAGATAACATTCCTGGCAGGGTGCTCAGAGAATGTGCAGGACAGCTAGCCGATGTCTTTACGGACATCTTCAACATTTCCCTGAGCAGCGCCGTTATTCCAACGTGCCTAAAAACTACCATCATCATTCCTGTCCCAAAGAAGTCTACAGTGTCCTGCCTCAATGACTATCCATCCCGTTGCACTCACACCCATAGTTATGAAGTGCTTCGAGAAGCTCATCATGAGGCACATCAAGACCCAGTTACCACCCTCACTGGACTCCCTACAGTTCGCATATCGTCCAAACCGCTCCATGCCATTGCCACAGCCCTCCACTTAGCCCTCACCCACCTGGACAATAAAGACACTCATATAAACTAGCATATTTTATATTATTTAACGTAAAATAATGCAAGAAATCATATCATGTCTGTTACACTGAGCTCCTTCTTTCAGGAGAACAATATCCTTTACAATTAACAATTTCAGCTTCTGAGATTTATTCCTTTATTGTGAACTATTATAGTTTATATTATTTAGCATAAAATAATGTAAAAACAGCTCTTTTCCGAGATTTCTGGCATAAAAACAGTGTGTCCTATCATGTTTCATGGAAACAAGGTGAAACAGCCCATTTCAAGCTTGTCAGATGTGTGCTTATATAAGGTATCACGAAAAAGCATGAAAGAAAGGCGCTAGAGTGCTGAGACTGCGGCAAACATCGTTTCAGCTCCTTTGAAGCACTTTTATACATGCCTGCAGGATTCGCTCAAAACACATGCTGATCCCTAAGATTGCATGAAAATGATCATAACACACACAAAATCATCAGATTTTCGAGTGTAAATCATATTTTTATCAACATATTGGCCTTTAATATGCACTATTATTTTGTATAAAATTTTGAAAAAAAAAGGACTTTTCCGAGATTTCTGGCATAACCACAGTGTGTCCTATCTTGACTCATGGTGAAACAGCCCATTTCAAGCTTGCCAGATGTGTGCTTAAATAAGGTATCACGAAAAAGCATAAAAGAAAGGCGCTAGAGCGCTGAGACTTCGGCAAACGGCGTTTCAGCTCCTGTGAACCACTTTTATACATGCCTGCAGGATTCGCTCAAAACACATGCTGATCTCTAAGATTGCATGAAAATGATCATAACACACACAAAATCATCAGATTTTCGAGTGTAAATCATATTTTTATCAACATATTGGCCTTTAATATACACTATTATATTTTATATTATTTTGTATAAAATATTGTAAAAAAAAAAAAAGGACTTTTCCGAGATTTCTGGCATAAACAGTGTGTGCTAGCTTGATTCATGGTGAAACAGCCCATTTCAAGCTTGCCAGATGTGTGCTTATATAAGGTATCACGAAAAAGCATGAAAGAAAGGCGCTAGAGCGCTGAGACTGCGGCAAACAGCGTTTCAGCTCCTGTGAACCACTTTTATACATGCCTGCAGGGATTCGCTCAAAACACATGCTGATCCCTAAGATTGCATGAAAATGATCATAACACACACAAAATCATCAGATTTTTCGAGTGTAAATCATATTTTTATCAACATATTGGCCTTTAATATGCACTATTATATTTTATATTATTTTGTATAAAGTATTGTAAAAAAAAAGGACTTTTCCGAGATTTCTGGCATAACCACAGTGTGTCCTATCTTGATTCATGGTGAAACAGCCCATTTCAAGCTTGCCAGATGTGTGCTTATATAAGGTATCACGAAAAAGCATGAAAGAAAGGAACTAGAGCGCTGAGACTGCGGCAAACGGCGTTTCAGCTCCTGTGAACCACTTTTATACATATTGGCCTTTAATATGCACTATTATAGTTTATATTATTTAGCATAAAATAATGTAAAAAAAAAAAGCTCTTTTCCGAGATTTCTGGCATAAATACAGTGTGTCCTATCATGTTTCATGGAAACAAGGTGAACAGCCCATTTCAAGCTTGTCAGATGTGTGCTTATATAAGGTATCACGAAAACGCATGAAAGAAAGGCGCTAGAGTGCTGACACTGCGGCAAACAGCGTTTCAGCTCCTTTGAAGTACTTTTATACATGCCTGCAGGATTCGCTCAAAACACATGCTGATCCCTAAGATTGCATGAAAATGATCATAACACACACAAAATCATCAGATTTTCGAGTGTAAATCATATTTTTATCAACATATTGGCCTTTAATATGCACTATTATTTTGTATAAAATATTGTAAAAAAAAAAAGACTTTTCCGAGATTTCTGCCATAACCACAGTGTGTCCTATCTTGATTCATGGTGAAAGAGCCCATTTCAAGCTTGCCAGATGTGTGCTTATATAAGGTATCACGAAAAAGCATGAAAGAAAGGAACTAGAGCGCTGAGACTGCGGCAATCTGCGTTTCAGCTCCTGTGAACCACTTTTATACATGCCTGCAGGGATTCGCTCAAAACACATGCTGATCCCTAAGATTGCATGAAAATGATCATAGCACACACAAATCATCAGATTGTCTAGTGTAAATCATATTTTTATCAACATAGCCTCTTATATAAACTAGCATATTTTATATTATTTAGCGTAAAATTATGTAAAAAAAAAAGGACTTTTCCGAGATTTCTGGCATAAACAGTGTGTGCTAGCTTGATTCATGGTGAAACAGGCGCTAGAGCGCTGAGACTGCGGCAAACGGCGTTTCAGCTCCTGTGAACCACTTTTATACATGCCTGCAGGGATTCGCTAAAAACACATGCTGATCCCTAAGATTGCATGAAAATGATCATAACACACACAAAATCATCAGATTTTTCGAGTGTAAATCATATTTTTATCAACATATTGGCCTTTAATATGCACTAATATATTTTATATTTTTTGTATAAAATATTGTAAAAACAAAAAAAGGACTTTTCCGAGATTTCTGGCATAACCACAGTGTGTCCTATCTTGATTCATGGTGAAACAGCCCATTTCAAGCTTGCCAGATGTGTGCTTATATAAGGTATCACGAAAAAGCATGAAAGAAAGGAACTAGAGCGCTGAGACTGCGGCAATCGGCGTTTCAGCTCCTGTGAACCACTTTTATACATGCCTGCAGGGATTCGCTCAAAACACATGCTGATCCCTAAGATTGCATGAAAATGATCATAGCACACACAAATCATCAGATTGTCTAGTGTAAATCATATTTTTACCAACATAGCCTCTTTTATAAACTAGCATATTTTATATTATTTAGCGTAAAATTATGTAAAAAAAAAAGGACTTTTCCGAGATTTCTGGCATAAACAGTGTGTGCTAGCTTGATTAATGGTGAAACAGGCGCTAGAGCGCTGAGACTGCGGCAAACAGCGTTTCAGCTCCTGTGAAGCACTTTTATACATGCCTGCAGGATTTGCTCAAAACACATGCTGATCCCTAATATTGCATGAAAATGATCATAACACACACAAAATCATCAGATTTTCGAGTGTAAATCATATTTTTATCAACATATTGGCCTTTAATATGCACTATTATTTTGTATAAAATATTGTAAAAAAAAAGGACTTTTCCGAGATTTCTGGCATAACCACAGTGTGTCCTATCTTGATTCATGGTGAAACAGCCCATTTCAAGCTTGTCAGATGTGTGCTTATATAAGGTATCACGAAAAAGCATGAAAGAAAGGAACTAGAGCGCTGAGACTGCGGCAAACGGCGTTTCAGCTCCTGTGAACCACTTTTATACATATTGGCCTTTAATATGCACTATTATAGTTTATATTATTTAGCATAAAATAATGTAAAAAAAAAAGCTCTTTTCCGAGATTTGTGGCATAAATACAGTGTGTCCTATCATGTTTCATGGAAACAAGGTGAAACAGCCCATTTCAAGCTTGTCAGATGTGTGCTTATATAAGGTATCACGAAAACGCATGAAAGAAAGGCGCTAGAGTGCTGACACTGCGGCAAACAGCGTTTCAGCTCCTTTGAAGTACTTTTATACATGCCTGCAGGATTTGCTCAAAACACATGCTGATCCCTAAGATTGCATGAAAATGATCATAACACACACAAAATCATCAGATTTTTCGAGTGTAAATCATATTTTTATCAACATATTGGCCTTTAATATGCACTAATATATTTTATATTTTTTGTATAAAATATTGTAAAAACAAAAAAAGGACTTTTCCGAGATTTCTGGCATAACCACAGTGTGTCCTATCTTGATTCATGGTGAAACAGCCCATTTCAAGCTTGCCAGATGTGTGCTTATATAAGGTATCACGAAAAAGCATGAAAGAAAGGAACTAGAGCGCTGAGACTGCGGCAATCGGCGTTTCAGCTCCTGTGAACCACTTTTATAAATGCCTGCAGGGATTCGCTCAAAACACATGCTGATCCCTAAGATTGCATGAAAATGATCATAGCACACACAAATCATCAGATTGTCTAGTGTAAATCATATTTTTATCAACATAGCCTCTTATATAAACTAGCATATTTTATATTATTTAGCGTAAAATTATGTAAAAAAAAGGACTTTTCCGAGATTTCTGGCATAAACAGTGTGTGCTAGCTTGATTCATGGTGAAACAGGCGCTAGAGCGCTGAGACTGCGGCAAACAGCGTTTCAGCTCCTGTGAACCACTTTTATACATGCCTGCAGGATTTGTTCAAAACACATGCTGATCCCTAAGATTGCATGAAAATGATCATAACACACACAAAATCATCAGATTTTCGAGTGTAAATCATATTTTTATCAACATATTGGCCTTTAATATGCACTATTATTTTGTATAAAATATTGTAAAAAAAAGGACTTTTCCGAGATTTCTGGCATAACCACAGTGTGTCCTATCTTGATTCATGGTGAAAGAACCCATTTCAAGCTTAACAGATGTGTGCTTATATAAGGTATCACGAAAAAGCATGAAAGAAAGGAACTAGAGCGCTGAGACTGCGGCAAACGGCGTTTCAGCTCCTGTGAACCACTTTTATACATATTGGCCGTTAATATGCTACAGCGCTGAGACTGCGGCAAACGGCTTTTCAGCTCCTTTTGTACATGCCTGCAAAGATTCACTCAAAACACATGCTGATACCTAAGATTGCATGAAAATGATCTTAGCACACACAAATCATCAGTTTTTCGAGTGCAAAATCATATTTTTATCAACTTATTGGCCTTTAATATGAACTATTATAGTTTATATTATTTTGCATAAAATAATGCAAAAAAGCCTTTTTCTGAGATTTCTGACATAAACTCACTGAGTCCTATCATGTTTCATGGAAACAAGGTGAAACAGCCCATTTCAAGCTTGTCAGATGTGTGCTTATAATAAGGTTTCACAAAAAAGCAAGATAGAAAGGCGCTACAGCGCTGAGACTGCGGCAAACGGCTTTTCAGCTCCTTTTGTACATGCCTGCAGGGATTCACTCAAAACACATGCTGATAGCTAAGATTGCATGAAAATGATCATAGCACACACAAATCATCAGATTTCCGAGTGTAAATTATATCTTTATTAACATATTGGCATTTAATATGAAATATTATAGTTTATATTAATTAGCATGAAATAATGTTAAAAAGCTCTTTTCCGAGTTTTCTGGCATGAACACAGTGTGTCCAATCATGATTCATGGAAACAAGGTGAAACAGCCCATTTCAAGCTTGTCAGATGTGTGCTTATAATAAGGTTTCACGAAAAAGCAAGATAGAAACGCGCTACAGCGCTGAGACTGCGGCAAACGGCTTTTCAGCTCCTTTTGTACATGCCTGCAGGAATTCACTCAAAACACATGCTGATACCTAAGAATGCATGAAAATGATCATAGCACACACAAATCATCAGATTTCCGAGTGTAAATTATATTTTTATTAACATATTGGCATTTAATATGAACTATTATAGTTTATATTATTTTGCATAAAATAATGCAAAAAAGCCTTTTTCTGAGATTTCTGACATAAACTCACTGAGTCCTATCATGTTTCATGGAAACAAGGTGAAACAGCCCATTTCAAGCTTGTCAGATGTGTGCTTATAATAAGGTTTCACGAAAAAGCAAGATAGAAAGGCGCTACAGCGCTGAGACTGCGGCAAACGGCTTTTCAGCTCCTTTTGTACATGCCTGCAAAGATTCACTCAAAACACATGCTGATAGCTAAGATTGCATGAAAATGATCATAGCACACACAAATCATCAGATTTCCGCGTGTAAATTATATTTTTAACAACATATTGGCATTTAATATGAACTATTATAGTTTATATTATTTTGCATAAAATAATGCAAAAAAGCCTTTTTCTGAGATTTCTGACATAAACTCACTGAGTCCTATCATGTTTCATGGAAACAAGGTGAAACAGCCCATTTCAAGCTTGTCAGATGTGTGCTTATAATAAGGTTTCACGAAAAAGCAAGATAGAAAGGCGCTACAGCGCTGAGACTGCGGCAAACGGCTTTTCAGCTCCTTTTGTACATGCCTGCAAAGATTCACTCAAAACACATGCTGATACCTAAGATTGCATGAAAATGATCATAGCACACACAAATCATCAGTTTTTCGAGTGCAAAATCATATTTTTATCAACTTATTGGCCTTTAATATGAACTATTATATTTTATATTATTTAGCATGAAATAATGTTAAAAAGCTCTTTTCCGAGTTTTCTGGCATGAACACAGTGTGTCCAATCATGATTCATGGAAACAAGGTGAAACAGCCCATTTCAAGCTTGTCAGATGTGTGCTTATAATAAGGTTTCACGGAAAAGCAAGATAGAAAGGCGCTACAGCGCTGAGACTGCGGCAAACGGCTTTTCAGCTCCTTTTGTACATGCCTGCAGGGATTCACTCAAAACACATGCTGATACCTAAGATTGCATGAAAATGATCATAGCACACACAAATCATCAGATTTCCGAGTGTAAATTATATTTTTAACAACATATTGGCATTTAATATGAACTATTATAGTTTATATTATTTTGCATAAAATAATGCAAAAAAGCCTTTTTCTGAGATTTCTGACATAAACTCACTGAGTCCTATCATGTTTCATGGAAACAAGGTGAAACAGCCCATTTCAAGCTTGTCAGATGTGTGCTTATAATAAGGTTTCACGAAAAAGCAAGATAGAAAGGCGCTACAGCGCTGAGACTGCGGCAAACGGCTTTTCAGCTCCTTTTGTACATGCCTGCAGGGATTCACTCAAAACACATGCTGATAGCTAAGATTGCATGAAAATGATCATAGCACACACAAATCATCAGATTTCCGAGTGTAAATTATATCTTTATTAACATATTGGCATTTAATATGAACTATTATAGTTTATATTATTTTGCATAAAATAATGCAAAAAAGCCTTTTTCTGAGATTTCTGACATAAACTCACTGAGTCCTATCATGTTTCATGGAAACAAGGTGAAACAGCCCATTTCAAGCTTGTCAGATGTGTGCTTATAATAAGGTTTCACGGAAAAGCAAGATAGAAAGGCGCTACAGCGCTGAGACTGCGGCAAACGGCTTTTCAGCTCCTTTTGTACATGCCTGCAGGGATTCACTCAAAACACATGCTGATAGCTAAGATTGCATGAAAATGATCATAGCACACACAAATCATCAGATTTCCGAGTGTAAATTATATTTTTATTAACATATTGGCATTTAATATGAACTATTATAGTTTATATTATTTTGCATAAAATAATGCAAAAAAGCCTTTTTCTGAGATTTCTGACATAAACTCACTGAGTCCTATCATGATTCATGGAAACAAGGTGAAACAGCCCATTTCAAGCTTGTCAGATGTGTGCTTATAATAAGGTTTCACGAAAAAGCAAGATAGAAAGGCGCTACAGCGCTGAGACTGCGGCAAACGGCTTTTCAGCTCCTTTTGTACATGCCTGCAAAGATTCACTCAAAACACATGCTGATACCTAAGATTGCATGAAAATGATCATAGCACACACAAATCATCAGTTTTTCGAGTGCAAAATCATATTTTTATCAACTTATTGGCCTTTAATATGAACTATTATATTTTATATTATTTAGCATCAAATAATGTTAAAAAGCTCTTTTCCGAGTTTTCTGGCATGAACACAGTGTGTCCAATCATGATTCATGGAAACAAGGTGAAACAGCCCATTTCAAGCTTGTCAGATGTGTGCTTATAATAAGGTTTCACGGAAAAGCAAGATAGAAAGGCGCTACAGCGCTGAGACTGCGGCAAACGGCTTTTCAGCTCCTTTTGTACATGCCTGCAGGGATTCACTCAAAACACATGCTGATAGCTAAGATTGCATGAAAATGATCATAGCACACACAAATCATCAGATTTCCGAGTGTAAATTATATCTTTATTAACATATTGGCATTTAATATGAACTATTATAGTTTATATTATTTTGCATAAAATAATGCAAAAAAGCCTTTTTCTGAGATTTCTGACATAAACTCACTGAGTCCTATCATGTTTCATGGAAACAAGGTGAAACAGCCCATTTCAAGCTTGTCAGATGTGTGCTTATAATAAGGTTTCACGAAAAAGCAAGATAGAAAGGCGCTACAGCGCTGAGACTGCGGCAAACGGCTTTTCAGCTCCTTTTGTACATGCCTGCAGGAATTCACTCAAAACACATGCTGATACCTAAGACTGCATGAAAATGATCATAGCACACACAAATCATCAGATTTCCGAGTGTAAATTATATTTTTATTAACATATTGGCATTTAATATGAACTATTATAGTTTATATTATTTTGCATAAAATAATGCAAAAAAGCCTTTTTCTGAGATTTCTGACATAAACTCACTGAGTCCTATCATGTTTCATGGAAACAAGGTGAAACAGCCCATTTCAAGCTTGTCAGATGTGTGCTTATAATAAGGTTTCACGGAAAAGCAAGATAGAAAGGCGCTACAGCGCTGAGACTGCGGCAAACGGCTTTTCAGCTCCTTTTGTACATGCCTGCAAAGATTCACTCAAAACACATGCTGATACCTAAGATTGCATGAAAATGATCATAGCACACACAAATCATCAGTTTTTCGAGTGCAAAATCATATTTTTATCAACTTATTGGCCTTTAATATGAACTATTATATTTTATATTATTTAGCATGAAATAATGTTAGAAAGCTCTTTTCCAAGCTTTCTGGCATGAACACAGTATGTCCTATCATGATTCATGGAAACAAGGTGAAACAGCCCATTTCAAGCTTGTCAGATGTGTGCTTATAATAAGGTTTCACGAAAAAGCAAGATAGAAAGGCGCTACAGCGCTGAGACTGCGGCAAACGGCTTTTCAGCTCCTTTTGTACATGCCTGCAGGGATTCACTCAAAACACATGCTGATAGCTAAGATTGCATGAAAATGATCATAGCACACACAAATCATCAGATTTCCGAGTGTAAATTATATCTTTATTAACATATTGGCATTTAATATGAACTATTATAGTTTATATTATTTTGCATAAAATAATGCAAAAAAGCCTTTTTCTGAGATTTCTGACATAAACTCACTGAGTCCTATCATGTTTCATGGAAACAAGGTGAAACAGCCCATTTCAAGCTTGTCAGATGTGTGCTTATAATAAGGTTTCACGAAAAAGCAAGATAGAAACGCGCTACAGCGCTGAGACTGCGGCAAACGGCTTTTCAGCTCCTTTTGTACATGCCTGCAGGGATTCACTCAAAACACATGCTGATAGCTAAGATTGCATGAAAATGATCATAGCACACACAAATCATCAGATTTCCGAGTGTAAATTATATCTTTATTAACATATTGGCATTTAATATGAACTATTATAGTTTATATTATTTTGCATAAAATAATGCAAAAAAGCCTTTTTCTGAGATTTCTGACATAAACTCACTGAGTCCTATCATGATTCATGGAAACAAGGTGAAACAGCCCATTTCAAGCTTGTCAGATGTGTGCTTATAATAAGGTTTCACGAAAAAGCAAGATAGAAAGGCGCTACAGCGCTGAGACTGCGGCAAACGGCTTTTCAGCTCCTTTTGTACATGCCTGCAAAGATTCACTCAAAACACATGCTGATACCTAAGATTGCATGAAAATGATCATAGCACACACAAATCATCAGTTTTTCGAGTGCAAAATCATATTTTTATCAACTTATTGGCCTTTAATATGAACTATTATATTTTATATTATTTAGCATCAAATAATGTTAAAAAGCTCTTTTCCGAGTTTTCTGGCATGAACACAGTGTGTCCAATCATGATTCATGGAAACAAGGTGAAACAGCCCATTTCAAGCTTGTCAGATGTGTGCTTATAATAAGGTTTCACGGAAAAGCAAGATAGAAAGGCGCTACAGCGCTGAGACTGCGGCAAACGGCTTTTCAGCTCCTTTTGTACATGCCTGCAGGGATTCACTCAAAACACATGCTGATAGCTAAGATTGCATGAAAATGATCATAGCACACACAAATCATCAGATTTCCGCGTGTAAATTATATTTTTAACATATTGGCATTTAATATGAACTATTATAGTTTATATTATTTTGCATAAAATAATGCAAAAAAGCCTTTTTCTGAGATTTCTGACATAAACTCACTGAGTCCTATCATGTTTCATGGAAACAAGGTGAAACAGCCCATTTCAAGCTTGTCAGATGTGTGCTTATAATAAGGTTTCACGAAAAAGCAAGATAGAAAGGCGCTACAGCGCTGAGACTGCGGCAAACGGCTTTTCAGCTCCTTTTGTACATGCCTGCAGGGATTCACTCAAAACACATGCTGATAGCTAAGATTGCATGAAAATGATCATAGCACACACAAATCATCAGATTTCCGAGTGTAAATTATATCTTTATTAACATATTGGCATTTAATATGAACTATTATAGTTTATATTATTTTGCATAAAATAATGCAAAAAAGCCTTTTTCTGAGATTTCTGACATAAACTCACTGAGTCCTATCATGATTCATGGAAACAAGGTGAAACAGCCCATTTCAAGCTTGTCAGATGTGTGCTTATAATAAGGTTTCACGAAAAAGCAAGATAGAAAGGCGCTACAGCGCTGAGACTGCGGCAAACGGCTTTTCAGCTCCTTTTGTACATGCCTGCAAAGATTCACTCAAAACACATGCTGATACCTAAGATTGCATGAAAATGATCATACCACACACAAATCATCAGTTTTTCGAGTTCAAAATCATATTTTTATCAACTTATTGGCCTTTAATATGAACTATTATATTTTATATTATTTAGCATGAAATAATGTTAAAAAGCTCTTTTCCGAGTTTTCTGGCATGAACACAGTGTGTCCAATCATGATTCATGGAAACAAGGTGAAACAGCCCATTTCAAGCTTGTCAGATGTGTGCTTATAATAAGGTTTCACGAAAAAGCAAGATAGAAACGCGCTACAGCGCTGAGACTGCGGCAAACGGCTTTTCAGCTCCTTTTGTACATGCCTGCAGGAATTCACTCAAAACACATGCTGATACCTAAGACTGCATGAAAATGATCATAGCACACACAAATCATCAGATTTCCGAGTGTAAATTATATTTTTATTAACATATTGGCATTTAATATGAACTATTATAGTTTATATTATTTTGCATAAAATAATGCAAAAAAGCCTTTTTCTGAGATTTCTGACATAAACTCACTGAGTCCTATCATGTTTCATGGAAACAAGGTGAAACAGCCCATTTCAAGCTTGTCAGATGTGTGCTTATAATAAGGTTTCACGGAAAAGCAAGATAGAAAGGCGCTACAGCGCTGAGACTGCGGCAAACGGCTTTTCAGCTCCTTTTGTACATGCCTGCAAAGATTCACTCAAAACACATGCTGATACCTAAGATTGCATGAAAATGATCATAGCACACACAAATCATCAGTTTTTCGAGTGCAAAATCATATTTTTATCAACTTATTGGCCTTTAATATGAACTATTATATTTTATATTATTTAGCATGAAATAATGTTAAAAAGCTCTTTTCCGAGTTTTCTGGCATGAACACAGTGTGTCCAATCATGTTTCATGGAAACAAGGTGAAACAGCCCATTTCAAGCTTGTCAGATGTGTGCTTATAATAAGGTTTCACGAAAAAGCAAGATAGAAAGGCGCTACAGCGCTGAGACTGCGGCAAACGGCTTTTCAGCTCCTTTTGTACATGCCTGCAGGGATTCACTCAAAACACATGCTGATAGCTAAGATTGCATGAAAATGATCATAGCACACACAAATCATCAGATTTCCGAGTGTAAATTATATTTTATTAACATATTGGCATTTAATATGAACTATTATAGTTTATATTATTTTGCATAAAATAATGCAAAAAAGCCTTTTTCTGAGATTTCTGACATAAACTCACTGAGTCCTATCATGTTTCATGGAAACAAGGTGAAACAGCCCATTTCAAGCTTGTCAGATGTGTGCTTATAATAAGGTTTCACGAAAAAGCAAGATAGAAAGGCGCTACAGCGCTGAGACTGCGGCAAACGGCTTTTCAGCTCCTTTTGTACATGCCTGCAGGGATTCACTCAAAACACATGCTGATAGCTAAGATTGCATGAAAATGATCATAGCACACACAAATCATCAGATTTCCGAGTGTAAATTATATCTTTATTAACATATTGGCATTTAATATGAACTATTATAGTTTATATTATTTTGCATAAAATAATGCAAAAAAGCCTTTTTCTGAGATTTCTGACATAAACTCACTGAGTCCTATCATGATTCATGGAAACAAGGTGAAACAGCCCATTTCAAGCTTGTCAGATGTGTGCTTATAATAAGGTTTCACGAAAAAGCAAGATAGAAAGGCGCTACAGCGCTGAGACTGCGGCAAACGGCTTTTCAGCTCCTTTTGTACATGCCTGCAAAGATTCACTCAAAACACATGCTGATACCTAAGATTGCATGAAAATGATCATAGCACACACAAATCATCAGTTTTTCGAGTGCAAAATCATATTTTTATCAACTTATTGGCCTTTAATATGAACTATTATATTTTATATTATTTAGCATGAAATAATGTTAAAAAGCTCTTTTCCGAGTTTTCTGGCATGAACACAGTGTGTCCAATCATGATTCATGGAAACAAGGTGAAACAGCCCATTTCAAGCTTGTCAGATGTGTGCTTATAATAAGGTTTCACGAAAAAGCAAGATAGAAACGCGCTACAGCGCTGAGACTGCGGCAAACGGCTTTTCAGCTCCTTTTGTACATGCCTGCAGGGATTCACTCAAAACACATGCTGATAGCTAAGATTGCATGAAAATGATCATAGCACACACAAATCATCAGATTTCCGAGTGTAAATTATATTTTTAACAACATATTGGCATTTAATATGAACTATTATAGTTTATATTATTTTGCATAAAATAATGCAAAAAAGCCTTTTTCTGAGATTTCTGACATAAACTCACTGAGTCCTATCATGTTTCATGGAAACAAGGTGAAACAGCCCATTTCAAGCTTGTCAGATGTGTGCTTATAATAAGGTTTCACGGAAAAGCAAGATAGAAAGGCGCTACAGCGCTGAGACTGCGGCAAACGGCTTTTCAGCTCCTTTTGTACATGCCTGCAGGGATTCACTCAAAACACATGCTGATAGCTAAGATTGCATGAAAATGATCATAGCACACACAAATCATCAGATTTCCGAGTGTAAATTATATCTTTATTAACATATTGGCATTTAATATGAACTATTATAGTTTATATTATTTTGCATAAAATAATGCAAAAAAGCCTTTTTCTGAGATTTCTGACATAAACTCACTGAGTCCTATCATGTTTCATGGAAACAAGGTGAAACAGCCCATTTCAAGCTTGTCAGATGTGTGCTTATAATAAGGTTTCACGAAAAAGCAAGATAGAAAGGCGCTACAGCGCTGAGACTGCGGCAAACGGCTTTTCAGCTCCTTTTGTACATGCCTGCAAAGATTCACTCAAAACACATGCTGATACCTAAGATTGCATGAAAATGATCATACCACACACAAATCATCAGTTTTTCGAGTGCAAAATCATATTTTTATCAACTTATTGGCCTTTAATATGAACTATTATATTTTATATTATTTAGCATGAAATAATGTTAAAAAGCTCTTTTCCGAGTTTTCTGGCATGAACACAGTGTGTCCAATCATGATTCATGGAAACAAGGTGAAACAGCCCATTTCAAGCTTGTCAGATGTGTGCTTATAATAAGGTTTCACGGAAAAGCAAGATAGAAAGGCGCTACAGCGCTGAGACTGCGGCAAACGGCTTTTCAGCTCCTTTTGTACATGCCTGCAGGATTCACTCAAAACACATGCTGATACCTAAGATTGCATGAAAATGATCATAGCACACACAAATCATCAGATTTCCGAGTGTAAATTATATTTTTATAACATATTGGCATTTAATATGAACTATTATAGTTTATATTATTTTGCATAAAATAATGCAAAAAAGCCTTTTTCTGAGATTTCTGACATAAACTCACTGAGTCCTATCATGTTTCATGGAAACAAGGTGAAACAGCCCATTTCAAGCTTGTCAGATGTGTGCTTATAATAAGGTTTCACGAAAAAGCAAGATAGAAAGGCGCTACAGCGCTGAGACTGCGGCAAACGGATTTTCAGCTCCTTTTGTACATGCCTGCAGGGATTCACTCAAAACACATGCTGATACCTAAGATTGCATGAAAATGATCATAGCACACACAAATCATCAGATTTCCGAGTGTAAATTATATTTTTATTAACATATTGGCATTTAATATGAACTATTATAGTTTATATTATTTTGCATAAAATAATGCAAAAAAGCCTTTTTCTGAGATTTCTGACATAAACTCACTGAGTCCTATCATGTTTCATGGAAACAAGGTGAAACAGCCCATTTCAAGCTTGTCAGATGTGTGCTTATAATAAGGTTTCACGAAAAAGCAAGATAGAAAGGCGCTACAGCGCTGAGACTGCGGCAAACGGCTTTTCAGCTCCTTTTGTACATGCCTGCAGGGATTCACTCAAAACACATGCTGATAGCTAAGATTGCATGAAAATGATCATAGCACACACAAATCATCAGATTTCCGAGTGTAAATTATATCTTTATTAACATATTGGCATTTAATATGAACTATTATAGTTTATATTATTTTGCATAAAATAATGCAAAAAAGCCTTTTTCTGAGATTTCTGACATAAACTCACTGAGTCCTATCATGATTCATGGAAACAAGGTGAAACAGCCCATTTCAAGCTTGTCAGATGTGTGCTTATAATAAGGTTTCACGAAAAAGCAAGATAGAAAGGCGCTACAGCGCTGAGACTGCGGCAAACGGCTTTTCAGCTCCTTTTGTACATGCCTGCAAAGATTCACTCAAAACACATGCTGATACCTAAGATTGCATGAAAATGATCATACCACACACAAATCATCAGTTTTTCGAGTTCAAAATCATATTTTTATCAACTTATTGGCCTTTAATATGAACTATTATATTTTATATTATTTAGCATGAAATAATGTTAAAAAGCTCTTTTCCGAGTTTTCTGGCATGAACACAGTGTGTCCAATCATGATTCATGGAAACAAGGTGAAACAGCCCATTTCAAGCTTGTCAGATGTGTGCTTATAATAAGGTTTCACGAAAAAGCAAGATAGAAACGCGCTACAGCGCTGAGACTGCGGCAAACGGCTTTTCAGCTCCTTTTGTACATGCCTGCAGGAATTCACTCAAAACACATGCTGATACCTAAGACTGCATGAAAATGATCATAGCACACACAAATCATCAGATTTCCGAGTGTAAATTATATTTTTATTAACATATTGGCATTTAATATGAACTATTATAGTTTATATTATTTTGCATAAAATAATGCAAAAAAGCCTTTTTCTGAGTATTCTGACATAAACTCACTGAGTCCTATCATGTTTCATGGAAACAAGGTGAAACAGCCCATTTCAAGCTTGTCAGATATGTGCTTATAATAAGGTTTCACGGAAAAGCAAGATAGAAAGGCGCTACAGCGCTGAGACTGCGGCAAACGGCTTTTCAGCTCCTTTTGTACATGCCTGCAAAGATTCACTCAAAACACATGCTGATACCTAAGATTGCATGAAAATGATCATAGCACACACAAATCATCAGTTTTTCGAGTGCAAAATCATATTTTTATCAACTTATTGGCCTTTAATATGAACTATTATATTTTATATTATTTAGCATGAAATAATGTTAAAAAGCTCTTTTCCGAGTTTCTGGCATGAACACAGTATGTCCTATCATGATTCATGGAAACAAGGTGAAACAGCCCATTTCAAGCTTGTCAGATGTGTGCTTATAATAAGGTTTCACGAAAAAGCAAGATAGAAAGGCGCTACAGCGCTGAGACTGCGGCAAACGGCTTTTCAGCTCCTTTTGTACATGCCTGCAAAGATTCACTCAAAACACATGCTGATACCTAAGATTGCATGAAAATGATCATAGCACACACAAATCATCAGATTTTCCGAGTGTAAATTATATTTTTATCAACATATTGGCATTTAATATGAACTATTATAGTTTATATTATTTAGCATAAATAATGCTAAAAAAGCCTTTTTCTGAGATTTCTGACATAAACTCACTGAGTCCTATCATGTTTCATGGAAACAAGGTGAAACAGCCCATTTCAAGCTTGTCAGATGTGTGCTTATAATAAGGTTTCACGGAAAAGCAAGATAGAAAGGCGCTACAGCGCTGAGACTGCGGCAAACGGCTTTTCAGCTCCTTTTGTACATGCCTGCAGGGATTCACTCAAAACACATGCTGATAGCTAAGATTGCATGAAAATGATCATAGCACACACAAATCATCAGATTTCCGAGTGTAAATTATATTTTTAACAACATATTGGCATTTAATATGAACTATTATAGTTTATATTATTTTGCATAAAATAATGCAAAAAAGCCTTTTTCTGAGATTTCTGACATAAACTCACTGAGTCCTATCATGTTTCATGGAAACAAGGTGAAACAGCCCATTTCAAGCTTGTCAGATGTGTGCTTATAATAAGGTTTCACGAAAAAGCAAGATAGAAAGGCGCTACAGCGCTGAGACTGCGGCAAACGGCTTTTCAGCTCCTTTTGTACATGCCTGCAGGGATTCACTCAAAACACATGCTGATACCTAAGATTGCATGAAAATGATCATAGCACACACAAATCATCAGATTTCCGAGTGTAAATTATATCTTTATTAACATATTGGCATTTAATATGAACTATTATAGTTTATATTATTTTGCATAAAATAATGCAAAAAAGCCTTTTTCTGAGATTTCTGACATAAACTCACTGAGTCCTATCATGTTTCATGGAAACAAGGTGAAACAGCCCATTTCAAGCTTGTCAGATGTGTGCTTATAATAAGGTTTCACGGAAAAGCAAGATAGAAAGGCGCTACAGCGCTGAGACTGCGGCAAACGGCTTTTCAGCTCCTTTTGTACATGCCTGCAAAGATTCACTCAAAACACATGCTGATACCTAAGATTGCATGAAAATGATCATAGCACACACAAATCATCAGATTTCCGAGTGTAAATTATATTTTTAACAACATATTGGCATTTAATATGAACTATTATAGTTTATATTATTTTGCATAAAATAATGCAAAAAGCCTTTTTCTGAGATTTCTGACATAAACTCACTGAGTCCTATCATGTTTCATGGAAACAAGGTGAAACAGCCCATTTCAAGCTTGTCAGATGTGTGCTTATAATAAGGTTTCACGAAAAAGCAAGATAGAAAGGCGCTACAGCGCTGAGACTGCGGCAAACGGCTTTTCAGCTCCTTTTGTACATGCCTGCAAAGATTCACTCAAAACACATGCTGATACCTAAGATTGCATGAAAATGATCATAGCACACACAAATCATCAGTTTTTCGAGTGCAAAATCATATTTTTATCAACTTATTGGCCTTTAATATGAACTATTATATTTTATATTATTTAGCATGAAATAATGTTAAAAAGCTCTTTTCCGAGTTTTCTGGCATGAACACAGTGTGTCCAATCATGATTCATGGAAACAAGGTGAAACAGCCCATTTCAAGCTTGTCAGATGTGTGCTTATAATAAGGTTTCACGGAAAAAGCAAGATAGAAAGGCGCTACAGCGCTGAGACTGCGGCAAACGGCTTTTCAGCTCCTTTTGTACATGCCTGCAGGGATTCACTCAAAACACATGCTGATACCTAAGATTGCATGAAAATGATCATAGCACACACAAATCATCAGATTTCCGAGTGTAAATTATATTTTTAACAACATATTGGCATTTAATATGAACTATTATAGTTTATATTATTTTGCATAAAATAATGCAAAAAAGCCTTTTTCTGAGATTTCTGACATAAACTCACTGAGTCCTATCATGTTTCATGGAAACAAGGTGAAACAGCCCATTTCAAGCTTGTCAGATGTGTGCTTATAATAAGGTTTCACGAAAAAGCAAGATAGAAAGGCGCTACAGCGCTGAGACTGCGGCAAACGGCTTTTCAGCTCCTTTTGTACATGCCTGCAGGGATTCACTCAAAACACATGCTGATAGCTAAGATTGCATGAAAATGATCATAGCACACACAAATCATCAGATTTCCGAGTGTAAATTATATCTTTATTAACATATTGGCATTTAATATGAACTATTATAGTTTATATTATTTTGCATAAAATAATGCAAAAAAGCCTTTTTCTGAGATTTCTGACATAAACTCACTGAGTCCTATCATGATTCATGGAAACAAGGTGAAACAGCCCATTTCAAGCTTGTCAGATGTGTGCTTATAATAAGGTTTCACGAAAAAGCAAGATAGAAAGGCGCTACAGCGCTGAGACTGCGGCAAACGGCTTTTCAGCTCCTTTTGTACATGCCTGCAAAGATTCACTCAAAACACATGCTGATACCTAAGATTGCATGAAAATGATCATACCACACACAAATCATCAGTTTTTCGAGTTCAAAATCATATTTTTATCAACTTATTGGCCTTTAATATGAACTATTATATTTTATATTATTTAGCATGAAATAATGTTAAAAAGCTCTTTTCCGAGTTTTCTGGCATGAACACAGTGTGTCCAATCATGATTCATGGAAACAAGGTGAAACAGCCCATTTCAAGCTTGTCAGATGTGTGCTTATAATAAGGTTTCACGAAAAAGCAAGATAGAAACGCGCTACAGCGCTGAGACTGCGGCAAACGGCTTTTCAGCTCCTTTTGTACATGCCTGCAGGAATTCACTCAAAACACATGCTGATACCTAAGACTGCATGAAAATGATCATAGCACACACAAATCATCAGATTTCCGAGTGTAAATTATATTTTATTAACATATTGGCATTTAATATGAACTATTATAGTTTATATTATTTTGCATAAAATAATGCAAAAAAGCCTTTTTCTGAGATTTCTGACATAAACTCACTGAGTCCTATCATGTTTCATGGAAACAAGGTGAAACAGCCCATTTCAAGCTTGTCAGATGTGTGCTTATAATAAGGTTTCACGGAAAAGCAAGATAGAAAGGCGCTACAGCGCTGAGACTGCGGCAAACGGCTTTTCAGCTCCTTTTGTACATGCCTGCAGGGATTCACTCAAAACACATGCTGATAGCTAAGATTGCATGAAAATGATCATAGCACACACAAATCATCAGATTTCCGCGTGTAAATTATATTTTTAACAACATATTGGCATTTAATATGAACTATTATAGTTTATATTATTTTGCATAAAATAATGCAAAAAAGCCTTTTTCTGAGATTTCTGACATAAACTCACTGAGTCCTATCATGTTTCATGGAAACAAGGTGAAACAGCCCATTTCAAGCTTGTCAGATGTGTGCTTATAATAAGGTTTCACGAAAAAGCAAGATAGAAAGGCGCTACAGCGCTGAGACTGCGGCAAACGGCTTTTCAGCTCCTTTTGTACATGCCTGCAAAGATTCACTCAAAACACATGCTGATACCTAAGATTGCATGAAAATGATCATACCACACACAAATCATCAGTTTTTCGAGTTCAAAATCATATTTTTATCAACTTATTGGCCTTTAATATGAACTATTATATTTTATATTATTTAGCATGAAATAATGTTAAAAAGCTCTTTTCCGAGTTTTCTGGCATGAACACAGTGTGTCCAATCATGATTCATGGAAACAAGGTGAAACAGCCCATTTCAAGCTTGTCAGATGTGTGCTTATAATAAGGTTTCACGAAAAAGCAAGATAGAAACGCGCTACAGCGCTGAGACTGCGGCAAACGGCTTTTCAGCTCCTTTTGTACATGCCTGCAAAGATTCACTCAAAACACATGCTGATACCTAAGATTGCATGAAAATGATCATAGCACACACAAATCATCAGATTTCCGAGTGTAAATTATATTTTTATTAACATATTGGCATTTAATATGAACTATTATAGTTTATATTATTTTGCATAAAATAATGCAAAAAAGCCTTTTTCTGAGATTTCTGACATAAACTCACTGAGTCCTATCATGTTTCATGGAAACAAGGTGAAACAGCCCATTTCAAGCTTGTCAGATGTGTGCTTATAATAAGGTTTCACGGAAAAGCAAGATAGAAAGGCGCTACAGCGCTGAGACTGCGGCAAACGGCTTTTCAGCTCCTTTTGTACATGCCTGCAGGGATTCACTCAAAACACATGCTGATACCTAAGATTGCATGAAAATGATCATAGCACACACAAATCATCAGATTTTCCGAGTGTAAATTATATTTTTATCAACATATTGGCATTTAATATGAACTATTATAGTTTATATTATTTTGCATAAAATAATGCAAAAAAGCCTTTTTCTGAGATTTCTGACATAAACTCACTGAGTCCTATCATGTTTCATGGAAACAAGGTGAAACAGCCCATTTCAAGCTTGTCAGATGTGTGCTTATAATAAGGTTTCACGAAAAAGCAAGATAGAAAGGCGCTACAGCGCTGAGACTGCGGCAAACGGCTTTTCAGCTCCTTTTGTACATGCCTGCAGGAATTCACTCAAAACACATGCTGATACCTAAGACTGCATGAAAATGATCATAGCACACACAAATCATCAGATTTCCGAGTGTAAATTATATTTTTATTAACATATTGGCATTTAATATGAACTATTATAGTTTATATTATTTTGCATAAAATAATGCAAAAAAGCCTTTTTCTGAGATTTCTGACATAAACTCACTGAGTCCTATCATGTTTCATGGAAACAAGGTGAAACAGCCCATTTCAAGCTTGTCAGATGTGTGCTTATAATAAGGTTTCACGGAAAAGCAAGATAGAAAGGCGCTACAGCGCTGAGACTGCGGCAAACGGCTTTTCAGCTCCTTTTGTACATGCCTGCAAAGATTCACTCAAAACACATGCTGATACCTAAGATTGCATGAAAATGATCATACCACACACAAATCATCAGTTTTTCGAGTGCAAAATCATATTTTTATCAACTTATTGGCCTTTAATATGAACTATTATATTTTATATTATTTAGCATGAAATAATGTTAAAAAGCTCTTTTCCGAGTTTTCTGGCATGAACACAGTGTGTCCAATCATGATTCATGGAAACAAGGTGAAACAGCCCATTTCAAGCTTGTCAGATGTGTGCTTATAATAAGGTTTCACGGAAAAGCAAGATAGAAAGGCGCTACAGCGCTGAGACTGCGGCAAACGGCTTTTCAGCTCCTTTTGTACATGCCTGCAGGGATTCACTCAAAACACATGCTGATACCTAAGATTGCATGAAAATGATCATAGCACACACAAATCATCAGATTTCCGAGTGTAAATTATATCTTTATAACATATTGGCATTTAATATGAACTATTATAGTTTATATTATTTTGCATAAAATAATGCAAAAAAGCCTTTTTCTGAGATTTCTGACATAAACTCACTGAGTCCTATCATGTTTCATGGAAACAAGGTGAAACAGCCCATTTCAAGCTTGTCAGATGTGTGCTTATAATAAGGTTTCACGAAAAAGCAAGATAGAAAGGCGCTACAGCGCTGAGACTGCGGCAAACGGCTTTTCAGCTCCTTTTGTACATGCCTGCAGGGATTCACTCAAAACACATGCTGATACCTAAGACTGCATGAAAATGATCATAGCACACACAAATCATCAGATTTCCGAGTGTAAATTATATTTTTATTAACATATTGGCATTTAATATGAACTATTATAGTTTATATTATTTTGCATAAAATAATGCAAAAAAGCCTTTTTCTGAGATTTCTGACATAAACTCACTGAGTCCTATCATGATTCATGGAAACAAGGTGAAACAGCCCATTTCAAGCTTGTCAGATGTGTGCTTATAATAAGGTTTCACGGAAAAGCAAGATAGAAAGGCGCTACAGCGCTGAGACTGCGGCAAACGGCTTTTCAGCTCCTTTTGTACATGCCTGCAAAGATTCACTCAAAACACATGCTGATACCTAAGATTGCATGAAAATGATCATAGCACACACAAATCATCAGTTTTTCGAGTGCAAAATCATATTTTTATCAACTTATTGGCCTTTAATATGAACTATTATATTTTATATTATTTTGCATAAAATAATGATATAAAGCTTTTTTCTTATATTTCTGACATAAACTCACTGAGTCCTATCATGATTCATGGAAACAAGGTGAAACAGCCCATTTCAAGCTTGTCAGATGTGTGCTTATAATAAGGTTTCACGGAAAAGCAAGATAGAAAGGCGCTACAGCACTGAGACTGCGGCAAACGGCTTTTCAGCTCCTTTTGTACATGCCTGCAGGATTCACTCAAAACACATGCTGATAGCTAAGATTGCATGAAAATGATCATAGCACACACAAATCATCAGATTTCCGAGTGTAAATTATATTTTTAACAACATATTGGCATTTAATATGAACTATTATAGTTTATATTATTTTGCATAAAATAATGCAAAAAAGCCTTTTTCTGAGATTTCTGACATAAACTCACTGAGTCCTATCATGTTTCATGGAAACAAGGTGAAACAGCCCATTTCAAGCTTGTCAGATGTGTGCTTATAATAAGGTTTCACGGAAAAAGCAAGATAGAAAGGCGCTACAGCGCTGAGACTGCGGCAAACGGCTTTTCAGCTCCTTTTGTACATGCCTGCAGGGATTCACTCAAAACACATGCTGATAGCTAAGATTGCATGAAAATGATCATAGCACACACAAATCATCAGATTTCCGAGTGTAAATTATATTTTTATAACATATTGGCATTTAATATGAACTATTATAGTTTATATTATTTTGCATAAAATAATGCAAAAAAGCCTTTTTCTGAGATTTCTGACATAAACTCACTGAGTCCTATCATGTTTCATGGAAACAAGGTGAAACAGCCCATTTCAAGCTTGTCAGATGTGTGCTTATAATAAGGTTTCACGAAAAAGCAAGATAGAAAGGCGCTACAGCGCTGAGACTGCGGCAAACGGCTTTTCAGCTCCTTTTGTACATGCCTGCAAAGATTCACTCAAAACACATGCTGATACCTAAGATTGCATGAAAATGATCATAGCACACACAAATCATCAGTTTTTCGAGTGCAAAATCATATTTTTATCAACTTATTGGCCTTTAATATGAACTATTATATTTTATATTATTTAGCATGAAATAATGTTAAAAAGCTCTTTTCCGAGTTTTCTGGCATGAACACAGTGTGTCCAATCATGATTCATGGAAACAAGGTGAAACAGCCCATTTCAAGCTTGTCAGATGTGTGCTTATAATAAGGTTTCACGGAAAAGCAAGATAGAAAGGCGCTACAGCGCTGAGACTGCGGCAAACGGCTTTTCAGCTCCTTTTGTACATGCCTGCAGGGATTCACTCAAAACACATGCTGATACCTAAGATTGCATGAAAATGATCATAGCACACACAAATCATCAGATTTCCGAGTGTAAATTATATTTTTAACAACATATTGGCATTTAATATGAACTATTATAGTTTATATTATTTTGCATAAAATAATGCAAAAAAGCCTTTTTCTGAGATTTCTGACATAAACTCACTGAGTCCTATCATGTTTCATGGAAACAAGGTGAAACAGCCCATTTCAAGCTTGTCAGATGTGTGCTTATAATAAGGTTTCACGAAAAAGCAAGATAGAAAGGCGCTACAGCGCTGAGACTGCGGCAAACGGCTTTTCAGCTCCTTTTGTACATGCCTGCAGGGATTCACTCAAAACACATGCTGATAGCTAAGATTGCATGAAAATGATCATAGCACACACAAATCATCAGATTTCCGAGTGTAAATTATATCTTTATTAACATATTGGCATTTAATATGAACTATTATAGTTTATATTATTTTGCATAAAATAATGCAAAAAAGCCTTTTTCTGAGATTTCTGACATAAACTCACTGAGTCCTATCATGATTCATGGAAACAAGGTGAAACAGCCCATTTCAAGCTTGTCAGATGTGTGCTTATAATAAGGTTTCACGAAAAAGCAAGATAGAAAGGCGCTACAGCGCTGAGACTGCGGCAAACGGCTTTTCAGCTCCTTTTGTACATGCCTGCAAAGATTCACTCAAAACACATGCTGATACCTAAGATTGCATGAAAATGATCATAGCACACACAAATCATCAGTTTTTCGAGTTCAAAATCATATTTTTATCAACTTATTGGCCTTTAATATGAACTATTATATTTTATATTATTTAGCATGAAATAATGTTAAAAAGCTCTTTTCCGAGTTTTCTGGCATGAACACAGTGTGTCCAATCATGATTCATGGAAACAAGGTGAAACAGCCCATTTCAAGCTTGTCAGATGTGTGCTTATAATAAGGTTTCACGAAAAAGCAAGATAGAAAGGCGCTACAGCGCTGAGACTGCGGCAAACGGCTTTTCAGCTCCTTTTGTACATGCCTGCAGGAATTCACTCAAAACACATGCTGATACCTAAGACTGCATGAAAATGATCATAGCACACACAAATCATCAGATTTCCGAGTGTAAATTATATTTTTATTAACATATTGGCATTTAATATGAACTATTATAGTTTATATTATTTTGCATAAAATAATGCAAAAAAGCCTTTTTCTGAGTATTCTGACATAAACTCACTGAGTCCTATCATGTTTCATGGAAACAAGGTGAAACAGCCCATTTCAAGCTTGTCAGATGTGTGCTTATAATAAGGTTTCACGGAAAAGCAAGATAGAAAGGCGCTACAGCGCTGAGACTGCGGCAAACGGCTTTTCAGCTCCTTTTGTACATGCCTGCAGGGATTCACTCAAAACACATGCTGATAGCTAAGATTGCATGAAAATGATCATAGCACACACAAATCATCAGATTTCCGCGTGTAAATTATATTTTTAACAACATATTGGCATTTAATATGAACTATTATAGTTTATATTATTTTGCATAAAATAATGCAAAAAAGCCTTTTTCTGAGATTTCTGACATAAACTCACTGAGTCCTATCATGTTTCATGGAAACAAGGTGAAACAGCCCATTTCAAGCTTGTCAGATGTGTGCTTATAATAAGGTTTCACGAAAAAGCAAGATAGAAAGGCGCTACAGCGCTGAGACTGCGGCAAACGGCTTTTCAGCTCCTTTTGTACATGCCTGCAGGGATTCACTCAAAACACATGCTGATACCTAAGATTGCATGAAAATGATCATAGCACACACAAATCATCAGATTTCCGAGTGTAAATTATATTTTTATTAACATATTGGCATTTAATATGAACTATTATAGTTTATATTATTTTGCATAAAATAATGCAAAAAAGCCTTTTTCTGAGATTTCTGACATAAACTCACTGAGTCCTATCATGTTTCATGGAAACAAGGTGAAACAGCCCATTTCAAGCTTGTCAGATGTGTGCTTATAATAAGGTTTCACGGAAAAAGCAAGATAGAAAGGCGCTACAGCGCTGAGACTGCGGCAAACGGCTTTTCAGCTCCTTTTGTACATGCCTGCAAAGATTCACTCAAAACACATGCTGATACCTAAGATTGCATGAAAATGATCATACCACACACAAATCATCAGTTTTTCGAGTGCAAAATCATATTTTTATCAACTTATTGGCCTTTAATATGAACTATTATATTTTATATTATTTAGCATGAAATAATGTTAAAAAGCTCTTTTCCGAGTTTTCTGGCATGAACACAGTGATGTCCTAATCATGATTCATGGAAACAAGGTGAAACAGCCCATTTCAAGCTTGTCAGATGTGTGCTTATAATAAGGTTTCACGAAAAAGCAAGATAGAAACGCGCTACAGCGCTGAGACTGCGGCAAACGGCTTTTCAGCTCCTTTTGTACATGCCTGCAGGAATTCACTCAAAACACATGCTGATACCTAAGACTGCATGAAAATGATCATAGCACACACAAATCATCAGATTTCCGAGTGTAAATTATATTTTTATTAACATATTGGCATTTAATATGAACTATTATAGTTTATATTATTTTGCATAAAATAATGCAAAAAAGCCTTTTTCTGAGTATTCTGACATAAACTCACTGAGTCCTATCATGTTTCATGGAAACAAGGTGAAACAGCCCATTTCAAGCTTGTCAGATATGTGCTTATAATAAGGTTTCACGGAAAAGCAAGATAGAAAGGCGCTACAGCGCTGAGACTGCGGCAAACGGCTTTTCAGCTCCTTTTGTACATGCCTGCAAAGATTCACTCAAAACACATGCTGATACCTAAGATTGCATGAAAATGATCATACCACACACAAATCATCAGTTTTTCGAGTGCAAAATCATATTTTTATCAACTTATTGGCCTTTAAAATGAACTATTATATTTTATATTATTTTGCATAAAATAATGCAAAAAAGCCTTTTTCTGAGTATTCTGACATAAACTCACTGAGTCCTATCATGTTTCATGGAAACAAGGTGAAACAGCCCATTTCAAGCTTGTCAGATATGTGCTTATAATAAGGTTTCACGGAAAAGCAAGATAGAAAGGCGCTACAGCGCTGAGACTGCGGCAAACGGCTTTTCAGCTCCTTTTGTACATGCCTGCAAAGATTCACTCAAAACACATGCTGATACCTAAGATTGCATGAAAATGATCATAGCACACACAAATCATCAGTTTTTCGAGTGCAAAATCATATTTTTATCAACTTATTGGCCTTTAATATGAACTATTATATTTTATATTATTTAGCATGAAATAATGTTAAAAAGCTCTTTTCCGAGTTTTCTGGCATGAACACAGTGTGTCCAATCATGATTCATGGAAACAAGGTGAAACAGCCCATTTCAAGCTTGTCAGATGTGTGCTTATAATAAGGTTTCACGGAAAAGCAAGATAGAAAGGCGCTACAGCGCTGAGACTGCGGCAAACGGCTTTTCAGCTCCTTTTGTACATGCCTGCAGGGATTCACTCAAAACACATGCTGATACCTAAGATTGCATGAAAATGATCATAGCACACACAAATCATCAGATTTCCGAGTGTAAATTATATTTTTAACAACATATTGGCATTTAATATGAACTATTATAGTTTATATTATTTTGCATAAAATAATGCAAAAAAGCCTTTTTCTGAGATTTCTGACATAAACTCACTGAGTCCTATCATGTTTCATGGAAACAAGGTGAAACAGCCCATTTCAAGCTTGTCAGATGTGTGCTTATAATAAGGTTTCACGAAAAAGCAAGATAGAAAGGCGCTACAGCGCTGAGACTGCGGCAAACGGCTTTTCAGCTCCTTTTGTACATGCCTGCAGGGATTCACTCAAAACACATGCTGATAGCTAAGATTGCATGAAAATGATCATAGCACACACAAATCATCAGATTTCCGAGTGTAAATTATATCTTTATTAACATATTGGCATTTAATATGAACTATTATAGTTTATATTATTTTGCATAAAATAATGCAAAAAAGCCTTTTTCTGAGATTTCTGACATAAACTCACTGAGTCCTATCATGATTCATGGAAACAAGGTGAAACAGCCCATTTCAAGCTTGTCAGATGTGTGCTTATAATAAGGTTTCACGAAAAAGCAAGATAGAAAGGCGCTACAGCGCTGAGACTGCGGCAAACGGCTTTTCAGCTCCTTTTGTACATGCCTGCAAAGATTCACTCAAAACACATGCTGATACCTAAGATTGCATGAAAATGATCATACCACACACAAATCATCAGTTTTTCGAGTTCAAAATCATATTTTTATCAACTTATTGGCCTTTAATATGAACTATTATATTTTATATTATTTAGCATGAAATAATGTTAAAAAGCTCTTTTCCGAGTTTTCTGGCATGAACACAGTGTGTCCAATCATGATTCATGGAAACAAGGTGAAACAGCCCATTTCAAGCTTGTCAGATGTGTGCTTATAATAAGGTTTCACGAAAAAGCAAGATAGAAACGCGCTACAGCGCTGAGACTGCGGCAAACGGCTTTTCAGCTCCTTTTGTACATGCCTGCAGGAATTCACTCAAAACACATGCTGATACCTAAGACTGCATGAAAATGATCATAGCACACACAAATCATCAGATTTCCGAGTGTAAATTATATTTTTATTAACATATTGGCATTTAATATGAACTATTATAGTTTATATTATTTTGCATAAAATAATGCAAAAAAGCCTTTTTCTGAGTATTCTGACATAAACTCACTGAGTCCTATCATGTTTCATGGAAACAAGGTGAAACAGCCCATTTCAAGCTTGTCAGATGTGTGCTTATAATAAGGTTTCACGGAAAAGCAAGATAGAAAGGCGCTACAGCGCTGAGACTGCGGCAAACGGCTTTTCAGCTCCTTTTGTACATGCCTGCAAAGATTCACTCAAAACACATGCTGATACCTAAGATTGCATGAAAATGATCATAGCACACACAAATCATCAGATTTCCGCGTGTAAATTATATTTTTAACAACATATTGGCATTTAATATGAACTATTATAGTTTATATTATTTTGCATAAAATAATGCAAAAAAGCCTTTTTCTGAGATTTCTGACATAAACTCACTGAGTCCTATCATGTTTCATGGAAACAAGGTGAAACAGCCCATTTCAAGCTTGTCAGATGTGTGCTTATAATAAGGTTTCACGAAAAAGCAAGATAGAAACGCGCTACAGCGCTGAGACTGCGGCAAACGGCTTTTCAGCTCCTTTTGTACATGCCTGCAGGAATTCACTCAAAACACATGCTGATACCTAAGACTGCATGAAAATGATCATAGCACACACAAATCATCAGATTTCCGAGTGTAAATTATATTTTTATTAACATATTGGCATTTAATATGAACTATTATAGTTTATATTATTTTGCATAAAATAATGCAAAAAAGCCTTTTTCTGAGTATTCTGACATAAACTCACTGAGTCCTATCATGTTTCATGGAAACAAGGTGAAACAGCCCATTTCAAGCTTGTCAGATATGTGCTTATAATAAGGTTTCACGGAAAAGCAAGATAGAAAGGCGCTACAGCGCTGAGACTGCGGCAAACGGCTTTTCAGCTCCTTTTGTACATGCCTGCAAAGATTCACTCAAAACACATGCTGATACCTAAGATTGCATGAAAATGATCATAGCACACACAAATCATCAGTTTTTCGAGTGCAAAATCATATTTTTATCAACTTATTGGCCTTTAAAATGAACTATTATATTTTATATTATTTTGCATAAAATAATGCAAAAAAGCCTTTTTCTGAGTATTCTGACATAAACTCACTGAGTCCTATCATGTTTCATGGAAACAAGGTGAAACAGCCCATTTCAAGCTTGTCAGATGTGTGCTTATAATAAGGTTTCACGAAAAAGCAAGATAGAAACGCGCTACAGCGCTGAGACTGCGGCAAACGGCTTTTCAGCTCCTTTTGTACATGCCTGCATATTCTTAGTATGACAATTAAGGTCTGTGTGATATGTGTAATTGTGTATTAGGTGTAAATGTGTAATTAAGGTCAAATGTGCATTTCAGGTGGATGTCAGACAGCAGAAGAGCGGTGATGACATTAGAATCAGAATCAAGAGGAGCTTTATTGCCAAGTATGCTTGTGCATTCAAGGAATTTGTTTTAGTGTCATACACTTACAGTACACAGAGACAACAACAACACACAGACAATAAAAATAAGGTGAGAATAAAAAAATTAAAAATACACATATGTAAATACAAATAGACAACATTTTAAACTAAATTTAAAAATAAATAAATTGTATGTAAGTAACTATTAATTAATATTTTAAAGCATGATACACCTGAAAGCAAGCATAATATTATTCATATTACATAAACCTTAATATTTTAATAATATTAATATTGCCATTAAATATATTTATGACAGTTTCACATTTGCAGTACATTGATAAGCTGCTGCTAACATCTGATTGAGCTCATTGAGACTGTAACTATGAATATGAATATCAGTTTCTGTGAGGACATATGCATCCCTTCCAGAAGTCATCTAACATTCAACAATGATAAGCCATGGTTTACAGGAAAACTTAGCCATCTTCGTCAGGCCAAATAGGATGCCTACAGAAATGGAGACAAGGTCTTGTACAATCAGGCCAAGAACACAACCTTTAACACCTCCAGTACCCCCCTCTTCCCCTCTCCTGCGCTCCAGATCAGTGAAGGTGATGTGCACCAGTCATGAAGTTGAAAAACTGAATCTAGCTTATCAGTTTAGTGTGACATTGAGGATTTTAATGTCAAACAGCCACTCCACCAACACTGGCACCCCTCAAGGTCGTGTTCTCTCCCCACATCAATAACTGTCTAGGTTGGCTCAGCTACAAAATTAGACATCAGAAGACTAAAGAGAACGCTGAAAGGATTATTGGTGTTCCCCTTCCCACCCTTCAAGAACTGTACATATACCGAGTGAGGAAAAGGGCTCAGAAAATCACTCTGGATCCCTCACATTCAAGTCATCCTCTTTTTGAACGTTTACCATCTGGCCGGCGCTACAGAGTCCCAAATACCAGCACAATTCATGTTAAATGTTCCCCCATTATCAATAATATACCACCAGGGGGCATCTCATTCTATTATATTCAATTCCATTCTATCATCTAGCACATATATTTCTTTTTTATCTATCTATCTATCTATCTATCTATCTATCTATCTATCTATCTATCTATCTATCTATCTATTTGTATTGGAAGCGTATTACACTAAATCAAATTCCTTATATGTGCTTATAAGTATAATTGGCAATGAAGCTCCTTCAGATTCTCATTCTAAAGTACAATCAGGCTATTTTTTCACAGGCTCTCATCTCCATATTTTTGACATGAAAATAGTTCTAAATAGTACTGAATGATCATCTGTAGCAGAAGTAATGCTATTTATTACTATGAAGAGATTTATTTAAGCTACAGTATATGCTCTGTAATAGTGCAGTATATGGTACACAATCTGCCTTAGCCAACTGAAACGCAGGAGGCAGTGTTTTACTGTCCAATCCCAGCATTAAGGGCAGGATTTGTCTAAATACGAGTGGGAAACAAAATCTTTTTCCAGAAGAACCTGTTTTGGCGTGAAGGAGAGTGGGCGGTCTCCTGCTCAGGACGCCGTTCCTCCATTCAATTACAGCTGGCACGCTGCATGGCGCACGAGTCTCGCCACATGAAGGTAAGAATATGACATTATTTACCAATGTTGTCGATTAAATTCGTTCACGGTGTTAGTATGTAGTTGCTACAAGAAAGGTAGCCGTCATCAACCAAATGTTTTTGCAATTATTTTTTCAAGTAACCGATCTGTAATTTAGCTGTAATATAAAAAGCTGACAGTTTTCCCCTACCCTTAGCCCAAAGCCCGAGTCATCACTGGATGCTAACATTCACTACAAATAACGATTTAATTAGCCCCTAAACCCGATGAGTCCATACCTGTGACATCTTAGTTCGCTGTGTAACAGGGTTTTGGATGTACATATATTAATATGTATATTACTACTCAAGTAACATATATTAATATCACAAACAAACCGTGACCTCAGAACGCCCCTGACTTGTTAAAAGACCCCACGGCAGGTAAACAGCGCGCGATTTACGCTTCTTTATATAAATTCACCTGTGTGTCTATAAAACTGCACGCGAGAAAATATCAACACCAACTACTCATCAAAATATCCGGTGCGCGTGTGCAACATGGTTTACGGTAAACGGGTTATTCAGCGCGTCATACATTTATTATCGAACAGTACAAAAATGTGTTAGGGAATAAACTAGCTAACACTAAAGGAAGCCTGAGTCTATATATTGCTTATTATGTTACAGTAAAGCCCGCAATATTGCGGTGAATAAAAAATAATTCATAATATATGTTAAATCACACTACATTCATAAGAATTTTGTTAACAAAATTTATAACGTCAGAAACTTAATACTTTACATTCAGACATCACACTGTCGTACAGATGAATAATTTGATTCTATATTTTCCGCTCAGCTTGTTTGAACTGTTCACCATCCTTGTGTTTTAACAAGTTTTACTTTAGTATTAAACTGTTATTTGTTATTATTTTAAATAAAAGTCTCTATTTGTCTTTCAGTTTGTATATACCTGCATCTCATCGCAGCAGTTTATAGACAGAATTCAAGACTTTTCCCTTTTTCATTGTCTTACATACTATTACATACACATTGGTTTTAATGGCACCCTAATGTAACATTTTAAGAGACCTACGACTAAGAGAATAACAGCACCAAATACCTTTCTGTAATTTCTATCAAAGTGGGAGACATTTGTAGCGGGTTCTGTCATTCCATGGTCCACATTTTATGCTTCTTTATATTCTTAGGTACAGGCAGCATTTTCAATGTTGACCACAGGTTTTCAGCAAAGATCAAACCCAAATGTTGAAATGTAGAAAAACAGATATTCCTTAATCATTTCTCTGAGGATACCTGTAAAATGTGGCTCATTGTCTTGTTGAAAGTTTAAATATCATAACGTCTGCAGTATCTTGGAATTTATTACAATTCATAATGCTCTTAATTCCCACAAGAGATCATGAAACCCAGGTTCATGAAAGTACAAAAACAACAAAATGTGCACAAAAACATTATGATAATATAGTGTAACATCTAAACACCTAGAAACAGCAAAAAAAATAATGTTATTTCACAGCTTGAAGCAGGTTCAAATTATGTGTTTTTTGGATAACTGTATGTGCCTTGTGTCTCTATTCTTTCATCTATATTTTAGCAGTAATAGAATACAACAATATTTTAAATAGAATTCTATGTCTAGTTACAGTTGAAACAGTGGATTTTCCACACTCGTTTTTCTCTGTGAAACCAGTAATCAATAGGCAGTGCTTAAAAAACAGAGGAAAGTTAATTTTCCTGTTCATTGATTTTAAATAAATGATCATAAACATCAAATAACAACATAAAAATTTAAAATTGAATAAAGAATTTTAACTTACTCAATGATATTGAGTTTATAATAAAATAATATTGGGATAAAATTCTGACAAACTAAGTGAGAAATCAAATGGAAGTTGTGTGTCATGGACCAATAAAACTGGATGCTAATATTAATTTAGGAACAGTATATTTATTTTAGCCAGATTCTGCATGCAAAGTTTATCCATGATTCTCCTCTCTGTGACACGATACAAATCATTTTAAAGCACAGATTTAAATCAGCCTTTTTTATTTATATTATTTTTCAGTCAAGTAGATTAGAACATTTATTTTCACTATTTTTCTTAATAATGGAACTTTTAGGGGAAATATAGGGGAAGTGTTATAGCTCCAGTGGTTAAGTCTCTGGGTTGTTGATCAGAAGGTCAGATCTCAAGTTCCAAAGCTGTAATATGTAAAGAAAGAATTTCACTGTGCTGTTATGTGACAAAATAAAGGCTTCTTCTATAAGTACAGCACATCCCACACATGATGTAAAAGAAAACATGCTTCATCAGACCAGGCCTCCTTCTTTATTCCATAGCTACATTGTCCAGTTCTGATATCCGCATGCCTATTTGTAGGTAAATTCAGTGGTGTAAAGGTGTCAGCATGGTGACTATGATTATAATGAGCTACCCAGCTTTATACACAACAAAATGTGATGCTCTGTGTGTTCTGACTTTTCTATCAGAGTCAGCATGAATGTTTACAGCATTTTGTGCAGTAGCTCTTCTGTGGGATCAGACCAGACATGCTAGTGCATTAATAAACAGGGTGAATTAACAAACCTTGGCCTCTGTGACACTGTCTCTGGTTCACTGTTACTTCAGAATAATATGACTCAAGTAAAAGTAAAAAGTAGACATCCAAATAATTACTTGAATAAGAGTAAAAAAGCTCTTGGTGAAAAAACTACTCAAGTTCTGAGTAACTGTTGAGTAACGTCTGATTTATTTTTTAACACAAGACAATAATCTTTAGGCAAATTATGTCTCATCCAATCAATAAAATAAATTTAAATTAATTAATTACAAAATAGCTTAAATTAAAATAATTCAGGTAAATTCAAGTACTAAATAAATAAAAAATAAAAAATAAATGCACAAGCAACACAAATTTCCAAACCTTTATACTTTTTTTTTTTACCAGGCAGAACTAGAAGGAGGCAGCCCATAAATTCTCATAAACTGTGTGTGTGTTTTTTTTTGTGTGTGTGTGTGTGTCTCCAGTGACAGAACAACAGAAGGAAACACACACATTTCATACCAGGCATGCTGAACAGAAAACTGCACACCGGTCAACATAAAACGTGTGTGTGTGTGTGTGTGTGTGTGTGTGTGTGTGTGTGTGTGTGTGTGTGTGTGTGTGTGTGTGTGTGTGTGTGTGTGTGTGTGTGTGTGTGTGTGTGTGTGTGTGTGTGTGTGTGTGTGTGTGTGTGTGTGTGTGTGTGTGTGAAAACATGCAGAAACAAACTATTTCACCAAAAAATCACTCAGTGACGTCACTATTGAACTTGACCGTCTGCATTGCTGACGGTTTGTGTTGCTAACTAACGCGTCCCGCTGCTCAGAGTGTGTATGGTAACGTGACGAGACTGCACAACGACGTTTGATTTGGTGAAACACAGTCACGTGGTAGAGCCTTAGCGGAAGTTTCTCTCTGTCAAAAAAATAAAACATTAAAATTGATGCGTAGAATACCAAAGAGGTAAAAAGAAAAGTAACGAGCTCATTGTAGTCTAACGTAGCGGAGTAAGAGGACAGTTTCTTCTTCACAAATCTACTCAAGTAAAAGTAAAAAGTATAGTGATTTAAAACTACTCCTAGAAGTATAATTTTTTCAAAAACTTACTCAAGTAAATGTAAAGTAGTAAATGTAACTCGTTACTACCCACCTCTGGTTGGTAATAACCACTGCACAACAGGAACTCCACACAAGACCTGCTGCTGCAACAATCTGACCCAGTTGTCTAACCATCACAGTTTGACTCCTACAGTCAAAGTCACACAGATAATTACACGTGCCCATTGTTCCTGCTTCCAACACATTAATTTTAAGAAATGACTGTTCAAACTGGTCTGTACAAGTAGTTTTTAAAACGCTATATAATATCAACTACTGGTTTATTACACATAGGGAATAGTCAAATAATCAATTAGCAAAATAAATAGTAATCGCTGCCCTCATTTATTATTTGCCTTTGCTATGAAGCTAGCTAATATGTTTTGATATTAGTTCCATTGACAGATCTGGTTAGCATGCTTGCATTTGTGAAGACCTCAGCTAACTCGCATTATTGTTCTGAAATGTTAAAATAGTTGAGATTTTCAAAGCTGCTGGTAAAATTTTAAATTGTGGTTATGGCCCTTTGGTCTCTCCTCAGCTGGTGGACTGCTTTGAACCCATTCCATTAAAACAATTGGACAGAAAGAAGACTTATCTAGAACCCTTTTTTCAATTATTTATGAAGTAATTAAAGTACTAGTTTATTTGTGTTGCATTGAGTCTCATGTTTCCTCATTTCCATTTGTGGTTAATTTTTAAAAAAGACCTCATTTAATGTGTAGTATTCTTGCATGAAAACAATTCTAAACTTAGAGCAGGAATAGTGTGAAAAGGTCACTTTGGTGTTTGTTAGCAGTGCAGGAATTATGTGAATGTTCCTAGTTAAACCCTGTTGTTGTTTAAACTTTGTTGTTTATTGCTGATCATGAAGTTGCATTTTAAGCCACCACTCAACAAAAAGCCCCAAACGTAATGGTTTTCTTTTGGAGATTTAGGCACCAAAATCTCTGTAGAGCACTAATCTAACCATGATTTTGGCTTGGCTGAGTCAGTTGCTTTTGAATTTTAACCTATTATATAATTATATTCGTTTATGGCATTATCATGGTGATGCCAGTGAAAGATGTTTTAAGGTGAATCATTTACCACACTGTTCTCTTTACTTCTTCACAGAGGCACTAGTGAGGATTCAATGGCCTGCCACTCACTGTTGTACTAGTCAAATAGTTGTGGTCATACTGATACACATATATCATGGGCGACATAGACCAGATGCACTTCACTGCAGTGGACTATGCTATCTTCGTGCTGCTCCTTGTAGCATCAACAGGCATTGGCCTGTTCCATGCATTTTCAGGGGGCCATCAGAGTACTACACGTGAGTTCCTGCTGGCTGATCGCAGCATGAGCTGCCTACCTCTCTCACTGTCCCTGCTTGCCACTTTTCAGTCGGCTGTCGCCATTTTGGGTGCACCAGCTGAAATTTATGCTTATGGCACACAGTACTGGTTCCTGGGCTGCTCCTACTTCCTGGGCCTGCTCATCCCAGCACACATCTTCATTCCAGTTTTCTACCGCCTGCATATTTCCAGCGCCTATCAGGTGTGTTCCTGACATCCTGTCTGCTCTATTTAAACTCTAATCTATTAATTTGCTTTAGAGCTTCATTTTAAAAAAAATATGTATAGTTGTTATTCAATTATATTCAGCTTTATTCAGGAAGTATTGTACTGTACTTCACTTTTATTTTTTTTGCCACATATTTTAATTGTAAGTATTGTATTCTTAAACCAGTGTTTCTTTCCGTTTAAACCAAATTCTCTAATGACGGCTATAACTCCAAAGCCCTTAGCTTGATTATATGGGGATGTGACATTTATGAACTAAATTAAATTTTTGAGGACAAAATAATTTCTACTAAATAATACACAAAATGTTAAATATGCTTCTCAGTTCTTTTTTGTACTTACAGAATTTACAAAAGCCTATCCCACTAAATCATATCCCCAGATATTAGGTTGTTTGAGGTTGTTAGAGATTCATGCTCACAGTACAAAGATACATGCTAGTTTAATAAGAAATTTGTTTGCCGCGTTTCCACACGTATGGTTTGGTTAATGTGTCCACATGCTAGTAATGATAAAATTCTGTTTTTGGGTTGTTATTCCTGGCTATTAAAATGTTAACAATACTTGCCATGTGTTAGTGATTGTCCAATTCAGTACTGTTTATATTATCATACTGGACAGCCAGATAGAAAGGGAAATTATTCTCATTCAGTAGTTGATCTGAGAATTTTCTGCACATATTTCAGGATCTCTCTGAGCCTCCTTGTGGGAGAATAGACACTGATTAATAGAAATGTCAAAACCCTGGACCTTTAAAACAACTCATGAGTGAAATGGCCATGTTTAATTTTATACTATTTGAACATAGTTCTTGTTTGTCGTTTATCTAATCTTATATTTTTTTTACTGCTCTTTCAGTATCTGGAGCTTCGCTTCAATAAAACTGTACAGATATGTGGCACCTTGACCTTCATCTTTCAGATGGTGAGTTGGGTTTGTTCTGTGTGAGCCAGTCAGGATTTGGAGCACTTTCTTATCTGACATATGTAATTAATCTTTTTGCAAGCTTGTGTTCTCAAGCACTTTCTTTCCTTATTTTCTGATTTAGTTTGTTTTTTTGGAAGCCTCTGAACTATGTGTTAAAATTATAGAGGGGAAAAAATCTGATTTATTCTAAGGATATATTTCATGAACGTGAATTTAATGTCTCGCTTATTTAATCCATAAATTGTTATCAATTGTTTTTAGTGGAATTAACCAAAAGCTACCTCAACTCTTCTACATTTTGTGTCCCTGTAGGTGATCTATATGGGAGTGGTACTGTATGCACCTGCACTTGCACTAAATGCAGGTAAATAAGTCTGTTCATAAAAAAACACTAAAAGATTGCTTTCAGTAAACTAAAAGATTACAAAGTAAAGTTAGTTACTAAAAAAACATTAGTGCAAAGTAAAGATGTTAACAATGAATTTATTACTAAGAACTTTTGTTGAGTTTTTTGTTTCAGTATGAATATGTGCAGCCATAGAATAGAAACACTTACTAAGTTATTGACTTTGTAGCAAAGAGCATGAGAATGAAGGTATTAATTCATTTGCCAGTAAATTTACTAATACCTGGTTTTATTTCCTGGTGTGTTTAGTAACTGGTTTTGACCTCTGGGGGGCTGTTCTGGCAATGGGACTTGTGTGTACACTCTACACAACACTGGTAAACATGACCATTATTCTCCAATCTAAAACTATATATTATAAACTATATATAATGTGTGTGTGTGTGTATATATATATATATATATATATATATATATATATATATATATATATATATATATATATATATATATATATATATATATATATATATATATATATATATATATATATACATATGTGTATATATATCCTATCAAGGCATGATAAGATTTTATTTTAGTAAACTAAAGGCCTTTGCTCATATAAGCCCCTTCTGATTCCAAATGATCAATTTTAGTGAGTATTTACACTGTTACATTAAAATCACATGTCACGTCAACCACCTATATATATATATATATATATATATATATATATATATATATATATATATATATATATATATATATATATATATATATATATATATCACACACACACACACACACACACAGTGGGGCAAATAAGTATTTGATACACTGCAGATTTTCCCAGTTACAAAAAATGGAGAGATCTGTAATGTAACTCAATCCAGAAAATCACATTGTGTTATTTTTAAATAATTACTTTTCATTTTATTGCATAAAATAAGTATTTGATACTTATAAAAAATAATAGAAAAATAAAACTTAATATTTAGTACAGAAACCTTTGTTTACAATTACAGAGGTCAGATGTTTCCCATAGTTCTTGCCCAGGTTTGCACACACTGCAGCCGGGATTTTGGCCTACTCCTCCACGCAGGTCTTCTACAGATTTTTCAGGTTTTGGGGCTGTCGCTGGGAAACACAGAGTTTCAGCTCCCTCCATAGATTTTCTGTTGGGTTCAAGTCTGGAGACTTGCTTGGCCACTCCAGGACCTTGAAATTCTTCTTGCGGAGCCACCCCTTAGTTGCCCTGGCTGTGTGTTTGGGGTCATTGTCATGCTAGAAGATCCAGCCTTGACCCATCTTCAATGCTCTTACTGAGGGAAGGAGGTTGTTGCCCAAAATCTCATGATACATTGCCTTATCCATCCTCCCTTCAATACAATGCAGTCATCCTGTCACCTTTGCAGAAATGCACCCCTAATGCATGATGTTTCCACCTCCATGCTTCATGGTTGGGATGGTTTTCTTGGGATTGTACTCATCCTTCTTCTTCCGCCAAACATGGAAACTTCAGTAAGTTTATACCAAAAAATTCTATTTTGGTCTCATCTGACCCTCTCCCATGCCTCCTCTGGATCATCCAGATGGTCATTGGCAAACTTCAGACTGGCCTGGACATGTACTGGCTTGAGCAGGGGGACCTTGATTTTAATCCATGAGGGTGTAGTGTGTTACTAATGGCAACCAATGAGACTGTGGTCGCAGCTCTCTTCAGGTCATTGACCAGGTCCTCCCATGTAGTTCTAGAATGATTCCTCACCTTTCTCAGGATCATTGATACTCCATGAGGCGAGGTCTTGCATGGAGCCCCAGCCTGATGGAGATTGACAGTCATCTTGAATTTCTCCAATTTTCTAATAATTGCCCCAATAGTTGTTGCCTTCTCACCAAGCTGATTGCCTATTGTCCTGTAGCCCATCCCAGCCTTGTGCAGGTCTACAATTTTGTCTGAATGATTGAGTGTATGGTCAGGTGTCTGTTACAGGTAACAAGTTCATACAGGTGCAATTAATAGAGGTAATAAGTGGAGGATAGGAGGGCTTCTTAAAGACAAACTAACAAGCCTGTGAAAGACAGCAATTCTTGCTGGTTGATCAAATGCTTATTTCATGCAATAAAATGGAAATTAATTATTTAAAAATCATACAACATGATTTTCTGAATTTTTTTTAGATTTTGTCTCTGAGTTGAGCTGTTCCTACGATGAAAATTACAGATCTCTCCATTCTTTGTAAGTGGGCAAACTTGAAAAATCAGCAGTGTATCAATTACTTATTTACCCCACTGTATGGCAATAGTAACTATGGTAAAATAATTATAATAATTATTAAGAAAATACAGTTTTAAAGTGAAAAGGAATTTTATTGGTTTTCTGATTTTAAAATGGCAACAGAAAAGTTTTTTTTTCTTATTGCACCAGTCATAACCTTCTTCATCTGTACAGGGTGGCCTCAAAGCAGTCATCTGGACAGATGTGTTCCAGACAATAGTGATGTTTGCTGGACAGCTGGCTGTGATTATAGTGGGCACCCATCAGGCAGGTGGAATTTCTGAGGTGTGGATGAAAGCCCAGAATGGCAGCCGCATCTCATCCATTGTGTGAGTCAGATATTTACTGTAAGCAGATTCACAGTAAAGGAAAATTCAGATACTGTTTGATTTTAATAAATACAATATCAATTAGAAGAAATTTCACTTTAGTCAAGTCAAGGAGCTTTTTATTGTCATTTCAACCATATGTAGCTGTTACAGTACACAGTGAAATGAGACGACGTTTCTCCAGGATCATGGTGCTACAAAGAGAGAGCTAAAGACTTAGTAAGTTAGTCCTACCACATAAAGTGCAACCTGGTGCAAACAGTGCAGGACAAGACAAAAAAACAGTTCAGGACAAAAGACAGTGCAAACAAAAAAAGGGACAATTACACAAAAGACATTACACAAAAGACAATAAACAGAAACAGCGCCAACCAGTGTACATACTGTATGTTCAAACAATATTGCGTGTGCAAAAATACTGGAATGAACACAATATTATAGCAGCAGTTACATGAGATATTGTAAAGTATTGTTCAAAACAGCAATCAACTGAAATGTGAGACAGCATGTGCAAAGAGCAAAAACAGTGTGCAAAACAGCATGTAAACAGTTTGATGGATTTATATTGGAAGAGTGTGTATATGGTACAGGTCTGTGCAGTCCATACAGTTGATGTGTGTTGTGCTCAGATGGCCATAAGCAAAGTTCAAGAACAGAATATAAAAAACTTAAAAGAATAGTGTAGATGTTCAAGATTATAGGTAGAAGATTTTTAGTCCAGTAGATTCCTTTTGTATTGTCCTTTCTGTCACTCTCTTCTCAGGCTGAACCCTGACCCCTTGGAGAGGCACACATTTTGGACACTGGCTGTTGGGGGCATCTTCCTCATGCTGGCACTCTATGGAGTCAACCAAGCTCAGGTCCAGAGATACCTTAGCTCCCGTTCTGAAAGAGAGGCCATCATGTCAGTAATACCAGCCTCATTTTAGTATGTGATTATGTAGAAATTAATGAATTAAAAACAGTGTGTCTGTGTTTTAATTATAGGTTTTCAGTAAAGTTCCTGGCTTTCATATCTGTCTATTTTTCACAGGTCCTGCTATGTGGTGTTTCCATGTCAGCAAATAGTCCTGGCACTGGGTTGTCTCATGGGACTGGTCATGTTTGCTCGTTATGGTGAAGACAGTCCTTTGGATAAGGGCTACGTCAAGACCAATGACCAGGTCAGACTCTGTCTGACATTTTTTCCTGTCATATTTCTAAAGGATGCGTTTCATGGTCTTTTTTTATATCATTTCATAATGCCCCAGTAGCTTTTAGGAGAATACTTTTTTTAAATCTTCATAGCTGCTTAAAGTAACTTAAACTTAACATAATTTTATTAAAATTTGTTAAACTGCCATATAAATAAAATTAAATAAAGAACATGTAAACTAATTTTTTTTGTGGTAAGACTTTGATGTTTTGTCTTATGAGTTTTTCTAATTAAGCACTTTAATGAGTAACACTGTTATTAACTATTTGTATTGTCCTACTACTACTAGATATTAAAATAGCACAATATTGTTTAGCATTGTGCTAGAGAAATGCTTTTAAATTCTCTTTCGCTAGATGGTGCTGTATTTTGTGATGGATGTGCTCAGAGACCTTCCTGGTTTGCCTGGACTGTTTGTTGCTTGTCTTTTTAGTGGGGCTCTCAGGTAAAGACCTAATATTTAATGCATTCCTTAATACACATATATTTGGTGCTTATCTGTGATCATTTCTTTTTTCTTTATTCTTACTGCAGCACAATTTCATCTGCTTTCAACTCCCTGGCAACGGTTACCATGGAAGATCTAATCAAGCCCTATTATCCTGGCATGACGGAGGCACGAGCCACACTACTATCTAAAGGGCTCGGTGAGCAGCACTTTAACTCTCTCAGCCACAGGAGGTCACAGTAAACACACAACTTGTATTTTAAATTTATTATATAAAATGCAATTGTGTACTTGCACAAGTGCAAGAGTAATGGTAATTTTTGCTGGTCTTCTCTGACCCTCTGTGGGCTTAACTTGGATCCAGGCTATTCAATTGGTGGCCAAGGTAATTGGTGTCCTAGTAGCCTAGTATTAGTAGTCTACAGTTATGAATTGACGCGTGTCTGTTCTATTCAGCACGAGCTGCAGTCGCAGCACAGAGCAGGAGTCATGTGAAGTTAGGCGAGTGGCGTGAGCAGCCTCTCCTGTGAGACACGATGACTGACAGACAAATAATACTAACTTTTACTAATAATACTTCAGTTTTTTTCACAAAATCAGAAATTTGGTGAAATATTAACCCTACTCTACCAGCCTAGCTCTATTTACTGTACATGTTCAAATCGTCATTCTCGCACATGAATGCCATTAAAACGAGTAATAACCCAGCGCAGCACCCGCACCACTGTATGTCTATTGCACTGACAACATATACACACGATTTCACTGCTCTGGCAAGATCTAAAAATGTCAGCCTAAATGTTTGCCAATTATTGAAATGACAGTTGTAGTTTAAACAGGCGTACTAAAATAATTTATTTTGATGAAAAATACAATGAATATAATGAATATATTTTACGTATTGTGAACTTTTTTGAGCACTTAAGTCTCAGTAAAGTGAATGTGATATGCTGATTTACCCATTTGAATGTAGAAAAAAGCTGACTTGATTTTAAATATAGGAAAAAAAAGCTTATTTGAGTGTCCTATGGTGGAAAAATACAACATATGGGCTCCTATATTGTTGCTGTGCCATTACTCACACTGCAAGCTATATTTCTCCGGCACCTTGTTTGCGATGCTTTCCGTGATCTGGCCCATGACACACTAATTAAATAGCCCTGCTTTGATCTTTCAGAAGTGGGAAGACGTGGAAGCTTAAAGTTGTTAAACTTTGAAGATGCTGTGCAAAGAGGGTCACAGGAACACTCATCATATCTCTCTGGAAAATAATCAGCCTTGAAAACCATATGGCAGGCACTTTAGACATCAGCTTAAGTTACAAACATAAAAAATACAGTACTGATGATCATAAACATACTACAAGAAGACTGGATAACTACACAATTTCAAAACAACATTTATTTTGGGCCTGAGTATAAATAGCCTGTTGTGATTCATTATTGTTCACATGCATCCAAGCAGCAAAATATTTTGTAATGTTTTGTAGTATTTTTATGTGGTTTACCACTTTGGGGTTGTAAAATGTTATACAAAATAACATCAGTGTATGTTTTTAATCACGGTTTTGAAGAACCTTTGCTCTGTTTCTCAGCTCTTGGCTATGGACTGGTGTGTCTGGCTATGGCTTACATCGCTTCTCTAATGGGCTCTGTGTTACAGGTATGGACTATTCCATTTATGTATAATAGCTATTTGTAAATACTGTAATACAACAATAGTCATGTGATCATGTTACAATCATATTTCTGTGCCTATCAATTTAGATGGGTTTTTGGCAGTTTTTGTACATACTGAAAATTATAAGGGGAACACGGTGGCTCAGTGGTTATCACGTTCGCCTCACACCTCCAGGGTTGGGGGTTCGATTCCCACCTCCACCTTGTGTGTGTGGAGTTTGCATGTTCTCCCCGTGCCTCGGGGGTTTCCTCCGGGTACTCCGGTTTCCTCCCCCGGTCCAAAGACATGCATGGTAGGTTGATTGGCATCTCTGGAAAATTGTCCGTAGTGTGTGTGAGTGAATGAGAGTGTGTGTGTGCCCTGTGATGGGTTGGCACTCCGTCCAGGGTGTATCCTGCCTCGATGCCCAATGAAGCCTGGGATAGGCACAGGCTCCCCGTGACCCGAGTAGTTCGGATAAGCGGTTGAAAATGAATGAATGTCCTTTTGTCTGTTAAATAAAGGTCCAGGTAAATTAACTAATTACAGCTTATAGTTTTTGTAGCATTTGTTTATTTATTTATTTCAATTTTTTTTTTTTTTTTTTTTTTTTTATGCATGGCCGGCATTGACCTTTTAAATTTATGGGTATAGCATCGCAGTAGCTATGGAAGTCTGATAGAATAATTTTGTCTTATTGCCTGACATTTAATGTATTGATGTCCATGTATGATGTCTATGTGAAACCCAAGAACCTGCCTGAAGGAGTAATTAGTAGTAGTAGTTCGGATAAGTGGTAGAAAATGTATGAATGAATGAATGAAATGAAAATTCTATTCAGTTTATTTGTGTAGCATGATTAACAATTGACATTGTCTCAAAGCAGCTTCACAGATGCATTTAAAATCTAATCATGTGTAGCTCTGTCTTTTTCATCTTTCCCATTCAGACTAGCATTTCTTTTTACATTATTTGCATGATTAGACTGTAACAGGCAAATAAATATTTTTTGTCTGATCACTGTTTTAGTGGGCTTGCTCTTCGATCATTTCAATTGTATTTTATTTTCTGGTTTACTTATGCAGTTCTACAGCATAATTATACCAAAGCATGTTTGAATACTCCATTCCAATTGGTTAGATGGTATGCATATGTATAACTACTTAGACATTTAGCACTAGCTGTAACATATACATTTTATAAGTTTATATTAATGTGCTTATCATTGTTTCGATAGTAACAAATCATACACAGCAACTTTTTTTACAGTGGACCCTCCAAATAATTTGAACAAAGAAAAATGTATAATTGTTAACTGCTATTTGTAAGGATTCCATTGTTATTGCTTTGCATTTTGGTATTTTTGTTTGTTTTCCAGTCTGTCGTGTTATACAAAAAAATGTACTCTGCTGGCATGTCATTTGTGTTCTATTCTTTACATTCCTTATGAACTGAATATGTAATGGTAAATGGTATGTAATGGTTTGTTTTAATGCAATCTTACAACAATGTACACTATAGTAAAAGTTTAAAAGAGATAAAATGATAAAAGCAATTCTAAAGTGTTCAAAATCTCCTCTGTAATGTAAACTGCATGCCTTACTTTGTCTTACTTTCTTACTTTCATGTGATCCTTTCAGGCAGCACTCAGTATTTTTGGGATGGTTGGTGGACCTCTTCTTGGCCTCTTCTGTCTAGGCATGTTCTTTCCTTGGGCCAACGCTGTTGTAAGTGAATTGTTGCTCTCTAAAAGTAGAAACATTTGCCTCACTGAAGCATTAATATACTTAAGCAATATTACACAAGCAAGAGTGCTCTTGTACTGAATATCAGCACAGCTGTAATTGGGCTCTAGGTACAAGGCTGTACGTAATCACAGCCATGGTGATATTCAGTACAACAGCATGATTGTAAGTATGATATTGCAATGTTCATTTTATACAACAGATCTAAACATAAGAACTTTATAAGGAGTAAATTACATAAAATGGTAGCTAGATCGAGCATTGTGTTTATCATGCCAACACAAAGACTGAGGCACCACCCAAAACTAGTGTAGTAATGTTTCTATGTATTAAAACAGACAAATTGACTGAAACAGTGAAATGTTCCAGTGGTTTTATAAAAACATCAGCACACTTTAAACACTGGTCGTCCAATCCCCGCAGTGGACCACTACTATAAATAACAATAAAACAATATTAAGAAGAAAAACTGTTAACTAACATTAAACATAAAGGTGATAGATGATGTCAAATCTACATCATATACAACATTGTAGATGATGGATAAACAAAAGTAGCAGAGCTCATTAAAACATTTGCTTTATAGAGGATGTGCAAAACCCAGGCATATGTGTTTGTGTACATTTCCAGGGAGCAGTGACTGGCTTGGTATCAGGACTGATTATGGCTTTCTGGATTGGAATTGGCAGCTTCATTTCCCGTATGGAAGTACCAGGAACACCCATATTTAACACCACAGTCCTTCATGACACAAGAAACACAACTGCTATCATGACTACAGTTATTACTTCCATCACATCAAAACCCAAGTAAATATAATGTTCATGTGTTGGGTTCTTTAGCATGTGAAATCTCTTCTTCTACCTTTGGCTTTTTCCATTGGGGTCACCACAGAGAATCACCTGTTGGGTCAGTTAGCTGTATGGTCTGGTCTTTGTCAGCAATCATTTGAAGACTTTGACAGGAAGGAACTAGTATTGGGTCTGTGGTGAACTCAAAATTTGCGCTGACCCATTATTTCCTCAGAAGCTCTCGGTTGCACAATTGAAAACTATTGTAGAAATTGCATTATTTACATTTATATTATGTACGGTCCAGTGTCACCCAAATGAGCATGGGTTCATTTCTGAGCTTGGTTCCTCCCAAGGTTTCTTCCTCAAATCATCTCCGCGAATGTTTCTTCACCCCCGGCTTGCTCATTAGTGATAGATGTTAGAGACGTTATAGTATTTTAAATTAATATTTTTAGATGACTTGTATGTATGTAGGTCTGCATTTATTTATTTATTTTTAGTTTTTGTTCTGTTTCTCCTCTCTCGGTACCCTGTCATACGCTTTCTCTAAATCCACAAAGACGCAGTGCAGCTCCTTCTGACCATCTCTGTACTTCTATCATTAACATTCTCAGAGCAAAAATTGCATCAGTCATGCTCTTTCTGGGCATGGAGCCATACTGCTGCACTCAAATATCCACTTCTTTTCTTAGCCTAGCTAAGTACTACTCTTTCCAATAGCTATTATTGTGTCTCTCATCGACTTTATACCTCTGTAGTTGCTACAAGTCTGCACATCACCCTTGTTCTTAAAGATCAGCACAAGAACTCTTCTCCATTCCTCAGGCATCTAGTCACTTTCTAAAATCCTGTTGAACAATCTAGATAGAAACTAAAGTGCTGTCTCTCCAAGACACCTCCACAGGTATGTCCTATGGACCAACAGTCTTTCCACTCTTGATTAGCCTCAGAGCCTTCCACACGTCGTCCATTCCAATCTTTACTATTTCCTGCTCTACAGTATTCACCTCTTCTTCCTGTCTTTTCCTCTCCTTTTCCTCATTCATCAGCTCCTCAAAATATTCCTTCCATTTTCTCTGCACACTCTCCTTGCCTGTTAGCACCTTTCCATCTCTGTCTTTAATCACCTTTGTCTTCCTGACCACCAGAGACATCTTGCACATCACCATCTGATGCTTTCTGGATACACTTTCTCCTACCACCACCTCATTCTACTATAATGTAGTCTACCTACTTACTCCACTATTATATGTCCTACCTCCACTCTGACTATGTTCCTCTCTCTTCTGGAAATAAGTGTCATACATTCATTTACTACATCCATTTCCATCCAGCCATTTCCTCCCATCTGGGAATTCTTTCTATCACCTCATCTAAATCACACCAGAATCTCGCCTTGTGTTCTAATTTACAGCCTACTTGTGGAGCATAAAGATTGACCACATTCCATATTTCCCCTTCAATTCCTAACTTCAAACTGATTACTGTCTGATACTCTATTCACCTCTAAAACACCCTTTACAAACCCTTCAGGATCACACTGACCCCATTTCTCTTCCTATACACACTATAATAAAACAGTTTGAATACCCCTCCAATACTTTGTACATTGCTCTTTTTACACCCGGCCTTCTGCATACAGCATATCTACCTTCCTTCTCTCCATTACGTCTGCCAGCTCTCTACCTTTCACTGTCACTGTACCAAAGTTGAGTCCATTTTCTCAGACCTGTACTCCTGCCTTTGCTCTTCTCTCTCTGTCTATGAACCTTTCTCCATCTTCCTCTTCCTTGACCAACAGTAGTCTAGTTTCTGCTGGCATCATGTAGGTCAACAGTGCAGTTGGCAGTCGTAGTTAACCCGGGCCTCGACCGATCCGGTGTGGTGTGGATTTGCCCCATTTTACGCTGGATTCCCTTCCTGACGCAACACTCTCTATTTATCTGGGCTTGGGACCATTATATAAGTCACTGGCATACAACCCCTATAGCTAGATTTAACATGTGAAGTCTATTTTTGTATAATCATTTCATTGCAAATCATTGCAGTTTATAGCAGGCTATTTTTCAAACATAATATTATTAGTAAACATTATTCGTTTTTTTGTTTTGTGTGGTTTTGTGATGGAACATTTACAGTTCTTTCACAGTTATAATATCTATGTAGACATTTACCGGGGGCGGTTTATTAACTGTATTTACCCAATTCTAAGTTTATTTCTAATTTATAAGGTAAGCATGTTTTTACCCTGTTGTCCAGTTTTAATACAAGGTTCTTCAACTGAATTAAGTTCATTGAACTGAATGAGATTTTCTTGTGAGTTAAGATTTAAAAAATAACCCAGTACTGTGTCTCTGTAGGCCCAGTGGACTGCAAGCCCTCTATTCGTTGTCCTACATGTGGTACAGTGCTCACAACTCAGCCACAGTTGTAGTGGTAGGACTGTTGGTCAGCTTTCTCACTGGTATGTGAAACTGTTTACATAATTTATTACATTCTAGGATAAATGTTATTGGTTATATATTTTCCAATAAATATAACAACTATAGAGATACAAATACAATGTATGTACTTTATCCTATAAGAAAACCCACCTAAAAAGCTACATTAATGTTTGCAAAATGTCACAGCTACTGTAAATTAAAGAGGTGTTCCAGACTTTATTCAAAATCGCTTGATTGACTTTTTGCTATGAATCCCCCTAAAGTTAATCCATAATGACAAAGTGAAAACATGTTTTAGTAAATATAAATAATTAGAATTTTAGACCAGATTGAGATCAAGTGCATCCTGGTTGCTTCGATTATCTTCAGACGTCACAAGAACTTAAATATGGTCCACCATATTCCGATGACTGGACATCATTTACAAAAGAAGTACAGTATTTTCCGCACCATAAGGCGCACCGGAATATAAGGCACAGTGTCAATTACGGGTCTATTTCTGTACTTAACCCATACAGAAGGCGCACCGTATTATAAGGCGCACCGTATTATAAGGCGCACCGTATTATAAGGCGCATGCTAAAACATACGGTCTACAAAAAAGGTAACTGAAGCAAAACAGTGAGTTTAGTTGAACTTTATGCTACTATTTAACAACACACATTATTTTTTAATCAATCTTCTCCCACAAATCCATCAAAGTCCTTATCTACTGTGTCTTCTTAACTTGACGCAGTACATTTTCTTGCTTCCTCCACTTCCGAACCATAGATACATTGATGTTGAATACTTTCAGCTGCTCTATTCCCATTTACAGCCGCGTAACTGATAGTCTGTAGTTTGTATTTGCCTCGTAAGCATCTGATTTTTATTGGCAGATGGCAAACCCACTTAAGGTGCATTTACCGCCAACTACTGGACTGGAGTGTGGAGCGCATAATTGTTAGGAAGAAACAAATGTTGTTCTGCAACATACCGGTAGTTATACTGTACCTACCGGAGGCGTGGCGAAGGTAAGCGTACGTACTGTACGTATTACGTAATGTTCTCTGATTGGTTTATCGCTGCCAGCATACGTAGTGTATGCTGTATGTGTCAGCGGGAAACGGTCCGACAGTCAACCAAGCGGAGCGCTTACCAAAGTCACCCAGCATTTTTACAGATTTTGGAACTCGGTGCACACATAAGGCGCACCGGGTTATTAGTGCATGGCCAATTTTTGAGAAAATTTAAGGCTCTTAGGTGCACCTTATAGTGCGGGAAATACTGTATACAATGCCTGACTAAAATAAAGTCACACATCCATGTTTTGTTGGACTGCCCTTTGCTTTGATTCTGGCACATATTCTGTGTGACATTGTTTCGATAAGCTTATGCAATGTCACATTTATTTGAGTTCCACCAAATTCTTACCAAGATCTTGTATTGATGTTGGGAGAGTTATCCAGCACATCCCAAAGATTCTCACTGGTGTTAAGTTCTGGACTCTGTAGTGGCCAGTCCTTGTGTGAAAATGATATTGCATGCCCTCTGAACCACATTTCCACAATTTGAGCCTAATGAATCTTGTCTTTGTCATCTTGGAATATGCACATTCCCTCAGGGAAGAAAAAAATCCATTGATGGATATACCTGGTCATTCAGTATATACATAGTATATACAGAATGCCTCATTTGTTTGGGCACATAATGTTTCTAAACCAAGACCTGACCAACTGAAGCAAGCCCAGATCACACACTGCACCAGGGATGATGGGTACATCACTTCATCCACCTCCCATTTTTCTGACCACATTTCTTCTTTGAAGGTGATGTAACAGGGTTACCTGTTACCTGGTTTTCATACTCTCCACTAGGGGGCAGAAACCCCAAGTATTTAACCAGGTAGTAGAGTAGAAGAAGGGAGATTTGTTTGGAAGAGGGAAGCATGGCTTTGCTTTAGTTCCATTGAATTATATCTTTTGAGAAATAATTATTTTCTGATTGAGAAACTTTGTTTCCAGTTCAATTTTATAAGTTTTGTTTTTTCATATGTTAATTGTAATTTAATCTGTTTGATTTGCATAATTTTGAATGTGAGCTTTCTGGTTAATGTTAGGTCTGTGTTCTGTTGTAGATGGACTTTTTGTATGCTACTATATATTCTGTTGGGATCTGCATGAATTGTAAAGGCTCTACTTTCATGGACCACAAGAACATTTCCTAATGAAGTGCTAGTGTTGCTTTTGCGTTGAGGATGATCGGTATCCCGAGTACAAGGATCTGACTTTGTGGGCTTTTAATTGTGGATTACTTGAACATTTGCATGTGCAGGGTTTTCATCATAATAGGGATGGGATTTTCTGATATGAAACATTGACTGACTGGTGTAACCATCCTCTGCTGCCAATATTCAAAGAGTTGTTTGTCTATAACTTTGAATTCTCATGTTCCATTGTTGTTTGGGTTTTTTTGTTGTTGTCATAATCATTCTTGTCTGAAACCTGATATCATTATCAAAGGATTTAAAAACCTATTTTTACACATTGTTGTTTGTGGTAATTCCTGGGAAATACATTAAAATTAACGTTGGTGTAAAATTAGTAGTTGGTAGCCCCGCCCCATTTTTTCACATGTATTGCTACCTGCCTCTGTAGGGGGCGGGGGTTATATAATTGGCGCCCGAACAGGGACTTGACCAACATAAAAAAATTTCCCAGTGATTGTCACAAAAAAAACCCCAAACACAACGATATGGCTAGTCAGGAAGCATTAGGTGGGGATGAGTCCGTACCCGATCCAGATTTTTCATCTGTACCATTCAGCATGCCCAGAGAACCACTACAGGAGCTGATTAATACTTTCAGTGACTTGTATATTGATTCAGAGGAGGAGAATAAGGAAGTTATTGGGGGGAATCTCCTACCAGATGACCAGGTTTTGCCTCCACGGCCTCCACCAGACAACGGTGAGGAAAATGCACCTAACACTTCCAGTGACGTGTCAGTTATGCTAGAAAGGCTCACGGAACGCTTCGCCTCTCTTGAGGAGCAGCTCACCAGCATCAGTCAACGGGTGAGTGAACAGGTTACCGTCACTGATTTTGAGTCACAATGCAAAGCCACTGAAGACAAATTGTTATACCGCATAGACCATGAATGCAATAGAGTGGGAAAGTATGTAGAGCTCCTTATTCAGGATCTTGGTCAGTCGGTACTGGATTGTTTAAAGAGAAGAGATCACCAACTTGAACAGAGATTACAATCTCTTTGGCCGTCAACATCCACTCCAGTTCAACCCACGAATACCAATACTGTTCGCATCACTGAAAGATCAAACCTACAGTCTTCCGTCTAATACTCTTCCAGTTATGGACAATTCATCTGTAAATCCGTACGTACCAATGCCAGTGAGATTGGATTAGGAGCAGTTCTAGCACAAGAATCTGCAGGAGGAGAACATGTTATAGCATCTGCATCCAGACTACTGAGAGGGGCTGTAAAGTCCTACTCTGTAGCAGAGAAGGAGTGTTTGACAGTGGTGTGGGCAGTAGAGAAGTGGAGACCATATCTAGAAGGGCGACTGTTTGAAGTAGTAACTGATCATGCAGCACTGACTTGGGCTTTTCAGCATCCAAAACCATCATCACGCCTCGACTGGTGGACTATACGACTGCAAGGGTTTCATTTCACAGTCAAATATAGAAAAGGTCAGTGTAATGTGGTACCCGATGTACTATCTAGGGTTCCCAGTCTCACCATTTCTCCTAACATCATTGCAGTCACGCAAGCTTCCAATTCTTTTGTGCCATCAGTCTCCATGCCAGTGGATCTCCCACAGATAGCAACTGCACAGGAAAGTGACTTAGAAATACAGGAACTGATCTCCAAAATCACAACTCGGGACTCGGAAGATACATCACGATTGCGGTACGTAATAGAAAATGGGTTTCTCTTCCGTAGTGTTCCAGATGGACGAAATGGTCAGAAACTTGAAAATTCCATCCAGTCATCGGGAAGCTTTCCTTCAGTATGCACATGACAATCCATTAAGTGCTCACCTAGGTAAGCTGGAGACCTTGCTCAGACTACTGGATACGGTATACTGGCCGACAATCAGAGCTGATGTTTGGAAATATTGTAAAGAATGCCAAGTCGGTCAAAAATACAAACCATTCTTGTCAAGATTATCTGGTCATCTACAGTCTACCCCCATTGTTGAACCTGGTTATATGATGGGCATTGATCTTATGGGACCGTTTCCAAAGAGTGTCAAGCAAAATGAGTATTTATTTGTTATCGTGGATTATTGCTGCAAATGGGTGGAGATGTTTCCTCTGCGATCTGCAAAGACTCTTTAGATAGTCCGAGTTCTGGTAGAGGAGATATTTACCAGATGGGGAACGCCAGCCTGTCTAGTCTCAGATCGTGGTGCACAATTCACCTCTAAACTCCTGGGCCTGGTATGTAAACAGTGGGACATCTGTCAAAACTCACGACGGCATACCATCCCCAAACTAATCTGACTGAGGGGGTCAATCGAAACTTGAAAATGATGATTGCCTCTTATGTCGGAGATCGTCATAAGTTGTGGGACAGATGGATCGCCGAGTTTCGGTTTGCTATCAATACCGCCTGGCACGGGTTTACACCTGCTGAAGTGGCACTGGGACGTAAATTAAAAGGTCCAATGGAGAGAGCTCTTCATAAACCGCCTGACCCCCATAACCCTGCATATTCGATCCTTGACAGACAACAGGAACTTATTACCTTATAAAAGACAATGTGAGACTGTATGTGGGTATGGACGCATCTTTTATCTAGAGCTGATGAAGGTTTTATGGCAAAGCTGTCCGCCAAATGGAAAGGAGCAGCAAAAATTAAGAAAAGGTTGGGGCCTGTTAATTATTCGGTTTCTTTTATCTCAGATCCAGATAGTACTGAAATGTATCGTGCAGAATCTTAAGAGTTGCCATGGCTATGACCAATCCCTTTCTGAGGGGAGGGGTATGTAATAGGGGTTATAGTGATGGTTCAACACTATCCTTCCAGGTTTTGATAATGTGTTGTAGCACTTACCTGTAACCTAAATTAAGTAGTTTCAGCAATCTCCTTAGTTACTTTGTTTGCTTGATGCAGGCCAATAATTTAACCCTTCTGAAGAATAACACCTTTTCCATGACCATAGGACAAATCGATGAGTAAAAGGCATATGGCAGGAATTAAAAGGAGTCGGATGGTCTGAAAAGACTCCCATTTGCTACTGTACATTTAGTGAAAACCTGGTTAATACCAGGTGTGGAAAGCATGTAGAGATGCAACTGTGAAGACTTGAAGCTTGTAACTGCTTCTATGAATAGAGTCTCTGGGATATAAATTCATATAAATATTTAAATTTTAAAACAATTGGAAAAAAGTCCAAAAATACATTGAAGAAGTAATAGTGTGTTCTTTCTGGTGTATATAGTATATAAATGAAGGTAATTGTATATCTGAATGCACTTCTACTCGTTCCTTATTATCAGGACCTTGGAAGGAGAAGGACTTGACCCCAGGTACAGTTTACCCCGTGTTGGGAATGCTGCTTTTTTTTCTACCTGAGCGCTACAGGGAGAAGCTTTGCTGTGTTACTCCTCTGGATCACAAGGTAAGTTTACCAAGCTAACACTCTCCCTTACAAAGTCTTGCTATAGTCTTAATTTAATCCTTGTATCAAATGAAAACCGAGAGAATATTTATCATACTGAAGATCAAGTCCATCCTGAAAGATTTGCATATTATGTTTTATTAATTTATAATGTGCCCTTTCACAGCACACTGTGGTTATTGCAAATAGTTATATAAAGCACACTAAGTCTGCCTTATACAAGTGATTTCCCAAATTATTTCTCTTCTAGTGTAACTGTGCTATGTTCCTCTGTGAAGTGTCACAAAAATTACAGCAACAAGCAACATATTGGCAACATCGTAAGCAAAGCACTAAATATATACCAAATCTAATATAAATACACATGTTTAATGAATTTCAGGGTGGACTTTTCCTATAACACAGGCATTATTGAAGCGGGTTTTTCAAAGTATCCTGAGACAAAGAATGAATTCTATACAAGCATAGAGAGTTTTGAAACAACAGGGATACAAATGGCCAAAAAGCTAACCAGAAACAAAAACAATTGAGATTGTTGTAACTAAGTTCTTGTATGCTGGAGGTACTGAAAAAATTGCTGTATTTTCTAAGACAATTTTCCATCTATTTTGCATATGCAATCCCAGGCTCTGAACAGACAGCCGTATGAAAACAGACCGAAAGAGTCCAGCATTGTCCAAATTCAGGATGAACACAAGAACGAAGAGGAGGAGTCCAAAACCTCAGAGGTCTCTTGCAAGCTGGTGAATGTGGAACAGGAGACAGCTTTGTGATTTTTCCCCTAAATCCTTTATATAACACATGCTCAAGGCCATATTTATTGTCTCATAAACCAAACAATTATGACCATCATGATGTCAGAAAAGTCTGTTTCTATATAGGTTAACTGTTCAGGTGTAACATTACACAATTATATGTTACGTTGATAACGCAATACTAACAAATTTAGCACTAAACTCACATAGGAGGATGTGTGTGGATTGCACAATTTCTGTATAAATAGATAAATATGACATGATGTGATTTGACCAATTAAGTAAACAGTCTCAACATTTGCATGTTTCTTAGAAAATAAAGACCAAGGTCAAAGTGGCTAGCAAAAATATATTAACAGAACAAAAGGCACATCTTTATACCTGATCTGGTTTATTTGAAATATGGTCCCTAGACAAAAATCAGTAGCTTGTGCCATTTCTTTAAACACTTTTAATAACTGCAAAAATTGTCATGTTTGGCTAATACTTCCAATTTTTGGTGTTTCAGTATGGTATTTTGATGGGACATGAAGCAATTGACAACAATTCAAGAATTGAGTCTGGAAAATGACTGACAAATACAGTTGTAGTTATCTTAGTCCAGGTGCCTTTTCATTTGGTTACGTTATTCCAGGTGTCTTTTTGTTTAGTAACGTTAGTCCATTATTGGTGAATGTGGCATGTTTTGGGTGGGTAACATTAATGTATCTGTACTGCTGAGCAGGGGCAATTCTAGGCCTTATTTAGGGTGGCTTCAGCTCTCCTGTTTGTGATCTCCGCCACGCTAAAACTAAAAATTGCGCTAAAATGCAGGACATGTCGTCGATGGGAAAGGAAATTATTTATCAGTTTGATCCAAGAGCGGAAAACCGCAAAGACCAAAGAAATTTCACTATTCTTATTACCAGAGTTGATAGCACAAACAAAATATATAACATTTATTGATCTGGTCTTTGTCTTGTGAATATTAGTTTTATCAATGACGTCATTCATCGGACACACTGTTTGTCGAGAATACACACACACATGAACTGATCTGATTCAAGACTTACATCATGCATAAAATTTTGGTGTCCACTTTTGCCATTTAATAATACCATAACTTTTGGCTTACTATGTAGTCATATAATATATAATATAAAACTCTTCTTGTTTTAAATTCTCACTGAGGGCTAAAACCCCTAAATATGAAACCCTAGAACCGCCCCTGCTGCTGAGTATAGTTAACATTTAGCTTTTTTTTTACACATTATATTTTCTTTTGTTTTAATTACTTGAGCAGACTTCAATAATATCAAATAAGATCATAACCTGAAATTCCAGGGACTCTTCCAGGGATGTTTAGAATTGAAGGATGTTGCTGTTGGGGGACTTTTATTTGAGGTCACTGCAACAATCAAATGCTTAATTTGTTCTTTAACTCCAAACCTTGGCACTTGCTGTTAATTATAAAACACTTATAGAACTGCATTACATTTGCACTCTGCTAATGTGGAAATGATTTTTTGGCAGTACAAAAACTCCACTCACCATAGTTAATGGTTTATGAGATGATGTTGTATATGAAAAATTACTATTACTAAAAATGTGAAGATTGGACAATAATAGAAATCAAGTTGGCTAAAATGAGTACGAAATCACAGGCTGTTAAAGTATGTTAAGTGACTTTGTCTGTGTTGATTGTAATGTTATTTTTTGCTTTGCTAAACACGTGGTGTATGTTTAACTGACTAAATGCAGTCATCACTTGAAAACTGCTGGCCTAGTTTTCAGTATTTTTTTTCTGCCTGATCAGCAAAAAATAGAACTCTTTATTTTATATACCTAGGTCTTCAAATTCACAGATTCTCTCTGCCTTAAGACCTTAAAGCCATCCTATGGGGCATTTTACGTACAATGGGCTTTTTCTGATTTGTGCTGATTAGGCTTTGTGTTTTTGAGTGTGTGAGATGTTATGTTGTCCCACTGTGAAACAGCATTTGTGATGTATTAGCTGTTTTTCTCTTGCAATTTTTGTTTTAGATTTTATTTCAGTGTGTTGTGCGGTGTTTATTGAATGGACCTAAAATTGTTCTTCCTCTCCAAAGACCTGCATAAGATGTTTAGCTGACTTTAGATTTGACAGTTTATAATCTGTCTGTATTTTGTTGCAAGCGGTACATTGTTAAGATTAGATACAGTTTGTTCTTTCTGACATCTCTGATGGGACCTAGTAAGTATTTATGTGCTTTACAAAATTACAGTTGTAGGACAAGTGCTTGAATTGACTAAAGCAGTGTTTCCTAAACCCTTAATCTAGGGCATTATTGATTTATTCTACAGTATCTGCACAACGGTGCATTCAGTCTGTTACTTCAAAAGTCTTTAGATTAATGGCTTATTTTTTCATTTAGAATGATTAAATGCATAAGACTAAATCTAGCTCCTGTTTGTTCTTGGGATAAGAATATTTAGACCCCTAATAGCTACAATGAAATAATTGGGTTTAGACTGAAGTTCACTGCCAGAGAGTCATCATGCCAACTAATATGTAACTCTGACCTTATTTGTTATCTTGTCTTCTGATGGATTGATAGAAATGACTATTAACTTATAAACATTTCTTGTCCTAGAATCTGCATGCTGTCTGTCCATCATCCTTTCATACCTTGTTACTTGAAGTGTATGCCTAGTGCTTTCTTTCAGCATCTTAATTTCTCTAACACATCAGTTTTATTTTCCCTGTAACAAATGCACATTATTGGGTCATACTTCTTACTTTAACAACTTTGAAAGGAGAAATACATTCCAATAATTGTTTAAAAAAAGACCCCGAATTAGCTAACTCTTTACATTGTAATCTATACATTATACCAAGGTATTCTTTATTTATCACCTCTGAAGTCCGGAAAGCACTGTGACGGTCACTACTGCCTCAATGCTTTATTTCTCTGTACATTTTTTTATTTTATTTTTTCAAATTTGCATTTAATGTGTTAAGAAAGCATAGAACTCAAGTAATTACAATCCACGGCATACAATTTGTATAATAAATATATTATGAAAATATTTATTTTTATAGATATTTTCCCATTTAGTCATTCCTAGTGTGCATCTCTCTCTCTATGTACATTTTTGGGAGGTAAATATCATTGTCTTGTTCTTAACGTTTATTTTCTCGGAAGCAGGAAAAATGTACGGCAAACACAAGGATCTGAGTAACTTTGACTAGGGATTTCTCAATGACGTGATCAGAGCATCTCCACAACAGCAGGTCTTGTGGGGGGTGATTCTAGTATGCACTGGTTCAAGGAAAGACAACCGATGCACAAGTGACAGGGTCATTGATGCTTGTGGCGAGTGAAGGCTAGTCCATGCAGACAGATCCTATAAAAGAGTTTTGAATTTCTGTAAAAGTTCATGCTGGCTAATATAGAAAGGTGTCAGTAGAAACAGCATCATATATATATAATATACGCATGTACATGTATGTGAAAGTCAGTCTAGTTTTATTGCCTTGGTTATGCTTTTCACCCTGTTTGTTTCTTTGGTTGTTGAAGTTTCAGAGAGATTTCAGGAAGCACTATGAAGAGGCATGTGTTGTAGCTAGGGATGGTTCAATGGCAGTGATGACACTTTGCACACTTACTTACTCAGTGATAACAATGACACTTTGCACACTTACTTGAGCAATGATAGCGATGACATTTTTCACACTTACTTGAGCAATGATAGCGATGACATTTTTCACACTTACTTGAACAATGATAGCGATGACATTTTTCACACTTACTTGAGCAATGATAGCGATGACATTTACTTTATGCTCTTGAAAGCCAATCAAATCTCTTTGTAATGAAAGCTTAAAAAAGATGAAAGTTTTTCATTGTGTACTTTTTAAAAAAAATGAAAGGTTTGCTTGGGATTTGTAGTGTTTGTTTTATTCAGATTCATCACCCTTTTACCTTCACTCATTTATATTTTTTAAAATTATGTGAAAAACATGAATATAAATGTAGTACAAGTATGAATGTGGTTCTAAGATGATAGACATGCATAAGATATATGGGCCATAATAATACTGCTGGTGTTTTGTACGTGTTGGTCTTGTATAGTTTTCCTTAATAAAGATGTCCATTTATCAATTTGCCTTTTTTGATCAACTTGTGTCTTTTTTTTTACTGTCACTTTTAGAAATGACTAAGACAATAACATGAACAGTAAAAACACATTTCTGAACACATTGACACTTTTCGGAGACCATTTTGAAATTAACATATAATTCTAGATTATATAACCAAAACTCATATTTGAAAATGTAATACTGATTAAAAATTCTTACAGCGTATGCTGTTATACCCATGTGGTAGAAAATACCTGAAGTTACAGTCTTTACATGTTTACACCTGATACATGTTTATACAAGCCATGGCTGGGGAGAGCGAACTCTACAGACCAAAGTGTTACACGCAAACATAGATCAGAACACAGGGATAGTGTTTTGTGACTTTTGTTTAAACAAAGATAAAATATAAATGATTATATGATTAACAGGAAAGGAAATACACATATGGTAAAAATGTAAATATACTAAGACTAACTTCTCAAACCTTTTGTCACAAATCTATTATTTTCTTACATAAAAAGGCATAATTGTGTCATAAATCAGTTCGGATGAAGCAGCCCTCCCTCTATGCCTTAAATCAGGCCTTCAGTGCTTTCTAACACAATCAAACAAATATCTGGCATCATTAATGAAGAAACAACATATAGTGTGTTGGCCAGGTTTTCACATACTTCATGTGTAAATATATGGTAGTATATAATTACTGTTCATAATTAAATTCACATTCAGTTTCCAAAAAAAAAAAAGAACATTTTGGTGGGTCATTAAAAAAGATAGTCCTGCAAAGATTAAATGAAAGAGACGTCTTAACCATTGAAGAGGCGCTCAAGAAACATAACAGCCTATCAGCCATTTGATCTTTATATTTGAACCAAATATTGATTTAATTTTGTTTTGCCTTTTTTTCTTACACTTTTAAAATCACTTCCATTTCACTGTTCTACTGCTTTGACTATTGTTTTGTTTTTTTTTTTCATTTCACTTATGTAGGCATATTGTGTGTTCTGCTTATTTGGCTCTGTATTTAGTAGCATTAGTAGCAATTACTGATTAGTAGCAATTCAATCTTAAAGTGAGTGGGTTTATTGTTAACAAAATTGCCTTTTCAATTTTTCCCCTGCACAATCTTGACAAACTTCTGAATATCTTGTGCCATTAATTCTGGTTCTTCCATGGCAGCAAAATGGCCACCTCTGGGCATCAGAGTGTAGCTCACAAGTTTATGGTACTTCTGCCTGGCCCACAGTTCTGGAGTGTGCACCAACTCATTGGGAAAAATTGCCAAACCTGTTGGAACCAGAACTGGAATTCTAAAGATACACAAAACAACAAAGAAAAACAAGCGATGAAGAATACTCTGGTAATTAAATTGAAGCTAGCACAGATATTCACACAGATTCATTTCCTTACATACTTGTTATGTGGCTGTAAACCTTTGCCAAGGTTTTCCTTGTAGAAACGCATAGAAGGGATGATTGAATTGGTAGTCCAGTAGATCATCACATTGGTCAGCAGGTCATCAAGAGAGAACTTCCTGTAATGAAAGTAAAATGTGATCATATATTAATGTAAACTAATCAGAACTAGTTGAACTTGCCCTTCTTGTAGAGCACAAATATCCTTGAAACACGAACAAATCTACTGAAGAAATTTGACCTTGCAGTGAACTTGATCCTGTTTGTATAGATATCATGTTAAGTATAGGACAAAACAACCCATAAAGCATAAAAGCTAAAGCCACATAACAAATCCTTAAAAACATACATTTGCAAGCCTCCATCCTCAAGGTTTGTGAACTCTAGATCAGTCCAAGTTGAAAACTTCTCTAAGATATAGGCCATCAAACCAACAGGAGAGTCATTTAGACCACGCCCTATAAATTAGAATACAAACAGCAAGAGAAAGGGTTGGAACCTTACATTAAAAAAGTACATTTATAAATATCAGTCCTTAACAGCAAACATGAGGACATCAAATAATGTAACATTTTAAAAGCATCTTCAGCAAAATAATGAATCAAAAAGTAGTGGGCAGCTTTCACACAAGTGGGTGTTTTTTTTTTACCAGCAGTATCAGGCTTGGTGGCTTGTATGTGCATATATCCTGTTTCCTTCAATCGATTTACAACTAAATTCTGCATGAGGGGATAAGTTTTCTTTATATCATGATGAGTGAACCCAAAGAGTCTTGGGAAGTAGTGACCCAAAAGCATGGATAATATCATGGTCAGACTTGTTTTTTCTGGTGGTGCAAAGTTGACATGCAGTCCCTTTACAATCCTGAAATAACAGGAAAAACAAAAGTGTATATTAATGTGATCAAACAAATGATAAAAATCTTTGTCGTTAATAAAATAAAAATCTTTATCATTAATTAGGTCAGCAAGTATTTCATACAAAATCAAAAGCTCATTAAGAGACCCAGTGAAGCTGTGTTTTCTGGTATAAGACCAAGTTTGAGATAATAGTTTTTGAGACAGGTGACACTGACTGAAAACTACAATCAACAAAAAATCCAAACCTGAAGAACCTTTCGTTATTTCTCCTTCTTTCTAGATAATAATTACAGAAGCAACATTTTTCATTTTGTATTATTTTAAGCTCTGCTGACAAATAATGAATCTGTAATTCAGACTAATCTGATTACTTTGGAGGGGTGTGAATATTTCTACAAATCACGTTATATGGTTACAGTGATGTGATTTTGGAAAAAAAAAATTGCATGTAGTTATATGTAGGTTTTTATCAATACTTTCCAGAAGTTGTCCTGCCATACTATAGCTAGGAATGATTCTTACTTGGGCTCTAGCTGAGCCATGTTAGTAGTGATTATCCAGCCCCAGTCTCCTCCCTGAACGTAAAACTGTCTGAAACCAAGTCGCTTCATCAGCTTGTGGAACACTCGTGCTGCGCACACTGAGTCGAAACCTATTAGAAACAAAGCATACACACTGACACCGAAACAACACATTATATACAACGTAACATAAGTAAGACAAAGCCCAATCCAAGCAAGTGATTAAAGGATCGATATGGCTCTCTATGAAAGGATCAATATGGCTCTCTGTTAGTTCTGCGATTTTGAACAGACGAAGCCTGAGCTGATATGAACATGAATGAAGCAAGCATTGTTAGTTTACTTACCTTTTTTATGTGGTGCCTCAGAAAAGCCATATCCAGGAATAGAGGGACAGATGACCTCAAAAGTGATGTCACCTGTTCTTCCTGGCACCGTGAGGAGGGGCAGGATGCCATAGAATTCATAAAAGGAACCAGGCCAGCCATGTACCATCAGCAGAGGTATGCTACATGCTCCTTCAGGCAGGTTCTTGGGTTTCACATGGATATAATGGACATCAATACCTTAAATGTCAGACAATAATACAAAATTAATATATCAGACTTCCATAGCTACTGCGATACAATACCCATAAATTTAAAGGTCAATGCCGGCCATGCAAAAAAAAAAAACCCCAAAAAAACCAAATGCTATAAAAACTATAAGCTGTAATCTGTTAATTTAAAGGACCTGTTAAACAGACAAAAAGATTAATTCATTCATTCATCTTCTACCGCTTATCCGAACTTCTCGGGTCACGGGGAGCCTGTGCCTATCTCAGGCGTCATCGGGCATCGAGGCAGGATACACCCTGGACGGAGTGCCAACCCATCACAGGGCACACACACACTCTCATTCACTCACACACTCACACACTCTCATTCACTCACACACACACACACACTACGGACAATTTTCCAGAGATGCCAATCAACCTACCATGCATGTCTTTGGACCGGGGGAGGAAACCGGAGTACCCGGAGGAAACCCCCGAGGCACAGGGAGAACATGCAAACTCCACACACATGAATATTGTTATTGAATTAACTATGAACAAATTTGATTCCTGAAATACAGTTTACAGGTTTTTTTTTACTTAAACTTAACATTGTATTTAAATATTGTTGAATTTCAGCTTTTAAAATTGAGTTTTTCCCCCTTTAATTTACATTTTTGTATAAATTTAGCCAAAAGAAGTATTGAGATAATTAAATATTTCTTTATGATAAAATTTGCTGAAATAAAACATTTAAAGCACAGCTGAACTTTGGACAAGATGTGAGCCTAAATGAAAGCGCAGAAATCTGGCCAGCAGTCTGAGTGAGACAGTAAGTCTGGAGACAATATTCTTTTGAAACAGACCCTGAATAGACCGATTAATGTTTTTTATTGGGGAATGGGAGAAATAATTGTGACCAATTTCAGTATCAGCCGAATTCAAGGAGTATTGGAGGCTGAGGGCAGGTGTAATTTTAGCATCCATAACCACAGCATAGTCTTTAGGAGAAACTGGAATACTATATTTAGACAGAAATTCAGAATAGGTTGCCATTATACTGTGTTAAAGAGTAAATAAAAACCAGATACAAACCTGCCCATAATATAATCCCACCTCCAACAATGAATGGCAGGTTTATGTATGTAATGCAAAAGGATCTGCAATTGCATTTGAGTTTTGGCAGGCTCCGTACATCATTTGCAATTCCTTTTTAATTTTGTCCGCAAAATCACTCCATAGGCCTGACTGCATAGGCATATAGTGTGTACGCTTTTCAGGCATGCCTGCTGTTGAGATCTGTCTCCTATTGCAAATGTATGGTGCATCATGTAGAGATTAAAATCAGACAACAGTGACCACGGACTGCCAAGTTCTCAAGTCTTTTATACAGCAAGAATGCAACAGTTAATATTTTAAATTCCTAAACGATTAAAAAGTTAATAATCATTTCAATTCAACTCAAGTCAAGTTTATTTGTATAGCGTCTCAAAGCAGCTTTACAGAACAAACATGGCACAAAAGGTTATTATAAATAATAATATAAATATTAATAGAATACAAAATTCAAGATTAATCATGCCTCTCTCAATTTTTTTAAGAGTGTTGAAGGAATTTCTACAATTTCCTAATATTTAAAATTGAAATCTCTGAAAAACGTCTGTCCTTTTTTCTGTTAAATAAAAGCCCAATTAACAAATTAAAGATTTTCATTTATACAGCATTTTCAAAAAAAAGTCTAAACTGTTTTGGAAATGAGATTTGTGCATTATATAATTATATCTTAATATGATAGTATGATTCATATTAACAGATGGATTTTACATTATCTGCAGCACAGCATTCTGATCATTAGTTATATCAATGCTAATGCATGCAGTTAACGCATGTACTGTAGACACCTGATCATTACACCAATATACAGTATGTTGAACATCTAATTCCAGATTTTGTTCCCCTTTGCTGTCATATTAACTGTGTATCTTCAGGGGAAAGCTTTTCACTAAATTTGAGTGTGTGGCTGCGGGCATTACAAGAGCATTAACAAAAAGAAAAGGGAAATTGTAATGCTAAAATGGACAAACACATACAATACAATTATGTGCTTCCAACATTGTGCTAACAGTTTTGGAGAAAGCGTTTGATGGCCAGGTGTCCACTAGCATTTGGTCATATATTGTATATACACACCTTCAATTTTGGTTTTAAAGTGGGGATACTGGTTCAGTTTATCCACTTGTCTTCTCCAGTCAAAATCATTCCTCCAGTATGAAACAACCTTCTGCAGGTAAATGGAGTTGAAGCCATAGTGAAATTTGCTGTCTTCCAGAGATGGAACAGGCCGTGTCTGATCAATACGATGATACAAGTCCTAGAGATGACAGACCAAAGAATAACTATTAAAGCATATCAAGTACATGGACATACATGCACATATACACAATGGCTAAAAAATAATCAAGTATAATATCGTATGGCATCTTAAAATTACTTGTACAGTTATAAACTTCAGCTTTTTTCCTAGACAAAATCAATATATACAGTACTGTGCAAAAGATTTAGGCAGGTCTGAAGAAATACTGTAATGTAAGAATGCTTTTGAAAAAAATGTTTTAATTGTTTATTTTTATGAATTTACAAAATTCAAAGTGAGTAGACAGATTAATCTAAATCAAAATAATATTTGGTGTGACTACGCTTTGGCTTCAAACCAGCATCGATTCTTATACTTGCACACTTTGAACGTCAGGAATTCAGGAATTTCTTAGGATCACTTTCCGGTGTATGATTAACCAATTAGACCAAGCAGTGCTAATGATCATTTCATATGTATGTCATGAACTGAAACAGAAACAGCTGTGTAGGGGCTTAAATTGCAGGAGGGACAACCAAACTCTACTAAGGTGAGGATGTGGAAGACGGTTTCATGTCACAGGACATACATCATGGCAAGACTGAGCACAGTTCCAGCAATTTAGTAGCAGATCAATAGGCTCATGACAAAGGATCAGTATAAACATATATAATGTGTTGCAGGGTCTTTTCCAGAATCAGTTACATAATTTTGCCCAGATTAGTGACCTACAAGAAAATTAAAAGAATATTGTAAAAGAATATTGTGCTATATTTCATAAACCATTAGAGATCTTCTGCACTCAGATAGCAGGTCTACTACTGTTCACATGTTGCACTATGTAACTATGGTAAATTAAACGATTTCTCCAATTTTTGGAGAAATATTTGATTAATGGCACAGTCATGATAAAGCTACAAACTATGCTGACTTGAGTAATAAATGCTGGTTTGAAAATATTTCATAATATTGAAAAAATTATTTAGCAATTATCAGTTTACTTCAATCTCTTCTTGTGTTGTCTCTATTCTGAATGGCCGAATGCTGTCATCTTCAGGACTTTCCAGTGGAGTTCCCACACCCCACCAGCCATCTTCTGTGTCTAAACACTTTTGCCTTTTTTTTAGAAGTATGAGAACAGCCACTGTACCCAAGACTACTGCCAATGCTAGCAGCACATACATTTTGTAGCTGTGGACAATAAAAACAAATACAAATACAAAATCGTAATTTTGAGTACAAAAGTATATCATGCAAACAAGATGTGCCTTGTTGAATGAAAAATAATAAGCAAGTACTGCACTGCACTGACAAAGCACCATCAACAGAACCTACGTTTGACAGAATAATTCAAAATATAATTTAATAATCAATAAATATTACTGTTAAAAAAGTTAAACCTACATATATTTTAAATGCATATTGTGCATAAATGACATTATCTATGATATAAGAGTAAAAGAATAAAGAATATGTTTTTACCAACAAATGCAAACAATGTTAAGTTGGTACCCTAAAACGATTCTATATTGATTACAAACTTAAATGCAAAATACAAAGGAATACAAACTTGTGTTTTGTAATCACGTAACAGCATCAGTGAACTGATATATACAGTACTCTACAAAAGTCTTTGTACATATTTTGTTATAGATGTTTTTTATGACTCCTGCATTATTGAGTCAAAATCATGTTTGTTTTCACCAAATATTTTAAAACAAAAAAAATGTACAGAAGAATGTTTGAATTTCAAAATATTATGTAAGCTTACATTTTAGACAAAAAGCATGCAAAAAAGAAGCAAGTGGATCTGTATTTCTTTCTGTTATATGATTTAAACAAATATTTTTTTATACATATCTGTTTTTTATCTCATCTATTTCATATCTGTTATTTCAAATTTAATACAAACTATAGCCTCAGGTTAATAGAAACTGCACAAAAGTGCCAAGCAAGATATATTTAACCAAATATTAAGTGTTATTTCACTCTGCAATGTTTTAAGTTTTTAAATACATATTAGAAGTAAATATCAGAAAATAAGACCTGACATTCTGATCTATAGTCTCATAATCATCATTTGATCCCAAATCATATTTTCCAGTTTTAACACCTTAGAAATCAAAAGATTTGGTAGTATTTGGTAGTACTTTCAGTAACATAGTTCCCAAAAGGAAAGAATGTTTTAGAAAGAAAGATTCTTATTGGCATTTTAATCAACAAGGTGACTGAAGACATAAAATGGTTATGTTACGTTTTAATTATGTATGAACAGATCTGTACTAAATTTGGAAATATATTGTAAGGAAAATATCATGATGTAAAAATTCCAATAATGCTTGAACTTTCTACAGAAAAGGTTTTGTCAGAGCAAAGTTACTGTGTTGCCCAACACAGAGGAGTGGCCCAATAAGATACAGATACGAAACACACACACACACACACACACACACACACACACACACACACACACACACACACACACACACACACACACACACACACACACACACACCTTACTATTGTTGGGCATTTATCAAACTGCTCATTTTTACTAGGTCTACAGCATTTAAAAGATGCCCTTATTGACAGTGGCTTACAGAAGAGCCACATTGTCATGAAAGACCAGAAAATCAGGAACTAAGAGCACAATCCTGAACACTTAGTGAAAACCAATCAACTGAAATTTTTCCACAAATATTTAAACTTTATACTCAACAAAACTGATAAATGAGGCCCAATGTTACATTCAGTAATTATTAATACAACTTTTTAAAGCCATTACTATATCTAAAGCTAAACCTTAACCTCGGTAAAGAAAAGGTAGATAGATAGATAGATAGATAGATAGATAGATAGATAGATAGATAGATAGATAGATAGATAGATAGATAGATAGATAGATAGATAGATAGATAGATAGATAGATAGATAGATAGATAGATAGATAGATAGATAGATAGATAGATAGATAGATAGATAGATAGATAGATAGATAGATAGATAGATAGATAGATAGATAGATAGAATATTTTAATCACCAGAACGTTCATTTGTTGTTAGTTACACTGTGTGGAAACGCCAATGATAGTGTTAGCATTGTTAGCACTATAACAATACATAAATACAAATGAGCAAAATGTAATTCAACATTGCATTTTTCGGTTTCTGCATTAACCTTATAACTGCTAATAATGCACAAGTACTTGCTAGGATCATTCTGCTTTAAATACGATTTATTAATATGAATAATCTAACAGGCAGGTTACAAAAAGCTGCAAAAAGTATTTTACTCACCTGCCTTAGTCTCCAAGAGTGCCGTGGACGTTGTGAGCAAAGTCCTATACAGTAACCTTGTAATAGAGGGTCAACAACACTATGGCTAATTGTATACAGTCTAGTCTTTTTTTTTTTTTAACTCTAACTTTACATGCATTTCTGAAGTGCAGAACTCCATAAATCTTCATAAATCTTTAATCATCAATTATTTATTTTACAATTGAAATTGTTTTGTTCATTATAGATATATACTATCTGTAATGAATACATTTTTCCATATTTTCCTTTCTCAAGAAATACGTTTTCTCATTTTAAACCAAAATGTTTTACTTAAGTCTCATTCCTACACAAAATTTCCTTTTAAGATGCCCTGCCACACGTATTTCATTACTTTTGTGCTAATGTCTGACATTTACCATGGACATTTTTTTGTGGAAAAAAATGGCTTGGTTACTGTGTTTCAAGCCATTCTAGTGTGGTATAGAAAGCCTGCTGGAAGACTCAGCTCGATTTGCGCCTGTTCTCATTAATATTCAATGATCTATGCTGCTTGGCTGAGATTGGCTAACCGCTAGGATATGAGAGCATGACTATTCATTCACCCAGCGCAATAAGTAACCTATGCTAGAGGAACTTTGTTTACAATCACCTGGACTTGCGGCAGAATGGCTTCTTCAGGTATACTGACGTTCAGCCATCCTTGCTGTATAGGAACCTCACTGAGCTACACGAATTCTGTGGGCGTGGTCTCGAGTGGGAGAGCTCATGAATAGTAATAAGCTCCATCATTTCTATGTCACTCTGAGCAGCTTTTCTACCTGACCTGATTTCTCCGCTTATTTCTTTTAAGTGGCTAGAACTGACCAGGGGGGTAACAGTTCATTTTCACATTCCTGACCCAACACAAACACATATGGACCTAACACCTAACTAAAAAAAATACAAGTAAAAAATACAAGTAAAAACGGTTTTGTGTGGAAGGGCACCTTTAGTCCCATTCCTCCACAAATGTTCGTTTCCTGTAGTCCTCTGGCTTGTCCACATGGCCTTTTACAGCATGATGGAGCACCTAGCCATAAGGCAAAATTGATAAAGAGTCTCAGGGGAACAAAACATCAAAATGTTGGGTCCATGGCCAGGAAACTCCCCAGAACTTATTGAGAAACTTGTGGTCAATTCTCAAAAGGCAGCTGGACAAACAAAACCCCACACATTCCTACAAACTGCAAGCATTGATTATGCAATATTGGGCTGCCATCAGTGAGGATTTGGCCCAGAAGCTGATTGACAGCATGCCAGGGCAAATTGCAGAGGTCTTGAAAAAGAAGGCACAAGACTAATGAGTATTTGCATAAACTCAATTGTCAATACACTTTGACACTTATGAAATGCTTGTAATTCTACTTCAGTATACCGTATTACATGCTTGAACTTTCTACAGGAAAACTTTTGTCACAGAGTAGAGAAACTGAGCAAAGTTACTGTGTTACCCAACACTGTCAACAAAGGAGTGGCTGGATAAGATACAGAGTTTACACAACGGAAAATGCGCGCACACGCACACACACACACACACACACACACACACACACACACACACACACACACACACACACACACACACACCTTACTATTGTTGAGCATTTATCAAACTGCTCATTTTTACTAGGTCTACAGCATTTAAAAGATGCCCTTATTGACAGTGGCTTACAGAAGAGCCACATTGTCATGGTAGGCCAGAAAGTCAGGAACTAAGAGCACAATCCTGAACACTTAGTGAAAACCAATCAACTTATATAATTGGCATTAATTTAAAAAATATGAAAGAATTTATACATTTTTGCAAATTCAGCTGAAAAGTTTTTTTTTAGTCTTCAACAAATATTTAAACTTTATACTCAACAAAACTGATAAATGAGGCCCAATGTTACATTCAATAATTATTAATACAACTTTTTAAAGCCATTCCTATATCTAAAGCTAAACCTTAACCTCGGTAACCAAAAGGAAATATTTTAGATAGATAGATAGATAGATAGATAGATAGATAGATAGATAGATAGATAGATAGATAGATAGATAGATAGATAGATAGATAGATAGATAGATAGATAGATAGATAGATAGATAGATAGATAGATAGATAGATAGATAGATAGATAGATAGATAGATAGATAGATAGAAAGAAAGAAAGAAAGAAAGAAAGAAAGAAAGAAAGAAAGAAAGAACTAAAATTGCAGTTGTGATGACCAGTCAAATGTTGAAACAATTCCCCACAGGGCCAAAACTTAAAAATACACAGCATTAAATATGCAGTTGTCTTTAAATATGCAATTAAAATACAAACCATTAAATACACAATTGCACTTTGCAGAAAAATGTCTGCACACACACACACACACACACACACACTATACAGTGTTTCTCTGTCTATAAGCCTCGAATGATACACATTAAATTCCCTAAATTAGACCGTCAAAGGTAAAATACTCATTCATTTACATATTGCATTGAGAATAATCGAACAGAGCTTTTTCTTTTTGTAGAAAATTTTAAACATCAGAACGTTCAGTTGGCCCCATATTCCCAGATACGATTTTCCCGAGTCAATAGCTCCTGAGCTAAAGGGTGTTACTACACGAATAACACCTCTTTTAGTTCAGGAGCTATTGACTCGGGAAACTCGAATCTGGGAATATGGGGCCAACTTTATTTAAGTACGATAGTGTTAGCATTGTTAGCACTATAAAAAACGAACAATACATAAAAACAAATGAGCAAAATGTAATTCAACATTGCATTTTTCGGTTTCTGTATTAAATCTTATAACTGCTAATAATGCTCAAGTACTTGCTAGGATTATTCAGCTATTAAATACAATTTATTAATATGAATAATCTAACAGGCTGGTTAAAAAAAGCTGCAAATAGTATTTTACTCACCTGCCTCAGTCTCCCAAGAGTGCCGTGGACGTTGAGCAAAGTCCAGTACCGTATCTCTCAGTACAATCCTGTATCTCTCAGTACAATCCTGTATCTCTCAGTACAATTCTGTATCTCTCAGTACAATTCTGTATCTCTCAGTACACTACTGAATCTCGCAGTACTCTCAGAACATACTGTATCTCTCAGTACACTACTGTATCACTCAGCACAATACTGTTTCTCTCAGTACTCTACTGTTTCTCTCAGTACTCTCAGTACAATACTGTATCTCTCAGTACTCTGCTGTATCTCTCAGTACACTACTGTATCTCTCAGTACAATGCAGTATCTCTCAGTGCAATGCTGTGTCTCTCAGTACAATACTGCTTCTCTCAGTACTCTCAGTACAATACTGTATCTCTCAGTACTCTCAGTACAATACTGTATCTCTCAGTACTCTCAGTACAATACTGTATCTCTCAGTACTCTCAGTACAATACTGTATCTCTCAGTACTCTCAGTACAATACTGTATCTCTCAGTACTCTCAGTACAATACTGCTTCTCTCAGTACTCTTAGTACACTAATGTATCTCTCAGTACTCTCAGTACACTACTGTATCTCTCAGTACTCTCAGTACAATACTGTATCTCTCAGTACTCTGCTGTATCTCTCAGTACACTACTGTATCTCTCAGTACAATGCAGTATCTCTCAGTGCAATGCTGTGTCTCTCAGTACAATACTGCTTCTCTCAGTACTCTCAGTACAATACTGTATCTCTCAGTACTCTCAGTACAATACTGTATCTCTCAGTACTCTCAGTACAATACTGCTTCTCTCAGTACTCTTAGTACACTAATGTATCTCTCAGTACTCTCAGTACACTACTGTATCTCTCAGTACTCTCAGTACAATACTGTATCTCTCAGTACTCTGCTGTATCTCTCAGTACACTACTGTATCTCTTAGTACACTACTGTATCTCTCAGTACAACGCTATATCTCTCGGTACACTGCTGTATCTCTCAAGTGTTACTGTTCCTGTTATGGTACCTTTCCCTTTTAATCCATCTCGTGAAGGCAGTTTTAATAGCCCACTGCAAAGGAAGAAGATAATACAAAATGTACATGGACAGTAAAGCTTTCGGAAAATAGACCCCAAAAATGTCTGAGGCCCTCTGGTGGCTGTCTGAAGTACAATTTGTAACCCCGCCCATTTCCATATTAGTGAATGGAACACGAGCCAAGTATTTTAGGTCGCGTCTCCAAAATAGTTTTCGAGAATTTTAATTTTTTAGACTTTTCTAATGTTAGGATATACCAAAATTATAACTGACAAGTCCTTTGTCCTGTGCTAGGAAACTTTGGACTCAATATGACTATTAAAAAACAGAGACTTATTAAAAAAGCCTTAAAAATTCATTCAAGAGGAACTCACACAACTTTTGCTACAAACTATAAGTCTATCTATAGAATTTTTAGAGTAACCCTGTAATAGCCAACAGAGGGTCAGCAATGGCTAAATGTAGTCTAGTCTTAATTTTTTAACTCTAACTTTGTGTGCAATTTCTGAAGTGCAGAACTCCATAAATCTTTAATCTTCAATTATTTTTTTTTACAATTGAAATTGTTTTGTTCATTGTAGATATATACTGTCTGTACTGAATTCATTTTTTCCATATTTTCCTTTCTCCAGAAATACGTTTTCTCGTTTTAATCCAAAATGTTTTATTTAAGTCTCATTCCTACACAAAATTTCCTTTAAGTCTCATTCCTCCACAAAATTTCTGTGAGGATTTGGCCCAGAAGCTGATTGACAGCATGCCAGGGCGAATTGCAGAGGTCTTGAAAAAGAAGGGTTAACACTGCAAATATTGAGTATTTGCATAAATTTTATCTAATTGTCAATACACCTTGACATTTATGAAATGCTTGTAATTCTACTTCAGTATACCATATTATAATATTCTGTGGTCTCATTCTCCAATCTCTAGTCTAATATTCTGTAGTCTCATTTGGCAACTGCTGTATTTGCTTCATTTTATTGGTTTATTTATTTATTTGTCTATTTCTTTTCTTTAATTTGTTTATTCTCTTTTCCTGTTCTAACTATATGCTTGTTACTGTTATTTTATAAAAGCAAAAAAAAAACAACAACAAACAAACAAAAAAAACAGCCTTTCCTAGATCTGGGCTACCACCTGTGGGTATGATACCACTCTTCATTCAGTGAAGCCAATTGTAGAAGGGTCCATTTAAACATACAACATCTAACATAAAACTAGAAATTAATATAAGATTTGTTTTGCTATGTAGTATTCTGTTGCATGGAATCAATTAATGGCCTCATTGTCACGTTAACTAAGAATGTAGTTAATTGATCAGTTAATTAATTAAATAGTCAGTACATTATTATGTAACATGACTTATTTTTAGCACATTCTTACTGAGCAGTTTCCTCTAATCGAAACTTTTAGAAATCTAACTTTTTGCTAATTGAGTTGGTATTATTATATGTGTACACGTCAAGTCAATGCAGGCTAGATCATTTGGCCTCTGCCAAGATGCCAAGCCATTAAAATCTTTCATTTGAAAGTGTTAGTTAGCTGGGAACTAGCACGTTCAGTATTTAGTATTAGTACTAGCATGACTATTTGAATAACATTTAATTAGGCAATCTGATTTTTAAATAAATTCTTGATACATATTACAAGCACTTCTCTTTTCATTTACAAACAAAAGAGTGATTCTTTGATATGTAATCAGTAGGGAATTCCCACAGTATTCATAGTATTCACAACTCCATCTGTTAGGAATGCCACAAATCACCAATGAGTTGGTGGTTGTTTTCTTTTTGCGAGACAAGGAAAATGACTCTATCTTTCAGCATTCGAAAAAAGAAGTTGACAAACCCATCAGGTGGATACACACTTCTTTCTGAAATAAGGGTCTTGCCCAAACTGTTGCCACAAAGTAAGAAGATCTGTATAAAATGTCTCACCCTTAAGCATCACTATTGCTGTTCCCTGGAAAGAAGTGGCTTAAACACTAAAAGAATAGCTGCAGATTATTAGCCCTACTCCACCAAACTCAGTCCATTCCCTAAGCATTTATTCTCAAGAGAAATAATATACCTACAGTATTTGAGACACAGAACCCAACCAGAAACAGATCACACTTTTCTTTCTTTTGATTTTTGATGTGAACATTAACTTAAGCTCTTGAAACTAAAGCTATTTACATGATTTCGTGCAGTACGCTGCTGCCACAGTACTGGGAGATTAGATAACTGCGTGGATGTGCAGGTGTTCCTAATAAAGTGGACGAAAGTGTCCTCTCCCACTGTTTTCGCCACCAGGCGGGGTGGGTGACGCCGCAGTGACGTTTCTCAGCCCGGGGTCTATACACAACGCTGGGGTGAAACAGAAAGGAAGCAGCAGGCTCTTTTCTCTTACCGACTACAGCTCACTGTAGCTGGCTGAGCTAATGGGGTCCTTCGGGAAGAGCAGAACAGCGCTAGAAGTGTAAAGTAGCGAGGCGGCTAGCAGCAGCTTAGCTACACTCATTTCCTCCGACACGACAGCAGCGTGGGGCGTTTACGAGCAGAACACATTAATCATGATGAAGAAAAAGAAATTCAAGTTTAAAGTTGATTTTGAGCTGGACGAGCTGTCTTCTGTGCCGTTTGTTAACGGGGTTCTATTCTGTAAAATCCGCCTGCTGGACGGAGGCTTTTCGGAAGAATCATCACGGTAAAGGCTTCTCCATGTTTGTGTTTACATTCATCTCTTTACACGCATGGGCTGAGACACAAAGTGTTAATTCCACAGTTATGTCGCTGATTATTTTGCCTGTTGGCCCTGTAAATAAATGTCCTGGTTTACATTAACAGGTCTCTCCTGGGTCCCGGTGAATATGTAGAATATTCTTACACAAAATAAAAGGCCCTGGTGCGGTGACTGATAAAAAAAAAGCCCCTGTGTTTAGGAGTGTGATGGTGTCTGATTAGTGAAGACCCCGGCTGTGTCCCCGGCTGTGTCCCCGGCTGTGTCCCCGGCTGTGTCCCCGGCTGTGTCCCCGGCTGTGTCCCCGGCTGTGTCCCCGGCTGTGTCCCCGGCTGTGTCCCCGGCTGTGTCCCCGGCGGATTTGCGAGTTGTAATGACGTAATTTCCGACGTTCTACATGCGACTGGGACACGGAACACGAAAACCTCCCCAAAGCCTGTATTTTGTTTACTCTGTCATATTATGCACAGCTAACGAAATCACTTTAATCACACTTTTACAATTGCAGGCATTGATTATGTGCATGTTTCTGTGGTTATATTATTCCTAGTTAATGTTGCAACAGTGTGAAATAAGAATCATGGAGTATTTTTGTTTATTTTCTATAAGGGTGGAGACGTTTGTTGATCTAGAAGCAGTAGGAGATTTTCTATAAATCAAGAGGCTGTCCTTCCATGCTGTTTAAAATACTACCAATTTAGTTTGGCACTAAAGGGAGATATAAACAGAAACTAATGCATGTTTACAGGGCTCTCAAGTTTTGAAGACAGGCAGGAGTGACATCTCCAACCCCCACCCAAACACCTACCCTTTTCACCACCTTCTCTGGGCCAGCATCCTGCAACCTGACCTTTTTAGGGGTCTTTCCTCTCATGGTGAATGAGAGAATGCTTAGTTGCCTTTTAGTTGACGTCTTTGAAAGACATGCAATAATTAATGCATCCATGGGCAGGATATCAATGACCTATAACATCAACGATGCAATACACTTTAATGTATTTAGTGCTAATACAATTATTAAGCCTATTTGGAGAGATGTTTAATGTGACAAAATGTCAGTCATCATTTTATAACAAAAATATGACTAGGCCTAGACCAGTGGATCGCAAACTTTTTTGGCGTACCCCCCACCCCCCAGAAAAAAAAAGACATAAAACATTCCAAAACTTAATATTTATTACACATATTAAATTATACAATGTAGTGCTGTTGGTTAGTAGCCTTATTTTTCTGAGATTTAATTACACAGAATTTGTGATAAATTCATTATTTTATAAAATGTCGTAAAGCCATCTCAGGGCCACCAGTTTGAGTAGCACTGGCCCTAGACTACATGTCCTGAGCAGGTGTTGTCAGTGACCTGGGGCCCCCTGGCACCATCTCAGGGCCCCCAGTTTGAGACCCACTGGCCCTAGACTACATGTCCTGAGCAGGTGTTGTCAGTGACCAGGCTGTAAAACTGTTGACTAAGTTACAGACACTGATGACAAACTCCTGCTGATGATCTGGGAAACGTCTCTAACAGCAGCCACAATGTCATTGTTTGTGTTAAACACGTTGTGAATGAGTTGTAACATTAAACAGGAGATCATGACTTACTCTGTGCTCAAAGTGATGCTCGCAGCTCCAGGGCTTTTCTCTGTGGGGGAACGAGGACGATGATGAACAATTCCAGGATTTGCTTTTTTTCATTGGTTGTTGTGTTAAATCTTACCCAGATACAATAGTGCTGTTTTCCGATTGGCTGTTGTGTAGCCTCTTTATTTTGATTGGCTGATAAGTGTCAGGCTCAACTAAGAACTCCAGGGGAGACGCGCTTGATTCCTGCCCGTTTCCATAGAGACGGCGCTGCGGACTGATACGTTTTGGGCGCTGTGGCTTATTAAATATATGATAAATAGTCCGTTTTTCTGTGTGAGAAATACGATGTGTGGCAGGAGAGCGTGACAAAAGACCCAAATGAGTGACTGTCACTCTCAATGCGTGATACTTGTGAGCCCTGTGTTTATAATATGAACAAAAGAACAAGAACAAAAGGCTAAACCTTTGGAGAACAACGAAGAAGAATTTTAATTTCTGCACATTTCTACCCACTTAACAAAAATTCTTTCATTTGTCACTGTGTACTCATTATACAGTTTTAATATTTTTTTTAATTAGTAGTGTAATTAGTAGTCTTGTGTATACTGTAACCTTTGCCTGAGAAACCATTAAAAACCATCTAGGACCATTCAGAAACCCTTTTCTCTTCTTATCAAAATGCAGTGAATAGATGTAATGTCCAGTTGAAAGTGTTCATTTTCTAATAAGGGAACAGGCAAAGGAGGATTTTAGTCTCAGAGCTTTTGCAAAAAAATATTTCTCAGTTTTTAATTTTGTTCCCTCAGAGTATTGGAGTGGCAAGGGCAATTCTTTTGTTTTTGGGTTTGAGACCAAAAGATATAAGAATATAGAGTAGAGCTTTAGCTTTAATTTATTGATATTTATAACTAGATGTGTTGAATATGGCAGACAACCCAAGATTTAGGTGAGCAAATGTATCTGTACATATAGTCTAAATTGAAGTAGGTAACTCTTAATATTTGGTTGCATATCCCTTGCTTCCAATATCTGGTTCAATCCCCCAGACATCAAACTGTTGCATTCCTTTTTTGTGATTAATATTTTTATTATTGTATATATTATATTATTGGGTGCAGAGATGTCCAATGTATTATTAAAACCTAGAAGAATAGTGGTGAACCATCATCTTCAAGAATGAAATGTGGTCAGAAAAAATTACTGAATGATCCTGATCAGAGATTAAACATTTAATCACTTAAACATTAAAATGGTAAAAATCAAAAACCTGTACTGTTAGTGAGTTGGAGAGAAGGGCTTCAGTTTTCTGGGACAATCTGGGTAAAAATGACTGAAGAAAAGGGAAAAACTCATTTGGCCTATTGTGTCGAGATTTACAGTGTTCCAGAGATATGGGTGCAGATGAATTGATGTACCTCTCATGCCTAGTGCTTACTGTATAAGCAGGGGAAGGGGCGGGGTGGCAGGGGGCAGCGTTATGATCTGGGTTTGCTTCTTTTTGTCTAGGTCCAGCAATATTATATGTCCAAATCAATTTTTACCTGTACATTTTAGCATTGCCTATCTGATGCAGTATATCCAGAAATATATGGGTCAATTCTGGATAAGGACTGTGCAATCTAATCAATGATGATAATCCATGATTTTATCCAAAGCTATTTTATTTCTGTTTTGCAAATTTTTATTCATCTTATGAGTTTGTTTTTTCTTTTTATTGACTTGCATAAAGCTTGATTTCTCCTTGTTCTTTATTATGTATGTTTTCTTCACATTAGGGAAGTCATAGGGCCTCAAAGAGTCTCAGTAGTAACTTTTGTAAATTAGTATTATAAAGTGCAGGTATGTGCATTAGTCTAGATAAGCTGCTCTGTCATTTTATTGTATCATAAAACTACCCAAGTTAACATTTTCAAGCTGACATTAAATACCATGATCTCCATGTAAGTGTACATGATTACACGTAAGCGAGTCTGCTGTAACTGATTTTGAGCTGCTCTCTGAATGATTAAGTAGCATGATAGTTCCAGAACATCTTCATAAAGAAATAGAGATTTTGCCTTTGGTATTGCCTTTGAATCCATACTTTAATAAAGTATCTTAAATTATTATCTTCATGACAAGGTTGGGATAACTCAAACTGTCTCTAATCAAAATTTCAGTTTGGCTGTCATTTACATTTAATCAGAAGTTATATTTAACTCCTCCAAGGCTTATTAAAGCACAAGAGGACAACAGTAAACAGTGTACCCCAAATTATATCATCTCACTAATGCCCCTTTTCCACCGAGGCAGTTTGAGTGCTGGTTCGGAACCTAATTTAGAACCAGTTCTTTCTGTTTCGACAGCCAAAGCACTGGCACTGAACCAGGAAAAGTGGTTCTTATGTAGCACCAAAACGTTGCTGGTCTAGACTTAAGAACCGCTTGCGTTAGGGGCAAGTGGGGCTACTGTTAGCGCATTTGATATTCATGTACCTTATGTATACTAATGTTTAATACACTTTTACTTTACCACAATATGATCAATTCATTTTTTCTGTGTTAAATATAAAATAATGTTATGTACTTTCTCGATTACAACCTCCATTTATACAGATTACATGGAGCTGCACGTACACGTTGCATTCGCCACGTTAGGGTGTTAATGTAGGTTCACAAAGCCATGAGCATTAACAGTAAAGCAACATCCGCCATTGTTGTTGTTTTTGTGTTTGTCGCTGCTGCTGCGCTAAAGTTGTTGCATAACTGACAGATATTCAGTGACGTCCGACTCGGCTCTGTGATGCTCTCTAGCCAAAGGAAAGGCAAACCGGTTCTTAGAAGGTTCACGAACCAACTTTGAACCAGCACCAGTGCTAGCTCTGAACCAGCACCCGGTTCTTTTTGGTGGTAAAGGGGTATAAATGTGTGGTCATTACAGCATTTGGATATGGTTCAGCCTGTGTGTATCTGTGTATGGTATGAGAGCCACAATCCTGATGATGTTTTTCCTTTGAAGCTACTCATGTCTGACAATAGTGTGTATGTTTTATAGAGAAACGGTCCAGGCAAACTGTGTGCGCTGGAGAGCAAGTTTCTCATTTCTATGTAAAATGAGCGCCAGTGCTGGAACAGGAGTTCTTGATCCTTGCATATGCCGTGTTTCTGTCAGAAAGGTACAATTTCACCCTTACACAAACAAACCTAACAGTTAAAGGTTGTTAAAGATAAAAATGCTGGAATGATAAAAATTCTAAATTATTTGACTTCTTGCCTTACAGGAACTGAAAGGTGGAAAGACTTATGCAAAGGTAAATGACTTGAACTTGGAGGTGGGGTGGAAGTGATGGAGGTGGGGTGGAAGTGATGGGGTTGATTTTAGGCCATAATTATCATACACTCCATTCTTCATTGAGAGATTGAAGCCCAAATTGTGCCACTTATTAATAATTTTATTTGTTTTATAATACTGCCCCAAAGTGGGAAAATGCTTCAGATGTATTGAACTGTGAGGGGGCTGCTGTGTAATTCCACAGGTTTTCTGTAGGATTTACACTCTCTTTCTACTTTAGTAGGAACACCTGTACACCTGCATTTTCATGTAGTTATCTAATCAGCCAATCATATGTCAAAATTGCAATGCAACAAGTCATGGAAATACAGGTCAGGAACTTTAGTTAATGTTCAAATTCAGACAAAAATCATTAGAAAATATATAGTGGAAAATATGATCTCAGTTACTGTAGTAAATGTTATAGTTCTGGGGTTGGAGGTTTGTAAGTATTTTCAAAATTACCTGGGATTTTCACAAAGACTCTAAACAACACTCCATAGTCACTAGAGTTTACAAAGAATTTTTCAAAAAGTAAAAAAAAACAAAAAAAAATCACAACACCCTGTAAGCAGAGGATCTGCAGGCTGAATGATCTAATTGACAGAGATAAGACGAGAATGACCAGAAAGGTCTGAGTTGACAGAAATGCTATAGCAGGGGTCAGGAACTTCTTTATATATATATATAGTGTGTGAAAATGTATATAATGTGAAAAAAGTTTCCCCCACTCTTCAATGCAGAATTCTTTCAGCTGTGTGATGTTTAAGGGGATTCATACGTGTGACATGTGACTTCAGTCCTACCCTCATGGCCAGCCATTTTTTACACAGCAGAGCTACATAACAACTGGTCACCAGCATTAAACAGAAGACAACTACTAAAATGGTGTTGCATTTGCCAAGGGCCTCAGCTTGCAGGAAGGATGGACTGTGGAAAAGTGGCAGAAGGTTGATTTTTACGATGAATTATCTATTGAACTGCATCCCAATCGTTGCAATTACTGCAGACGACCTATTGGAACCAAGTTCGGTGGAGGAAAAAATCATGGTTTGGGGTTATATTCAGTATGGGGCGTGCGAGAGATGCAGAGTGGATGGCAATATCAACAGCCTGAGGTATCAACACATTCTTACTGCCCATTACATACCACAGGAGAGGGCAAATTCTTCAGAAGGATGGCGATCCTTCTCATACTTCAGCCTCCAAATCAAAGTTCCTGAAAGCAAAGAAGGTCAAGGTGCTCCAGGATTGGCCAGCCCAGTCACCAGACAGGAACATTATTGAGCATGTCTGGGGTAAGATGAAGGAGGAGGCATAGAGGATGAAACCAAAGAATCTTGATGAGATTGTCCTGCCTGGGAGTCCTGCAAGAATGCTTTCTTTGCTATTTCAGATGACTTTATTAATAAATAACTTATTAATAAAGTCATCTGAAATAGCAAAGAAAGCATTCTTGAGTGAGTCATTGCCGAGACGCATGGATGCAGTCCTCCAAGCCCATGGGAGTCATACACAATATTAATTCTTTTTCCACTGCACCATGACTTTATGTTCTGTACTGTACATTATTTCTGTTAAGTGACAAGACTTTTGAGTCTGACCTTTCTGATGTAATTAAATAATTAAAAATCAAGGCATGAAAAGATTATATATATATATACACACACACACACACACACACACACACATACATACATATATATATATATATATAAAACTCTGTGTGTGTGTCTATGTATATATATACGTGACGTGACATACAGCTAAGTACGGTGACCCATACTCAGAATTCGTTTTCTGCATTTGACACATCCAAAGTGCATACACACAGCAGTGAACACACACACACAGCAGTGAACACACAGCAGTGAACACACACACACAGCAGTGAACACACACACACAGCAATGAACACACACCCAGAGCAGTGGGCAGCCATTTATGCTGCGGTGCCCGGGGAGCAGTTGGGGGATTCAGTTCCTTGCTCAAGGGCACCTCAGTCCTCAGACACACTCTTAGGTCAAATATATTTGGACAAATGCAAAGTTTTTGTTTTCTTTTAGGTACGTATTCAAGCTATAGTTGTATACATATAGTGGGCTGAAAGTGCAGTCTCTTTGGTTTAATTTGAGGGTATTTAAATCCAAATTGGAGGACGGGTTTAGGCATTACAGCTTTTGAGAGTAGCCACCCCCCTTTTTCAAGGGACCAAAAGTAATTGGACAATTTAATCTAAAGCAGGTAAAAGGTCTGGAGTTGATTCTACGTGTGGTATTTGCACTTGGAGTCTGTTGCTGTGAACCTAAGGAGCTCTCCATGCAAGTCAAACAGGCTATAATTAGGCTTCAAAAACAAAACAAATCTATCAGAGAGATAGCAGGAACATTAGGAGTGTCCTGATCAACAGTTTAGTACGTTCTGAGAAAAAAAGAATGCAACAGTGAGCTCAGCAACATAAAAAGGCCTGGCCGTCCACGGAAGACAACAGTAGTAGATGATCGCAGGATCCTCTCCATGGTAAAGCAAAACCCATTCACAACATCCAGCCAAGTGAAGGACACTCTCTGGAGGTAGACGTGTCTTTGTCAAAGTCTACAATCAAGAAAAGACTTCACGAGAGCAAATACAGATAGTTCAGTGGAGGCAGTGTAATGGCATGAGCATGCATGGCTTCCAAGTGGCACTGGGTCACTGGTGTTAATTGATGATGTGACAGAAGTAGCTGGATAAATTCTGAAGTGTATAGGAATATACTGTCTGCCCAGAGTAAGCCAAATGCAGCAAAGTTGATTGGATGGCATTTCACAGTACAGATGGACAATGAGCCAAAACACACTGCAAAGGCAACCCGGGAGCTTTTTAAGGAAAAGAAGTACACGTTTGTGTGTGTGTGTGTACACACACACACTCACCGGCCACTTTATTAGGTACACCTTACTAGTACCGGGTTGGACCCCCTTTTGCCTTCAGAACTGCCTTAATCCTTCGTTGCATAGATTCAACAAGGTACAGGAAACATTCCTCAGAGATTTTGGTCCATATTGACATGATAGCAATTCTGCAGATTTGTCAGCTGCACATCCATGATGCGAATCGCCCGTTCCACCACATCCCACTCTCTATTGGACTGAGATCTGGTGACTGTGGAGGCCATTTGAGTACAGTTAACTCATTCTCATGTTCAAGAAACCAGTCTGAGATGATTTGCGTTTTATGACATGGCGCGTTATCCTGCTGGAAGTAACTATCAGAAGATGGGTACAGTGTGGTCATAAAGGCATGGACATGGTCAGCAACAATACTCAGGTAGGCTGTGGCACTGACACGATGCTCAATTGGTACTAATATGCCCAAAGTGTGCCAAGGAAATATCCCCCACACCATTACACCACCACCACCAGTCTGAACCATTGATACAAGGCAGGATGGATCCATGCTTTCATGTTGTTGACGCTAAATTCTGACCCTACCATCCGAATGTCACACGGCCATGTAGGTTTGCATTTTGTTTTCCCTTAAAACATTAAGTTTTCATTTGAAAGCTGCGTTAAAATGTTGTGTTTAGTTGTTATCTTTTATATTATTGTGTATAACTTTGTATTTAAATTTGTTTGATGATCTGAAACATTTAAAGTGTAACAAACATGCAAAAAAATAACAAAAATCAGGAAGGGGCCAACACTTTTTCACACCACTGTACATACACACACATTTTCTTTTCCACATGCCACCTTATTATGCTCATTCATTCAAGCCAGTGATTTGGCAATAGTGAATAAAATGATGCATAAATTTCAAGGCATTTCTACCCACAGAACAGCTCCAGAGAAACACAGGATACAGGTGTTCCTATTAAAGTGCCCACTGAGTGAACAATCTGCATTTATACTGTACTTATGTAAACATGGACTCGATTCTGACAATAATGAGATCATTTTTGGTTTTGCCAAACACAGCAGGGACAAAAATGCCTGATACCAGAGCTGTGCCACAACATCTACAGAGTCCTATTATTTCGATTTGCATTTCAAAATGTTATTCTAAACTAGCTCATTCCTTGTTGTGTGATCTCAGCTGGGCTTTGCTGATCTGAACCTGGCTGAGTTTGCAGGATCTGGGAGAACGACACGCCGCTGTTTACTGGAGGGCTATGACACCAAGAACACCAGGCAGGACAATTCTATTCTCAAGGTACAGGCCACAAAACATCCAGATTAATATTTATACATACATGTGTTTTATTAATATTTTGTTTAAAATTTGCTATTACATAATGCATGCAGTCATGTCTTTCATGTTACAACACATTACGTTTCTAACTAGAGCAACACAAAAGACAAACATTCATTTACATTATTGCAGGTTTCCAAAAAAAAACAAAAAACAAGTACCACTACTTATATACTATACTGCCAGTATAGATTTTACTTCAACTGGATTACATGTACTACTTTTGCAACTTTTCTAATCCGCATGCTATAATATATATATATATATAATTTTATTATTTTTTGAGAGAGAGAGAGTATTTCAATAAAAAAATCTCTCGTTTAGATAATGTTTCAGAGCTTTGAAATCCCAAATTAGTTCAGGTGCATCTGTATTTGGTAGGGACTTAAAAGCCTCTGAGAGCATGAGGAAAAATACTTTTCATTTTGCTAGACAATGAAACTGAAACACTGGCCAATAGAGGTTTCACACCTATATATGTGTAGCCTGGTGGCCATTAATTAAATTCACAGTGTGATAGTTGAATTAGGACAGCAAATCTTTGTGGTGTATAGAGAGCCATGGTATCCAGGGTAATGTATCTGATATTCCCAAGGCAAATGAATTATGTATTGGCCACAAAAGGAGGCTAATAATTTAGTGTGGTCTAAAACCAGGTGTTTCTGTTTCATTGTCCAACCCTTGTATTTGAGCATGAGATGAAAAAATGAATATGAGATGATGGATCAGAATTAATGCTTTCATTACCTGATACTTACAACCGAGCATAGGAACTTTTGCTCACCAAAATATTTGGGTGGTTTACCACCAAAGCTGCATTGTTCAGGTTGTTTAACACATTTAGAAGAATGAAATAAAAGCTAGAATTCCAAACTAATGTCTAATTAATCATTTGAAATGAATCCTAAATGCCATTGGTGTAAAAAAACACTTAACCTTACTGTTCTGACAGTGGGCCAATAAAGACATCAGTTAAGAATAGAATATCAGAACTATTCAGACAACCTCAGACTCTTTTTGACACACTATTTGTCTGGGATACACAATTTACTTAAACATAATGTACACAAAATATTTAGCTTTCGATTTTTATTGTAACTTGAGTTTGTTTGTTTTAAGTGAACAGAACTCTGCAAAATGCACAGTGCTTACATGATACAGAAATTAATAACATAATAGGGGTGATTTATCGAATGTATTTCCAGAAATACCTGTTTTTTTGTGTCATGAGATTTGATGTGCTTTTAAAAACACAAAATGCTTAGAAATTTTCTCTAAATTGTTTGTGTGCTCTTTTACTATTCAGGTGATCATCTGTACTCACCTTATGTCTGGAGATCCTTGTTTCAAAACGTGAGTGTTTTGCAAACCTAGACCAGATACAAGAAGACATTTTAGGAACATCTTTTTGAAATACACAAAATGAATCATAAACTGCACATTCTTCATTTATTGTACTTATTTAGAATTCTTACTAAAAGGAAAAGAGGATTTTTTTCCTGAGCTGAACACTTTATTATGATCTTTATTAATAAAATCATTAAGTTGATTAGGATAAAAGTGTCTCCTCTCAGCAGCGTTACAGAGAGCTGGCTGTCCATGCAACATGTCCCCCACAACATGTTTAGAATAGGCATTGTCTGTTGTCAAATGCTCAACATTGCTTTAATTGTGTTCACTGGTACAATGCCAAGACCATTAATGTGTCAAATATTTCCCAAAGAAGCCACTGCCTGATAGACTGCCTGATGGCTTGTAGTGAGTGTAATAGTTTGAATTTAATGATCTGTTGAATAAGTTTAACTTTTTCTTGTTTAACAGTCAAGTTTAAATCTGAGTTTGGTTATTTTGAGGGGTATATTTACTGTTTTTCTTTTTAGGATATTTGTAACATTACTTTATTTTACATGGAGCAATGATGAGTGGGTTTCTGGTGCAGTCACTTGTAAGCTTTGCCTGAATTCAGTCTGATGTCTTCATTACTGCTGCCCCATATACAGGGCTCTATATAGAACAGACTATAAATAGTCAGATGTCAAATGATTTCATACAGGACAGTTCTTAATTTGGATGTTCACATGATGTACCATGTCACAAGCTTCCCAAATGAGTAAACAGATAAATATATTTAGATCTAAACGTGAGAAGCTCTTGTCTTATATCTTACTGTATTTGATATGTTGTCCTAAAATTTACATTTGACTTTTACAATCACTGGGAGGTTGAGAAGTTATCAAAGAACTCTGGAGTTTGTATACATTCCTGTAATATTTATTAAGTTTTGGGAATAATGAATACTGAAATGTATGCACACACAAGTAAACGTAACACACAGTGACATACATACATACAGACATACATAAGCGACTAAAAAACTGAAGGCATATTACTTGCCAGACTACTGGGATATGTTATGCTGTTTGTTGGCTGTGGTGGTGTGATATTACCCAGAGTGAATCAGAACAGCCTGGTTTATATGATGATTTCTTTTTTTTTGCTGATTTACATGATTTATTTTTTTCATAACTACACAAGGGGTTGTTTTAGGAGTTTAATTATTGTTCACAACACAGCAATCTTAAGTACATCCACAAGATATAAAAGCAACATCCACTAGACATCACGTAAGAGCTGAAACATTCTGTTTTGTCAGATTTGTATGAGCTGTAAAAGGTTAATTCATTGTATGCACAGATGTTTTAGACACATTTAGACCAGCTCTATCTAAAACATCTTAAAATTTCTCGCAGTCTTCTTGATTGTTATGGGCTGCATCTCAAATCTAAAACTCACACTCATTCACTCAACATACATTCAGAAATATTCAAAAATCTAGAACATGGTATGTAAAAGATTTTTCTCTAGGTTTGAAAGTAACTTGAAAGATTTTTGAAAAATTCGACACGGCCAATAATAATACACAAGTATGCAATTTGACACAGTGCACTAGATTGCAGTAGGCAGATGAATGAGAGAGTTTCATCTGCCTACTGCAGAATATTAATATCAAAATATTAGCACACAAACCTTGTTTTTGGTATAAAGTAATTAAATGAAATGAAAGAAGAGAGAATGAGTTTCCCACTTGTAAATCAAGTGACCTTGTTTAGGATAAGTTAGACAGTCCTTTTCGCTTTTCTTTACATTTTGTTTTCAATAGGTTTAGCTCAAGCACACACAAACACACACACTGTACTTTTGTAGATTGATTTTGTTTATATGTATGTGTTTAGCATATGTACATGTGTATATGGGATTTGTAGATTCTTAACATGTCCTCTGTCTCCATATAAGACCTCCATCCACAGCGACAGTGATTGGGATCCAGGGGGATGGAGAGAGTCTGCTGGAAGAGCGAAGAGGTGGAGACACCCAGAAACCCTTCTTGGGGCTCTCGGGTATGTCGGTTCTTCTGATTGATAAGACCGAAGAAAAATTCTGACTGGCACATAAAAAGAGCATTTGCTCTATTGTCTGAATCACAACAATGCAACAATTATGTACGGCAGGGGGTCAAAGTGGCAGAGGGTCAAATGTGCAGTGTCAGGTGGTGAGAGCTGAGTTGACCAGGGAGGTCACAGGCTCTTGATGCCTGAATACATCTCCAGAGCAGCTCAGTTTAGCTGGGATTTAGTTTCAGCTGATGAGATACCATTCATGATGAGCTGTCTGCCAGACATGCTGTGATCCATGCAGAAAGAGCTAGGGGTTGGTACGTGTTGCAAGTGAGCTTTAGAGTCACTGCCGTCAGTTCAGTGGTATTCTGTGGTACAATTAAAAGTTGCCTGATGCTCTTTTATTTAATTTGAGCCAATAACAACTCAGACTTTATCTGTGACATTTCAAAGACAGAAATGAATTGCTTAACAGCGGGAAAGTCACAGTCAGGAGAAAATTATTTATCAGTTTATCCAACGCGCGTGCGTTGTAGTCTTTCAAAAGTACGTCATCAGCTGTCTGCTTTATCTGTACGGAGAAGCACAGGTACGCTGTGCACGTCAGTCAGAGCTGGAGGCGTTTATATAACGTTAGTCGGCGGAAAGCCTCAAAGACGGCAACCAGAAGCGGTGACATGTCAGTATTCTTATTACCAGAGTTGTAGCACAAACAAAATATTAATGTAAACAATCCATTCAATACTAAATAAAAATAACATCGATTTGGTCTTTGTCTTGTGAATATTTTTATTAATGACTGCATTCATTGGACACACTGTTAGTAGAGAATGCTGATTTGATTCAAGACTGTGTCCAATTTTGCCATTTAAATAATACCATAACTTTTGGCTTCTTGTTTTAAATTCTCACTGAGGGCTAAAACCCCTGAAGATGAAACCCTAGAACCGCCCCTGCTTATATCACAGTACCTCACACCCTCTGTGAACAAGCACACACAACAAAAGAAGTTAAAGTGGTGGTCAGATCAGCTGTCTTATGTCAGCAGAACCGTGAAAAACAGCGCTTGAAAGAAAAATTCATTAAAGAAGAAATTTGAAAATAGCTGCAGTTTAGTAAAGGTTTATTTATCTGGTATTTGTATAGATCTTTCAAAGCAAAATATAGATCTTTCATATAGCAAAATGTAAATGTAAGACTGTACTCATATTTTAGCTCCGTAGCTATAGCTATGTTACTGACAATAAAACAGCAGAAAAATGGAAGGAAATGAGGAACAGGAAAAGCTGGCATGAAAGAGTCATGTAGCCAAACTGTGCAATTTGTATTTTTAATGTCATTTTGAGGTTTTAGTACAGGACAACCACTAAAAGACATTAAAAACTTTTTCAAAAAGAATTGAGAAGTTGTTAATGGGTATTCATATAATTAGACTAGGTCTTTCCTTCCTTTTTACAACCCGTTTCCGCCATCCTTCACCCAAGCTTATGTCAGCTTAGTTGGGCTGTTATAATCAAAGCATTCATGTGTTTACAGAGTTATTACAGAGAATGCACTGAAAACTAATTACCCCTTTTTGCTTTTAAATCAAAACTCATATGTTATGTAAAGGAGAAATGTGATGACGAGCAAACAGTGGGAAGTGGTTTTGAAATGTAAACAGTGTCGTAATATTTACACCTTAGACCCAGCATTACACAATCTACTTTAAAAATATCTTTAAGGAAGGGGAAAAGATGTATTTAATTTAGTATCCTGATCGAGGGAGATGAACAATCAGTATATTGTGTTTGTTCCAGTTATTAGGCTCTTCTGCCACAAGGGTCTGCTCACATTATATAGCTCAGCTTAAAGTAGTCTGCTACCTTTAGCACTAATAAACCTGTCAGGTGGACTGCCACTGAACAGAATTTAGCATTACATTTACAGTATGGATGTGTATGCCATAGTGTCCAGTATTTCTTGTCTAAAAAATGTCCCATTTGCCTACAGAAGCCACAGGGATGTGTGGCTCTCTGCCAGAGGAGCTGGGTGTGTGTGGTCATTCCCGAACCTCCAGCTATGCTAGTCAGCAGTCTAAAGTATCAGGTGAGTGCTCTCTTCTGTTTCTGTTCTTTCTCAATTTGATGATTTTGAACCTCTGTATGTTGCTTGCTAACTTTATTTACTCTTAATAAATGGTTTGGGATTAATATGTTAAAATGCATATTTGTGTGAGTAAAAGTTTCTCCTCCAAAATGTGATCTGTGTGTTTGTGTGTCTAGTCTGTCCTTATGATGTCTTCAGTCATCACTAATACTATTCTGAAATGTACTTGAACAACATGTGGTGAGATCAAATGTCCCTGATTATGCAGTTGATTTGATAACACGGTCTACTGTGGTGCTTACTGACAAGAGAAGGCACACTGATGCTGAGAAATCTCTCTAATCTAATACAAATTCACAGTCAGCTGTCTTTCCTGAAGTATGCCAAAAAGTGCATAATACAAGTGTGGATGTGAAATGACAAATGGAGCTCTGGCTATTTTTATTGTTATTTTTTGCTGCTGAGGATGTCCACATGGACAGTCTGGAGATACAGGGGATTGTTGTAGATAGTACCACTCGATTCACCATCAGTGAACAGTTCATGGCAAGATGTTAAAACAAATAAATTCATGTTAAATCTAGAATGAATTTACTGGTTACACAACTGCATGTTTTGAGGATATAGTACACAGTTATAGAAGGGAAATTATTTTTCACAATTTCCAGTGTCACCCAGATGATGATGATGGGTTCCATCAAGGAGTCTGTCCCCTCTAGGACTTCTTCTACAACTTGCAATTCCCTGTGAAAATTGTCTGGAAAATACCTCTATATGCAGCATCAGAGGGAGATGAGTATGTAAAGATGGATGAGGTCGGTAGATAGATGGATGGATAGATTGGATTTTTTTGGACCACTGAATACTTTGTATTTATCTACCTGGCTACTTGCCTTAATAGAACTGCCACTTCTAACAGGTTGCCACCCATTTGTCTGTTATACTTAGGTTTTGGTCTCAGCAAATGTGCAGTTGCTCATGGCAAAGTACATCTCCACAGTAATTTAAGACAGATCAGAAGACACATTAGTGTTATATTAGCAGTGGTGTCAGCTATGGTGTTAATCCTCATGTATTAATAAATTTAGCCTTTTTTTAAGATGTCACCTGGTTTGTAGGTGAAGATTTACAGATATGGAAATGTTTGAGAAACTGAAGGTTTGCAAAGGTGTGTGTTATGTCTCTCTTTCCAGGCTATAGCACGAGTCACTCACGCTCCTCCAGCCTATCCGAGTTCACCCATAAAAGGAACACATCCATTGGTAGTGCATCCACAGGCATTGCTAGCATCCCTGAGCCCAGTGAGGAGAGTCCGAGCTCTACAGCACCTGCTGCTGCTGCTGCTGCTACCACCACCCTTGGAGCCTGTAACTCCCCGTCAGTAAACCCTGCTACACCAGACAGAACTTCTAACAGGTCAGACATGCCACCACATTAAAGTTATACTAGTCTGTAATAGATTTGAACAACGAACTTGATTTAATTCTGATAGATTGTGAAGGGCTCCCTGATTATCAGCAGAGTTTACACACACATATATTTTGTGTGTGTGTGTGTGTGTGTGTGTGTGTGTGTGTGTGTGTGTGTGTGTGTGTGTGTGTGTGTGTGTGTGTGTGTAAAACAGATTTGATTTTCATTCGCATCCTTTGCTGTGTAACTATTTTATGTGGATTCAGATAAATGAGGTAAAAAGGTGGAATGATTGTTAGTTTGTCCAGCTACTGTCATTTTTAATACTTGGCCATTGCAATCATTGTATCCAGACCACATGTGCTGTGATTCTAATATGATTTAGCCAATTTGGGTGCAAATACCTTTAAATTAAAACTGTCTGCACTTTGAGCAGATTTGTATTAATTAATTTCACCTTCAATACACAGGGGAACACTTTAATAACTTTAACTGCATTGGAAATACTTTACTTTGGAAACTCAAATTTAATTGTATTGTTAACGTAGTATAACACTTAACTCACAAAGTAGCTTTACAGAAATATAAATTTTAACTTTATAAAGTTAACACTAATGATGCAATTATGCGATGGTGGCAAGAAGGGAAACTCCCTCAGAAGGGAACCCATCCCCATCTGGGTTCTATTACAAATAATTCCCTTTTCTAACAATATACTACATAGTCAAAAAGTGCAGGAGATTATAAGCAGTTTAAGAGTATGATGGAGCCCTGAAAATCTAAATCTAATCTGAAAATGTGTCATTTTGTCCCAGGTGTCAAGATTACAGGTTTTTTCTGGTGATGCCATTCAATCCCAGTCTAGTGCTGATGGTTTCAAAGTCATCACTGATTGCATCCCTCTTCTGCAGGCACCCAATGAAGCAAGACTCGATGGAATCTCAGATGAAACGGGTGGATGCCACAAGAGTTGATGCTGATGATGTGGTAGAGAAAATCCTGCAGAGCCAAGACTTTACTCCTGGCATGTTTGACTCAAGCAATGAAGGTAACTTGCAAATACTGATTCTTACCAGACTGTTCAGTTTTGCTACATCAGACCTCTGGTGATGAAGAAATGCATCAACATTTAATATTGTGTTTTAGAGGAGGGTCTTCGTTTATTTGTGGGTCCTGGAGGAAGCACAGCACTTGGCAGTCATCATCTACCAGCAAGGTAAAAATATAGAATTCAGATTTGTGAAGTGTTCCACATATCTTCTAACATAAAAATGTAAACACTCTCTAAATTGGATTTCTCTAAACAGTGGACATAAATGCCTAAAAAGGCAAGTGAAATGTAAACAGATTGTTTAGCTCTTCAATGTCCTTTAATGTTGTTATTGTAAATATTTCACCACTAGGGCTGGGTGATAAAATGATAATCGTGATAGACACTTGATCGATATCAATAAAAAATGTGTTTGGTTAAAACATAAAACGTTTTTTTTGTTGTTGTTTTTGGAAAAAAAGGAAATGTAATTTTTATTACCGTTCTTTTAAAGGTGAGGTCTCCGATGTTTGAGAAATGCTTCAGAAAATGAGTCAGAACGAAAAAATTAAACAAAAAACAAAACAAACGTGTAGCCAATGAGCAGAAAGGGGCGGGTCTTGTCGATATGGGCGGAGAGAGCGTTCAGTGCGCGTGTGTGACGTTAGCAGAAAGCGGTTTTAACATTGACATGGAGGATAAAAATAAAGAAAGAAAGAGAAGAAAGACTTACGATAAGGACAAGAAGTAGGACGTGTTAATATAGGATCAGCTTTCCAGCGCTGGAGAGAACTGAAGGAGCAGGAAGTTGGCCACATATTCACAAATGAGCGCTGCAGCGAGCGAGGAAATTGTAAATAAAAGAGGAAAAATCAGCTCGCCAGTATGACAGTTTTTTGGATATTATAAGTCTGTTTTCAGCCATATTGCCCAGCCCTATTCACCACATTTGAGTCTATTCTGTTTGAGTTTTTTATTGCCATTTCATTTTAAAGGTAGAAAAAGGTCAGAAATTATATCTTGATTTTATCTTTTTACAAACAGTTTTACCAGGGGTGTGTACACAGGGGTTTGTACACAGGGGTTTGTACACAGGGGTGTGTACACAGGGGTGTGTACACAGGGGTGTGTACACAGGGGTTTGTACACAGGGGTGTGTACACAGGGGTGTGTACACAGGGGTGTGTACACTGTATGTGAACACAAAGTATAATCTCATAATCGCAGTTCATTTGAACATGTCTGCAATCTGGGCTGATACAAGCTACATGACATCATTTAAGACCTTTAATTCTGATGTTTACTTTTTGTGTGTTGCAGGGTTGGTGCTGGTGCCTATGAGCAAGTGGTGATCAAGCGCTAGAGCTGAAAGGTGCCATGTAAAGAGGGGCCACGACCAAAGTCATGAAGAGAGGGAGGGCCCTTCAAACCCCTTCTTTCCAGTAGTGTGATTTTAACATCCATTCACTGCTGGTGGAGTTGGTGAGGATTTTCAAAGGTGCATTGGCTCCTTTGAGTCCTGGGGTAACCTAACTTTTCAATCCCGAAACTCCCTGCTTCCCTCTTTGACTTGCCTATAAAACATTCAACAAAGGAGGGAAACTGGTCTTACATGTTGTAACAGGAAACAATCCTCTGTGTTTTGCTTGGTTGGCAGTTTTGTTCCAGGCTTTTGTCAGCTTCGTATTGAGGATATTAAGCTCATCATTTGGATCTATTCAGGGGTGAAGGTTTCATTATTTAAAATTTTTAACATATGGGCATATTCAGATGAGTCATGCATTAGTTGAGTGTGCGAGTGTGTGTGTGTGAGAGAGTGTGTGTGTGGGGGGGGGGGGATTTTGGATGCAGCGTTGCAGCATTCTAGAAGGTCACATCAATGTGTAGTGCTTCCTTTTGCTGATCTTATTACACTATAAGGGAAACCGAACCAACTATCTGGCATTGGGTCTGACTTTAGAGAAGAGAATTGTTACTTACTGAACAAGCATCAACTTTACATTTATATAAATGAGTAATAAATTCTGATAGCACTTAATATTTGAATAGATAGAATAGCTGTCAACCCTTGTATGTTGTATTTCTGTCAGATTTGAGCATTAAATCATCTTTTTAGTTTGTCAGTCATGGTTTATTTTCAGCTGCTATGTTGTTTTTGGTTGTTGTTTTTTTTTTGTGGAGTTCAGTTTGAATCTAACAATAGTTTGTCTGTACATTTGGCTGTACAGCCTTTTCAAGTATTGTCTCACTCCTTCAGCATAGCATAAATGGGGCCAAAGTCAAATTTCTCAGACACTGCCATTACAAAAACTGTACTGTGTAATCAGGCAGTTTGATCATTCATAATTGCACCTTGTTCACATTATGACTACGCTGATCCTTTTTTATTAAGAAGTGAGAGCTGAGATATGACAGAAAACCGAAGGAAAGAAATTCAATATTTTATTATAGTGACTTATAGTCTTTGCCTCTGTGAAAGCAGTTTATATAGGTTAAATTTTATTTGAGGTGCTAGAGAAATGTAGTCTGATGTGAGCATCTTTTGCTTAACTTGTACTATGTACATTTACTGCTATTGTGGTTTTAATTTTTTATATCAGAAATGCTACAAAATTCATATGAATGTCTACCAGTTTTGTGCATATCAGATGTCTACCCTGATGTATTGTTGCCTACTTATTTTAATGTGCTTATTCTGATTGTCTGTCTGCTGGTGTAAACATGTTCCAGGTTCTCTGCGGTTTTATTTGTGTCATATTAAAGCCATATGTTTTACAAAGTGAGCCCACTTCTGTGTATGTGTTCTGAAGCAGGACTAGCTATGTAGAGATACAGGGAATGGGTGCATTAAATATCTCTAGTGTATAAATGCCTGTAATAACCGATTATGCTGCGTCTGATATGATGTAATATCAGTGTTGTCATGGGTTAAACACCACTGCAAAACATCAGTATTGTGTTTTCTAACACATTTCCAAAGAGCAGTGTTTCATGTGTTATATCCTTACAGTGTTCAATATCAGAAATCCTATATATTTGACTAGTTGACATTGTGTGTAGGTACCTTGTGTTGTAGTAAACACCATGGTGTTTTGTTTTTTTTTATCTCTTCTGTGAAGCTTTTGCTCCTTGTACTACACTACTGTACTTGTCATGATGTAACAGTGACTATGCTTTTTACTGTTCGCATTGCTATTGTGATGTTCAACTCTTTTTAACCAATGCTGATCATGTGTACCGCACACTGTTAAATAAACACAATAAACCTGACAGCAAGATTTCAGAGTCGATTTTCAGAGGAAAAACAAAAATGTTTACCTGAATATTTTATATTCTTGTAAACTAACATATAAATGTAGAGTAAAAAAGTTATGGTCTAATGAGACTCTGGTAGAACATTTTGTAAATAACTACGGTATGTTTCTCGTAAAAACGAGGCAGAACACGTACACAGGAATTTTACAACCAGATTATTGTACAAGTTTTATCTTGGTTTATTTTTTTCAAAACCTGTCATTTTAACAAAATTAAACATTTTATATCCAATGTATGTTAGCTTTCCAACAATGTGATCAGATATAGATTGTTAATATCCATCATGTTTCTGTATAATCATCAAAATGAGAAGAGCACTTCCACACTGTACAGAGGAGAGGAGATTTTTAAACTACCCATACATCTACATTAATAGTAAGAAATTTATCAACATATCAGAATTGACTGATTTGTTAGTGGGAGATGATAATTTTTACATAAATTGGCCAGTCAGTAATGGTATTTTTGTCCTATATGAAATCTAGTTAAGATAAACCCGAAAAGATGACCAATGAGTGTGAGGTTCCATTGCTACTGATATCCCAAAGGTAAAAGAAATTATAGTTCACTTTCCCAGTCTTCCTCTACATTATCATTCACCGACCTTGACATACATTCTACCTTCTCACCCTCATCCAATTGCTCTACATCCTCCTCGTCCTCCTCTTCATAAGCAACAGGTAGCATTATAACATCTCTGTCTGCATCTAGCTGCACTTGTAGGTCCACCAGCAGTATGGCTCGAAGTTCCTGAAAGCTGCTGCACAGTGCTTGCACTGTGGAACTGGCCCACACACATAAAAGTGGCACACACACCCAGCTCCCTTGCATGTACACCTCCTCTACCTCCATTGCCTGCCTTACTGCTTCAGATGGTAGCATTTGTTCACAGAAGGTGAAATCACACAGCTCACCTTCCTGACCCTCCAGCCATTCCTTCTTCAGCTGCTCTGCTTTGTAGAGGACTTCACTAACTAGAGTCTTCTGTAAGATATTGTTGTCACTGAGGCTTGGGTAAACCATTCTATAAAGCTAACAGGAATGGACATGAAAGATTACATGGTGATTATGTGATGTCAGAAACCTAGGAAGTCCATCGCAGCATTCAGCTCTTACCAGTTTATATACTGTAGGCTCCTGCTCTGGGTTGTTCCTTTGTCTATGTAAATCACCAAATTCTCTTTGGAAAATTGCAATCTGGGAGCAGAATCCGACATTTCTTGTCTCACCAGGAGCCTCTCCTACTCCTGTGAACTCTACCGAGTAGCCATATTTCCTGCAAACTCCTTCAGCCCTGAAAAATTACAACATTTTTATTAAAATTGGGAAAGCTTCTCAATAAGGGTGTCACAATTCAAAGAAAAGAAAAAACATAACTGCAATAATTCACCTTTTTGAGTGTAACCTAAATTTTAAATTCCTCATCTTATTTCAAGGTGCATTTTATTATATGTCATGACTCACTCATTAGATACTGGCTTTGGAGCCTAGGTTTTGAACACTGGGTGTGAGGCAGGAATACACCCTGAAACAGCAACACACATGCCAACAAGCTATACTAGTCCCCTTCAAAAATATTGGAATGCGCCCCCCCCCCCTTTATATATGTTTATTTAAATTATTATTATTTCTGTATTAAACAACATGGCACCTTATGTTTGATCCCACATAATTCATGAGTGACATTGTTTCCCAGGTGTGTCCTATCAGAGTGATTGTTTAAATAATGTCTGCTCTTATTTTGAGTTTTGCTTCTGAAGGCTGCAGACCAGAGAGCTATCTATGGGAGAAAAGGAAGCCATTTTTAAGTCAAAAACAGTTTGGAAGATGACAATAAAGGAAGAAACCACTGGTGTACTAAAAACACTTTAGTATGGTCAGCCAAGAAAAACAACCACCACAGGGCAGGGGTAAAGGCATGACAATCCACTGTTCGAAGAATACATCAAGAGCAGAACTACAGAGTCCATACCACAAGATGCAATCCTATCATCAGCAGTAAGAATCAGAAACATTAAAATTCACAAAAAAGTAGATAAGCCACAAAGGTTCTGGAGCTAATATAGCCTCTGCCAAAGTGATGAAATATGTGGAGAAAGAATTGACCTGCATATAATTCAAGCCTAGAGAAGGAAGTGCCATAGCTGGAACATTCTCACTATTCTTTCTGGATGCTGAGGCTTATGATGAATGAATTCACAAGCTTACAGAAAAATTCTGTCTAGCAATTTACAGAGAAATGCATCCTATCAAACTAATAAAGGACTTCATCAGTGTAAAGTTTTAGACAAGTCAATCATCAGACCCTAACCCGGCTGAGCAACATTTAACCTCCTGAAGAGGAGACTAAAGGGAAAAACCCCCCAAAGCAACCAACCCTAATATAAGTTGTGGTACAAGCCTGGAAAAATGACTTCGGTCTATAGCAAAAACAGAAGAATTGGCCTTGCTGTCCCAATAATTCTGGTTTGTATTGTATTTTAACCAACTTGCCTACTGTAAAATTGTGAAAGGTGGGAAGTAGCTGGTGAAGAAAATCCTTCAAATTATAATACATTCTATTCACTCATCACTGTTTGCTGAGACACACTAATTGCTGAAGTAATGGAAGCTCACCAAGCTTGAAACTGTGCTCTGGTCCACTCATATTTGTGGTCTTTGTGTCTGAAGCCTGTTAGTCCTGGTAATAAAGGGTTGAATTCTGCATTCGGCATGCTTATTATCACAGTATGTGGCTCCATGTATTCAAACAAAACCTCTGAAAACCTCTCCACTTCCCAAAGCTGAAGATGCTCCATACTTTAAGACAGGAGATAAAATATCAATTATATAAAACCATTTATTCAATGGCAAATAACACTGAATATTAACTTGTAGTTAAAAAAATAATCACATGGAATGAGCTTGAATACACTTACACTTCAATGCAGGTGATGAGATCAAAGCCCTTGGTGCACGGCTCTGTTTCAGTGATGGAGCCTTCATAAAGTTTGATTGTAAGTGGTCTGGAACTGGGCTGTAAGTATTCAGCCATGAGTGGATCCAGTGCTTTCCTAACACACAGTAACAGACATGTATACATGGGACCTGCTAACACACTGTAACAGACATGTATACATGGGACCTGCTAACACACTGTAACAGACATGTATACATGGGACCTGCTAACACACTGTAACAGACATGTATACATGGGACCTGCTAACACACTGTAACAGACATGTATACATGGGACCTGCTAACACACAGTAACAGACATGTATACATGGGACCTGCTAACACACTGTAACAGACATGTATACATGGGACCTGCTAACACACAGTAACAGACATGTATACATCGGACCTGCTAACACATTTGTGGTGGAAATTTCTACTCTAAAGATGTTTGTAAGGCCTTGTCCTTCTACAGTATGCTTTTCCCTTGTAGCTGTTGTGGCTAGAAACTGTCATTGCCAGCGGTTGTTTTCTTAGATTATGACAAGGGCAGAGGTGACTGGAGACAAGTTGTCGGGAATTAGGCATAAACAGCTTCCAGTAAACCTTCTACTAGGCCTTCTAGCAGACCTTAGCAGGTCCAGATTAGCTTGATCAGGGGATGAGCAGGCGGTGATTTTGAGCCAATGATTGAGGTTTTGCTTTTACGTCTTCTTTGTTTGAATTCTGTCTATAAAATCTTGACGTAATCAATGATCAGGGCCCTTCCTCTCTCATGCTACACAAGGAGTGTGGGGTCCTGCTGTGCAGCTAACCACAATAAATTGTGAAACCTTTTTTACTCTTGCCCGTGTCTACCAGTGTGATACTTTATACTTTTAATCTCTCAAACCTCAAAACTATCACAACAAGTTGGCAGGATTCAGCGTTTGATGGTTGACTCTGAGGATTCCCGAGGCGGCTTGTGAGCTCGCACCTTGAAGGCTGTTAACTTCACCTCAAACTGCAAAATTGGCCATGATTGACATGATCTGCACTTTCCCAGAGCACACACACACACACACACACACACACACACACACACACACACACACACACACACACAGGACCAGATGTATCTTATGAACAAGAGTGGTTTGAAAATCAGAAAGAAGCTGATGTGTTGTTGAAGAATTTGTATTGGGATGATCACAGATGTACTGCAGAAGTGTCTAGAATACATGTAAAGCCGGGGAAGGCCCATCCGTTCACTATAGAGAATTCACACCCACACGTGTCTCTAGCTAAAGGTGAAACAGAGAAGTGGGAAGATTTAACAAAATGGACATTGAAGTGTGTGGAAGCTGGTGATTGGAAACCCAGTTCAGATCCCACAGTGTTGTACAGTGAGAAAACTAAAGCTTATTGTATTTCCTAGAACTGGATAACACAACAGTTGAGATAATGTCACAGGCAGACACAGATGTATTGAAAATAATGTGGCAGATGACAAACATTTCTGAGGAAGACCCCCGATTAAAAGCAGTAACTAGAGAACTTCAGGGCAACAGGGAAATATGATGTAGGTCTGATCAAAAATTGTGTACCGGTGCAGATAACACCTAAATCAGATGACCTTGCAAAACACAGTACCCCTTAAAGCCAGAGGCTATTAAGGGTATCACATGGGTATTTAATTCACTGCGTGAAGCTGGTGTGATCGTGCCATGTGAAACCTCTCCAGTGAGAACTACTATTTTTCCTTTGTCCAGTATTTGCAAGTAGTGAATGATGTAGTAATTTCTCCAACTATTTACAACAAAACTCTTAAGAACAGTCTAGAATCTCTGATGCTGACCCCAGGGTCAGCAATTCTTCAATATATGGACAACTGCATGATTGCAGCACTATCTAAAGACCAATGTGAAAAAGACACTGTTGTGTTGCTTTGTCATCTAGCAAAGGAAGGTCACAATTGTACTGCAGATTGTACAACCACAAGTAAAATTCTTGGGACATCTGATATCAGAACAAGGCAAAACTATTTAGCAGAACAGAGTTGCAGCAATACAAAACATCCCAAAGCCTAACACAAAAAAACAACTGATGTCATTTTTAGGCATGCGTTCCTATTGCAGGACCTTCATACCCAACTATGCAGTCCTTGAGGCGCCCTTGAGTGCAATCGCTCATGGGAAAAGCCTACAGGCCCACAGTGCACGGACTTGGACACCAGAGGCAGAAAAAGCCCTTGTAGATTTAAAAAAGGCTCTACAAACCACCCCAACATTAGGGATTCCAGATCCGGATAAGCCATTTGTGCAAACAGTGGATGAGAAAAATGGATGTATGATGTCAATTGTGTTGCAGTTGTAAATGACATTTGCAGTCCTAGATCTAATTTGAAGGAGACGCCATTTTAGAATCCAGATCTTGAGTTTTTTGTGGATGGATCAGCCTTCAGAGATCAGAAAACAGGACGCAACTGAATAGGGTATGTTGCACAACATGAAACAATTAAAGCAGAATTCTTACCAGAGCAGCCGAATTGGTTGCTTTAACAGCAGCATGCAGGTTAGAAAAAGACAAAACTGTCACCATTTATACTGATGGTAGATATGCATTTGGAGTAGTTCATGATTTTGGTACTTTGTGGAAACACAGAGGTTTCCTGACTTCTTTAAGTAAAGCGATCACGCACAATGGCCTGATTTCTGAGCTCCTGGATGCAAAATCCAAAATCCATTGCCATATGTAAGTGTGAAGCACAAGCTGGGAAAACTGGGTAATGCCCAAGCAGATGCAGCAGCAAAATCAGCCGTGCAGAAAATTTCTGTGGATGACGAAACTTTGTGTATTTTGAAAATATGTACTCCCACATCTGATCACAAAGATCTTCAGTCACAATCTACAGCAGAGGAAAGAGCCACATGGAGGAAAGCAGGAGGTGTGGTAAGAAATGGGGTTTGGTATGGCCCCGATGACAAGCCATTCCTGCCAAAGAGATTGTTTCCATACTATGCTAAATTGGCGCATGGGCAAGACCATGCGTCAAAAGGGGGATGTTTTGTGAGAAATTTTGTGAGAAGTTTTGTGAGAAATGTATAGTGTGTGCAACAAAGTTAAAGTCTCCCAGAGTGCCCATCCTCCGCCACAGTGACCATTTGAAAACCTACAGATTTTATTGAATTGACACCCGGTGAAGGGAAAAAATACTGTTTGGTGATAGTAGAAATGTTCTACACTGTAACAGACATGTATACATGGGACCTGCTAACACACAGTAACAGACATGTATACATGGGACCTGCTAACACACAGTAACAGACATGTATACATGGGACCTGCTAACACACAGTAACAGACATGTATACATGGGACCTGCTAACACACAGTAACAGACATGTATACATGGGACCTGCTAACACACAGTAACAGACATGTATACATGGGACCTGCTAACACACAGTAACAGACATGTATACATGGGACCTGCTAACACACTGTAACAGACATGTATACATGGGACCTGCTAACACACTGTAACAGACATGTATACATGGGACCTGCTAACACACAGTACATGGGTCCTGCACACTGTAACAGACACATGGGACCTACACAGTAACACACGATTTTCAGTCCTACTAAAGCATAATATAATATGGAATTGTGTAGTTCATATAAATATTGCTTTATAAAGTCATTACTTTATAAAGCAATATTTATATGAACTGCACAATTCCATATTATTAGAAAGGAACCAACATGTTTTGTCGGATGGCGGCGCAGTCGATGTCCACTCCTGCCAGTAACTCAACACTGTGGCGATGAAATCTGAGTTTTCTTAGCAACGAACATCCAGAGCATCCTAAATCCAGCACCTGACAACAACAAAACGCCTTGTTCAGCCATGACAGTGTCGTGTAGCTGGTGTTAGCGAACATTCAGCATTGTTGTCAGCAGAGCAAATTTATCTAAAGTTTGTTAGTTACCGTTCTGGGTCTCGATTTTTTAACAAACTCAATCACAAACTGGTGTCTTTGTAAGTGCAGAGGAGGTGAGAAGAAGCCGTTCATTCTGCTCAGCGGAATCTCGTCCACTCGTTCAAAAACAACAGCTGTTTACTAGACACACAGCGAACTACATCCATAACGGGCAGAAGCCGCCATTTTATACACTGTGTAGATCGCATGTGAGACTGAGATATAAAAGACCAAACACATCTCTATATTATTATATATAATGTCCGGGAACCACTGGGATTCACTCATCTTATTCTGGGTGTGGAATTTCTTTTGAGCTCAAACGCACCAATATGATTTACACGGAACTTTTTGACAATAAATAAGCTGGATGTCTAAATAAGTTGGCGTCAGTAACGAGGTGTAAAAATGAAGAGTTAATTTTTTTTAATCAGTTTTGCAGCATTTGACTGAATATTAACAGAAAGTTTATTTCTATACACTTCATCCTGCTGCATCTATCAGCAGTCACGTCATCACCGCTGAACAGGTCATGAGATACTGCCTCCACTATGTCTGATAGTGCTGGGGATCATGAGACCTTCTTTTTCTTTCTTCATACACGTCTCTTCACATCATTATGCAACAAATTCAACTTGGCTTCATCTGTTCTACGAATCATGTTCTGTTCAGCCTTTTGTAGATGTTTTTTAGTCTATTTGTTCCTGAGAGTTACCAGTGGTCTGCGGCGTGAAGCAGAACAGGAAGGCCACGACCACATATCATGAAACATACCCACAAATTCCAGTTAAAAACCACCTGTATTTATGTTCATGAAGGCTTTTCTGGATTGTAGACTTTGAGTATGATAATCCTCCCTCAATGTGTTATTGGCTATATTGTGTGAAGGAAATAATTCTGTCTTCATGCATTTTAGTTGTCTTCTGTGGTCTTTCAGGCCTTTTGTTGCATGTTGCTGAGCTCGCCAGTGCGATCTGTTGCATTTATTATTGTACCACATTGCAGTATTAATATTTAGTTAATCCACTTGAATTAAAGCTGAAATTCTTTTGAAATCCACTGTGGTTTGAAAATTGTATTTATAACATTCTATAATAAACAATATACTTATTGATCTGACTGTGTTGAATCCATTAATCACAATTACAATCATTATAAAATCTTTGCTCGGAGGTAAACTCAGTCACCGTTTTCACATTAAAATGCCTCACTGGTTTACACAACATAGGGATGTGTTATAGAAAAGTAGGAATCTCTCTAGCAGCAACATTCTATTTCATTTCTATAATACAGTAAGCTTAGACCTCCACCTGACTCCAGTGGAAAAAAACTAATAATATTATTATTATAACTAATAATATTATTCTGTAATATTAAATAATCTGAATTACTGAGCACAGTGTTAGTGTGTATGTGATACACTGCACATGTTTGTTCATGCTCTGGTTCAATAACTGACCAATTAGATTTTTTTTATTCTAGACAATTGCTGTTTTATGTATGAATTTGCGTTTGCAAATATGCTAAAGAATTTATATATCATGCAAGTTAAAGCATTAGGACTTTAACCATAAGCATTAGGCAGCCCATGGCTACAAAACATCTTCCTTAGAATTACAATCTTTAGAATGTCGAGATTCAAAATAAGTAATATCCTAAATAATGTTCCAAACATGGGAAAACAAATGATTTAAATCATGAGATTTATTAGGACCAGTGAATTAAAATATATGATATAGTGATTTCAAACTGTTGATCTCTTCGCACTCCATGACAGTAGGTGGCGCTATGACATGTACGATGTTGGTTCGCAACCTGCCATGAACCAAAAGAAGATTTTCGCAGCCATGTTTTTCTGATATCGCTGATGTGGTTTAAACCTGTATGTTGTCTGTCTAGTGACGAGCAGTGGGTCATAAGATTCACTCTTAATATTCACTTTTAGTTCACGTTTTGTTAGAAAATGCCTTATTATCAGACATGGGAGGAGTTTGCTCGAGCCGCAGAAAAACTCTATCTGACGGATCCGATGAAGGTAACGTGAATATAATGAAGCTCGTGTTGTTAGCTGGGTTTGTTAGCTGATGTTGTTAGCCTGTCCTCGGCCTGTCCTCGGCCTGTCCTCGGCCTGTCCTCGGCCTGTCCTCGGCCTGTCCTCGGCCTGTCCTCGGCCTGTCCTCGGCCTGTCCTCGGCCTGTCCTCGGCCTGTCCTCGGCCTGTCCTCGGCCTGTCCATTTAAAGGGACTGAGGCTTTACATGTCCACTGTGTCCCTACGCTGTTGTTTTCAGGATCATTTAGTTCCAGCTGTTTGTTCATCATCGAGTTAATCACTTACAAAGACACATTTATATGTATCTTTCATGTTGTAGTAAATAATCAGTGTTAATTGTGTCTGCAGGTCCGAGTTGTGCTGAAATATCGCCACTGTGACGGAAACCTGTGTATAAAGGTCACAGATAACGCTGTGGTAAGTTGTGTTTCTCAGCCGGTCGGTTCTCAGACCCACGTTTTATTTGTAAACTTTAATCTCTGGGTTTTTCTTTGCTTTCAGTGTTTGCAGTACAAGACCGATCAGGCACAGGACGTGAAAAAGATCGAGAAGCTGCACGGAAAGCTGATGAGACTGATGGTGTCCAAGGAGTCCCACAGTGGAGCGATGGAGACGGACTGAAGGACACTGAGTGGACAGAAGGACAGTGTGTGGACAGAAGGACAGTGTGGTGCTGTTCCTGCTCCTCTCACACCCAAGTACATGGACCTGAAGCTTCTGGGTTTGGAGGGCTGAGAGTTTTCTTAGACAGAAGTGGAACATGTACCCAGCCACAGGAAGCTTCCCATGAAGAACTGATCCTTATTCCCATGTTCAGCATGGACTTTTGTTATCTTGTGATTAACCAGTGTTCTGTACATAATGCTCTATTTTTAGGCCAACATTAGCACATGTGGTTACATGCATGTGAATGCCGTCTCATGTGATTAGTCAGGTCCTATCACCCATTACTCTCTTCTGCAATGACTACAGCAAACTGAAATGATTCCGTATACCTTCTTTTGTTCCTTAAGCCTTTTCAGATGATCTTCTTTAAAAGTTGTATCTTTTGTTTATGGTACAACATTGGTTTTTAAGTTTAGTACAAATAAACAAACAGGTCTAAACAGTGTTGTAAGATACATTATCTATGACAGACTGATATGATGAAAGTTCTAAGATAAAAACACATAATCTGAGAAATGCGGTGCCTTTTAATGGAAAATAATTTGAGAGTACAATTTACACTACAAATCCAAACTTTGACAACACATTATACATAGGGTTTCTTGTTTGTCATGTTATACTGCTTTAGAATACTAATGAAGACTTACTATGAATTTCTAATTAAAATAATCAGGGTCCAGAACAGAGTTAAACATTTTTTTTTTTGTTTGAATTTCTTAACAGTATGAGCTGCTACTCAGATCCACATTGATCTTCAGCCTGAGCAGTTTAAAAACATTCAGGCAAGATATATCTTCCTTGGTCATTTACTTGTATGATAGATTATTTCAATCTTTGTATGTTCAACTGATAGGGTATAAGCCGTTAACTGTTTAACATTATGTATACAATTATTTATTTGAATTAATTATCTGATATGTTCTGACAACCTGCATGGATGATTTCAAAGTCAGCACTTTCTGTGATCTCTGGGTTTTCTCGTTAATGTTTTCTGGGAATTGATGCTGCTTCCCAGGTCCACTCTCATTTGACATCATCTAGGCTGCTGACTTCAGCCGGGCGGTGACTTGCACGGGCTCTGTTACTGATTTGACTTGCCTGTTTGCACGGGCTCTTACCGATCTCTGTTGCCGCAAATGGTCTTGCACTTTGGGCAACAGCTGAGACTGTAGTGCAGTGTTCATCTTCAGTGGCACAAAGAGGCTGGATGGGTTTGGTAGGATAGACAGTTTATGAGACAGTTTATGCACCCACCATCTGACCTGTGTCCTAGACAGTGCCTGGTTAAGCCAGGAAGGAAGAAGCTTATGTCTCCTTGCTAACTGGGTGCAAAAAAAACCCTGCTCTGTTTGGGTGTTGTAGATTCTGCCACTTAGAGGTTCCAGGCACTGTTGGATTTATTCCCCCATTTTTCTGGTTGATATTAACATTTACCTCTAATGTTTTTAAAATTTTGTTGTAAATTCAAGTTCAAAAATTCATGAATTTAATCTTAGCAATTTCCAGGACAAATCACACCTTTTTTGCACTTTCAGTCTGTACACACATCACATGGATAAATAATATTCTGCATACAATTCAAAAATACATTTACTTATCAAAGTCATAAAGACTTATTACCTCTGACTTTGAATAGCTTGGAAAATTCCTGAATATTAGGTCAACCCTTTAGGAAATTAGCCTTTTGGGCTCAGCTGTAAGTCTACCTGTTTTAAGGCCTAACATCAAAGGAAATCAGCCCAGATCTCAGCAAAATGAATTGTGAACTTAGTTTGGTTCAAAAAATGAAAATCAATCCCAGAACAACAGTAAATTACCTTGTTAAGAGGCTGGAAGAAACAGCTGATCAAGCTATGTCATATGTTGACGTCACTGCATTTTGAACATTCACATGAGGATAAGCATGTGCTCTGGTCTGATGAAACAAAAATAAGCTGTTTGGCCATAATGTCCATAATCATGATTGTAGGAAAACTGGTGAGGCCTGCAAGCCAAAAACGCCATCCCAGCTATGAAGCATGGGGCACACCATCATGTTGTGGGTGTACTGTACTGCAGGAGGAACTGGTGCACTTCACAAAATCACGCAGAAGGAAAATTCTGTGGCTATATTGAAGCAACATCTAAGACATCAACAAGAAGTTAAAGTTCAATCACAAATTGGTCTTCCGTATTGACAAAGACCCCAAGCATTCCAAAGATGTAGCTTAAGGATAAGAAACTGGAGTAGCCTTTATAAAGACCTGACCTTAATCCTAAAGAAAAATTGTGGGTAGAACTGGACAAAGTGTGTGCGAGCAAGGAAGCCTGATTTAAAGGCATTTGCAATTTAAAGGCAATGATACCCTTTACTAAGTGTATTGTGATTAAATAAATAAAAGCTGAAATAAATAATTCTCTATATTATTATTCTGTTGTTCAACGTCTCCTATCCAATCTGCATGCTAATGTGTAACTTAATTTTGGGTAAAATAATCCTGTATGGTCTACGTTAATCGTTTATATCAGTAATAAACTACTAAACTAAATAAACTACTATAAAATCTCTGTAGTTCACGTCGGTGTGCAGAAGATGGCGCTATGGCACTTCCACTGGCACAGTAATTAATATACACTGCTGACCAAAATGATTGCTGTATCTTAGGAATCAGGTGATTTATTTATACAGTTACTGCTAATTTTGACATTCTCTTGTTAGTCGGCATGCTCACAGTACACATGATGAATTTGATGAGTCACAGGGCTTATAACTACAAATGACATTTAACAGAGACAATGTGATGATGACTACTAAATAAAATATGGTGCAGTCCCTCGTAGCCACCCACTATTTGTCCCCACCAGTAATTCCAGCCTGCCCTCCTCACTTTCTCTAAGCTAGAATGGGCTGTTTCAGTCTTTTATTTCTTCATACAGCATGGAGAACTGCACAACCTGTCCATATGGACGACATTAACAACAGTGCACTGTCTTACCCCTGTCGTTTCCATCCGCCTTTTCCATGACTGGACCAGAAGCGCGCAGTATATTGCGATACGTCAAACATCTATAATAAAGGAAAGAACTAGAGACTAACCTGCACTGTCACGTTTATTACACCGAGGGAGATTTGTTTACGGGGTAGAATAAAGGATTTGTAGCTCCGACATGGAGACAGTGGGGTTTTGGTTCTTGTTGTTACTCGCTCACACTTCAGTCTCCACAAACGCACCTGGACTTCAGGAGGAGGAAACTGAACACAACACGACTCTAGAAGCTGAGCTCGAAGACAAGGTTAACATTTTGATTGAGGTAAGAAACAAGTAAAAACGATGTTTAATGAATGATTAAAATCCAATTAACAGTGTTTACTCGGGAATGTGTTGTGTTTACAATGCAAAGTTACTTCAGTTAAAGTTTCACCCTGTTAGGTTGCTGTATTGTGCATTGATCATTGGCTTGGTGGAAAATGTATCCGTGCATCCTCTTCTCTTTGTAGCTGCTGGCTGATTATGAAAAAGAGAGAGGCGCTGACTGTGGCTGTAAATGTGTTGTCAGAACCCCGGGCAGGAGCGCGCACCCTGTGGACACGGTGCAGAACTCTGCGTCTCGCCACGGCTGCCAGTGCGCATGCGCAGCAACTCCTCAGCCAGCGCAGCAGCCCTGCGAGGAAACGTTGGGAGAAAAGAAGCTGCAGCAAGATACGAGAGAAAAATACAAGGTGACGCCAAGTGGATTAAAAAGAGTTGCCTAAAACACCCAGGTGAATCATCACCTACAAGATTAAGGCTCTATACTGTGGCCACTTTAAAATGTACACCTAACATGGAGCTACACACACCGTCCATTATATCAGGTACACAGTAGGTGTGATCTGTATGGCTGCAGTTACTGCAACCACAGGACCTTCCTGACAAAGCAATGGTTTTGTGTACTGCATTTAGTCACAGTTTACTTAACCCACCACAGAAATATAGCACGTTATATGCTCATTGTAGCCATATGCACTTTTAACCATTAATTAGTGCCAGTTTCTGATATCTGTTGGCTGTTTTTTGGTTAGTAGACTGTTCTTAAGCCAGCAGTGACACTGAGGTGTCTAATACTGACACAATCATACAAGCTAAATACACACTACCATTTCAGTGTCACAGCTTTACTGACAGTTGTCCAGAACCTAAATATAGTCTTGTAAATGGTTCTCAGTTTTCATAGATTGAGAAAAAATCAGTCTATGAGGCTAATGAATTTTTCATAGCAAAAAAATTAAAAAGAACTGTATCAACAACGTACACGTTAAGTATGTAATACGCCTATTGAATGTAGCTACAAGGTCTGTGTATTTATCTTTTTTAATTCCAGTTGTAAGTAAATTAACAATAGTGTTTCCCTTGTTTTGCGTAACATTACAAAGTTTACAGTGTGCCCAGACTTGTAGTTATAATAGGATTACGATGTAGATTATAATCTGTTAATTGGTGACAAATTACAGGAAATCTTAATAAATGAATGGAGACTCATAAGGAATACAAATGCTTCCAGACAGGTTTACTGAAGTTAACAATGTTCCTTGCTCTGTAGCATATATACAATGGTTCAGTATCTCATTTGTTCAAAAAGGACAGAGAAATTGTCAAGGAGACTTAATATTACATTTCCCTTTTTGAGGCATGGAAGGCAATTCAATCACAAAGGTTCCTCAAATGAAACTGTGATTTAGTAGATACAGTCATTAAAGGCTGTTTAGATTTATGGGATGGCATCATGAGGTTGAAAATACAGTTTCATCCAATGACTGTGCATTTATGTGATATGTAAAAGAAAACAAAACAGAAACTCTAAATGAGAATGTAGAATATGATCAGACTGTCAAGCCAGAACAGGTCATACCTAACTGGTTAATAGGCCAAGAGAACAGTACAGTACAGGCATGAATGTATATGTCCATGTAGATAGAATGGGTCACTGTAAAAATTTTGTCTAGAATTTGTCTAGATTTGTCTAGAAATGCAAAGACTATATTATTCTACAATGATTCTTTTCTATCCTGATGGTGGTATTTTCCAATATAACAATGTCCCCATTTGCAAGGCACAAGGGCTCACTGAATGTGTTGATAAAATCTGTGCTAAAGCACATTAAAGCTTTTTGTTGGCCCAGCATTTTACTTTAGTGCTGTATTTTTTTTTGGTCACACTTCTGTTTTGTTGTTTGGTGGGATTGTGTTATATAGTCTGTGTAGCCTGGATCCATATTAATCCAATGAAACCTAGGACCACATTCCAATGGGATGAGAACAATCCTACTGTGTACTGTGAAGCATGAGCTGCAAGGTTTGCTCCGAGCTCTACTGTGACTGATTTTGTTGATCCTTACAGCTCCTGGAAGTAATGGACTTGCTAGAAAACACTTTCTCGAAAGCAAATCTGGTGAATTTGCTTAAGCTGAGTGCGCTCACTTCCGAACTGCTGGAGAGGGTGGCCAACATTGAGAGGGTGAGTTTAAAAACTAGATATGGGGTAAAGTTCACAGTGTCTTCTATGTTTTGGTTTTCCCTCTACATTTGTGCAGGATATCACCGATATGTCTGATTATCGAAGTTTATACTATTTATTTGTGAAGTGGATCGAATAATTTGCAGTTCACTTCAAGGGCAAAGTGAAGTGACATTCAAAAGATCTTTTATATTATTTATAGTGGTTTATGAATTTTCTAATCCTTGTTTATGTTGTTTAGCCATTACTGTAATATACTACATAGCCTGGTGGAATAATTGATTGATCTACATATCATTCAAATTCAAATTATTTATTGATTATTGCCCTTTTTGTGGGATTCATATCTTACACTTATCCAATAATTAAATCACTATAATTCCCTGTTGTGGTTTAGGGCTAAAGGATTTTTTATACAACATCATATGCAATCATCAGACTGGATAGTCAGTAGCAATATTTATCTCTCTGATGGTCTGGTGGTGGTCACCAGAGTAAGTGAAGTGCATAAGGCATTTCAACCCAGATCCTACTGGACCTGGACCACACACCTGAGCAGTACTTATGAGTTTCGGCTATTGTTTGCAAGGGTGTGAAGTTGTGTAGATTTGTACCAGACAATAGTAAGTATGTAACCTAGTGAACCAGCATTAATGTATTCAGTGTTAGAGATTTAAGCACTTATGTACGTCGCTCTGGATAAGGGCGTCTGCCAAATGCTGTAAATGTAAATGTAAATAGCAAACCTTCTCCCCGTGCCTGCTATGGACTTCATTCTGCTAGGTGTAGTGACTACTCTAAATTGCCCCTAGGTATGGTTGAGTGAACACATGTTATACATGAGTGTTTACTATTATTTACTGGTTAAACTCTTATATTTCTCAGTTGTTCTTCTTTTTTAATCAAAACATTTCTGTGTATAAAAATTAACAGTGATTTCTAACATTAATTAACAGATTCACATCAGTGGTTGTTTTGTGTGCTTCATTTCAGGTATTATTTCAGAACCAGAATACTGAGAAGACCACGGTAGAGAGAGTGCCACTAGAACCAGAAATAAGAGCAGTCCCACCCACATCCACAACCACACCGTGGCCGGAGAACAGAAAGAAACAGAACGGGAAACGTAGCGAAGCTGCAGCTTTTCAGCATTCAGAGGTGAGCAGATCATAATATTATAGCATCTAGGAGTGGAAAATATCTGAATCACTGATCTTCAACCCTTTTGTCCCTGATCTCCCACTTCCAAATGCTTGTGCATCATTGTAGCCTATTTATACTTCACTGGAGTAAAGCTGTGATTTGTAATCAATTTCTCTGCCAGTCTAAATAAAAAATGGAAGGATCAAAAGACTTTTACTTTACTAAAACTCTTTTGATCCTTCCATTTTTTATTTAGACTGGCAGAGAAATTGATTACAAATCACAGCTTTACTTCTCTGTCATGCAGCCAATGACTGAACGAGCCCGACAAACAAATGAGGTACAGTTTAGCATCCATTAATGTGTTGTTTAGAGTAAAAAGGCTATTAGGAATAGTATCATTTCATTGTCCGCTCTGAACTTTTCCTTCTACACAACGTAGTCAGAACTATAACTGTTTGTGTCCATTTAAATATGGATAATCCAGAACACTGCAGTGTGGGACTTGATATTAAGCACTCCTAGCATTTACCTCAGTAAGATATTGCAGTATGCTAGAGTAAGCAAAGATTAGTATAAAACAAGAATAAAATTTGCTAAAAGAACCTGCACGTTTTTAACTAAGTTAGCCTGGTTTATTTGTAACATTATTTAACATATTTGGCCAGGCAGTAATTTGAGAAAAACCTTCAATTACTTTATAATTAACCTACATCATCAGCAAGCTTACAGAGATTGAATGGCATTTTATGCAAACCTGCTTTAAAATTAGTATCTTCTAATAGTTTTTAAATAAGTAATAAACGTTACTATTAAGCGAAACATGTGAAAATTTAATTCATTCATTCATTCATTCATCTTCTACCGCTTATCTGAACTTCTCGGGTCACGGGGAGCCTGTGCCTATCTCAGGCGTCATCGGGCATCGAGGCAGGATACACCCTGGACGGAGTGCCAACCCATCACAGGGCACACACACTCTCATTCACTCACACACACACACACACACACACACACACACACACACACACACACACACACACACACACACACACACACACACACACACACACACACACACACACTCTCATTCACTCACACACTCACACACTACAGACAATTTTCCAGAGATGCCAATCAACCTACCATGCATATCTTTGGACCGGGGGAGGAAACCGGAGTACCCGGAGGAAACCCCCGAGGAACGGGGAGAACATGCAAACTCCACACACACAAGGCGGAGGCGGGAATCGAACCCCCGACCCTGGAGGTGTGAGGCAAATGTGCTAACCACTAAGCCACCATGTCCCCCTTATTGCTTTATAGTTAAGTAAAATTTAAAAGTAGCAAAAACTTTTTCTTTGAGTATTGAGTGTTTGAGTGACTTTGAAACACTTTGAGTGTTTTTGCTGTATATTTTCTTAGTAATTTTTCCACACCTGCATTATATTTACCCATCTTTCTACAATTCTATTAATTCCATGTTCCAAAAATAATATAGTACAGGGATACATCTAAAGCATTGTCTGGGTTAAATGTATAGCATCTAAGAGTGAATGGTGTGTGTAAGGTATAAGGTGGCATAACCATCATTACGTCCCTGCTACAGTTCCATGTGTGATATGATCTGTGATTTGGACAGAGTAAGTATGATGAGAAGTTTGTGGGAGGTCTGTTAAAACTGAGTGGGCCTGGACCAGAAGATGTTAAAGCATTGCAGGAACTAGAGCATCATGGAAGGCAGCAGAACCCAAAGATGATTGTTAGGGGGATCACATACTACAAGTCCGCTGCGGAGGATGAGGCAGAGGCTGAGGCAGAGAACAGTAAGTCAATACAGTGTTTACTACATATTCTAAATTAACTGACAGATTCATTTGGAACTGAACATTTGTACAATTTATCTACAGAACTATAAAATGTATAAAGCACTGGAACACCTTTAGACACCTTCAGAACACATTATATATCTAATATTATCAGACAAAGATTGTATTGGAATTTTGCACATTGTGGCCGGTGCCACGTAACATACTTTATAGGTGTGAAAAATGAAGTTAACACATTAAGTAGTGCCAAAAATGAACATACAGATAGAGTGACGGATCAGACTTACAGTACAAAAAACACAAAACATGCAAAGTATGAGGATAGAACCATGCTCTGGTGGTCTGATGATCTACTTACAGAAGCTTACTGACAGAAGTAGAACTGAGAAGAGCTCAGGGCACACAGGGATGAAGGATGTAAGGATGCTGTCAATGATGGCTCTGTAAACATGAACCTGAGATGATTGTGATACAGTGAGTTTGCTGAGCTTAGAAAGCCTCAGGGCACAGAGATGTCTCATAAAACCTGTATATAAGGTGTTTTCAATGTCGGCTTGCCTCCCTTGGGCGGGATTTGTCATGACATATGCATTGCCATTTCACTGTGCTGTTTTATGAGCAATGTATGCATGCTGCTTGAAGTGAGTGTAAAAAGTGTTCAGCTTGTCTTTATACGAGCATATGAACTCACTGTTCTGAAGGATGTTTTGTTGTCCATTATTGTTGCCAGTTCCTGCTACAGGCTCTTAAATTCACCCTACTTCTTTGGTTTCTTCATTGCACTATGTACATTGTAGGATGCCTCCGTGTATTGGTGTATGTTCCCAGTGATGTGCCCTGTGCTTAAGGCAGCGGAATGAGTTATGTGTCCCCACCAATGGCTTCTGGGAGGAAAGATTTTTTACGATATTTATTTAAATTGTATCATCTGCCAATTTTCCGAAAATTCTCACCACCACCTCCGTAAATACACTGAGATCCTCAGAGCTGCATCTGAACACGTCTCAGTCGGCATTATATAGAGCATCCTGCAGAGCGGTCTGACTGGTCCATTTGGTGCATGTACCTCTGTACCAGAGCTTGCCATTTCAACATTTGTTTGTATCTAGGCATGACGGTGGATGAGACTGTACCTTGTAGCTCTGTAGTTCATGTGTGTTCAATGATTCTTTCCATCTTGGTGGGGTAGGTAAGGTGAATGTTTGGCACTGGTTGAAGCTGGCTGCTACATAGTGAGAGCCTCATCAAGTTCACAAAAAAGCAGTGACCGCCTAGGTGGAATATAAATGACCATGGTAGATGACCAAGGAAGATTCCCAAGGAAGGTAGAATGGGTGATGTTTGATTGTCAGGAGTTAGGTTGGGTGTGTAGGAGTGTGTGAGAGGTAAAAATGCTCATACAGACACATTGAACTAGCACTTAAACTCTCTGACTCCATTGTAATAAACCACTGGGTAGAACCAGTGAAGAGGTGAAGACGTTGCAATTCTATCTGTCAGTTAGGAATCATATTATGCATTTATTTTTGGCATATTGTTCAGATAGTCCAGGACATCGAGGAAACTTATTTTCACTGCATACTTCATATACTGTAAGACAAACTACAATAGAAATGCAGCTTGAGGAATGTTATGCTTGTAAATCTTACATGGATTAGAAAGTGATTTCTTTTTTTAATTCCTTCCTGTAGTGGGTGAAGATGAAATCCACAGTGGTGATGGCTCTGTAGATCTGTTTACAGAGGAGGAACTTCTTCCTCTCAGTGCTCCTTCATTTAAAACTGTCACCAGACCACGGCCAGTTTCAGCTAAACCCGAACCTCCAGCTCAGGATAGTACAATAACACAAAGCTTGCCCAAGCCTAAGCTGGGAGAATCTGACTCTTCTCTGTCTATCAAGAGGAAAATGCTTAATAATTCAGGGCCTGCACTGACGAAAAGCTTTCACTGGCCTACAACACACACCACACCTCAAACACTCCCTGGGAAATTGGAAGAAAGAGAAGAGATGACCACTCCTCAGATGAACATGCTGAACATGGAGTCAACTTCAAGAATTCTGAATTCTAATTCAGCTTCTTCAGAAATGACCAAAACCATCATGCCAAGCACAGCGGATGTTGTCATTAGTCAGTCAGAGTTCACAACGGAAACCGTAACTGAAAAATCTCACAACACTGGAACAATTTCCAAGGAGAATTTCAGTCATGTCAATAATCAAAACACACATTCAAGTACGAAACCATCACCAACCACACAAAGTCACACTCCTATTATTCCAGAATCTTATTTTACCACAATCACAGATGATGTAAGCCACATGAAGACCAGTTTTGGGATGACGGCGACTACTCCAGTCTCTGGCAATACAGGAGCAACTATTATTCTGACTACATCAAATGTAACTGAGGGTGAACTTGATTCCAGCACAACTACATCAATGGCCTTAAACAGACCGGTCAATAGTACCATTACATCTATTAACAGTGGCAAAAGTAACAAACACAACACACACAGCATACGTTTGTTTAAAAAACAGCAAGACCCAAAACAAAAGAGCATTAAAGCTGTAGAGAATGAGGACGTTGAGAAGAATCAGCAAAGGCAGCCAGGTAAATGACGTCTGTAATTCCTATAGTTTAACTTCAATACCAAAATGACTTGGGCCCAAAAACACATGGGCATGTGGCAATGTGAGAAGACCACAGAAAGAGTATTTCTTTTTTTAGATTTCATATTATACTTACATGAAGGATTTACCCTACAAATGGCTTGATTTCATCTGGAAATTAATTTATTTCTATTGGAAAGTGCAATATAATTAGTTTGTAGGATTAATGTACTATATAATAAATGGAACAAAAGTATAGAAGTATGTGCCAAGTGAACAAATGGAAATCAGATGACCAAATGTTGAGTTAGAAAGAGAATATTGTGTTCCCAACAGGTCAAAAAAATCGGATTCTACCCTACACTGTATAACTACATCCCTAAAAGAGGACTGTTTTCTTGTAGTTTCTGTTGTTTCCTTTACAGGGGAATGCAAGGACACACTGGCTACGATTGCAGAACCCATAGCACACAACACATATGGCCGTAATGAAGGTTCCTGGATGAAAGACCCAATGGCGAATGACAACAAGATCTATGTTGCTAATTATTATTATGGGAACAACCTGCTTGAGTTTCAGAACATGGAGGTGTTTAAACAAGGTATCATTTACTGTGAATATTCAATCTGCAGAATTAGACTGAATTTTATTTGGAAAGCTCGACAGCGATGCATGTACCATTTTTATATGAAGACAGGTTCATAATTCTGTTAAAGATAAATTTCCATTAGATATAATACACTGAACTGTCATTTAATATTTTTAGTAACCATTTTGATGTTGCAGTGTTTGATATAAGTCGCAACAGAAGGCTGAACAATTTTTTTATGATAGAAATTTAACATATAAACATATTCTCGCTCTTGTTTAATTCTGAATATTTGTTAATGCTGCTATTATTGAATCAAAATTGAATTCCAGGTCGTTTCACCAACTTCTATAAGCTGCCTTATAGCTGGCTGGGCACCGGCCATGCAGTATATGATGGTGCCTTCTTCTTTAACCGTGCTTTCTCACGCGACATTATTAAGTATGACCTCCGGCGGCGGCGTGTGGCTGCCTGGACCATGTTGCATGATGCTGCACTGGAGAGTGATGAGGTTTCATCATGGAGATGGAGAGGCCATTCAGATGTGGAACTGGCCATAGATGAAAGTGGTCTGTGGGTGATCTACGCTGCACTGGATGACGAGGGCTTCTTACAGGAGGTAATGGTGCTGAGCCGTCTGAACCCAGTTGACCTGACCACACAGAGAGAAACCACATGGAGGACAGGACTCAGGCGTGAACGCTATGGCAACTGTTTTATTGTATGTGGTGTCCTGTATGCTACTGAACACCCTGGAGAACAGCAGGAGAACAATCTGTTCTATGCCTTTGATACACATACCAATACACAAATGACCCCTCGGCTCCCTTTCGGCAATAACTCCACTTATATTGCTCAGATTGACTATAACCCCAAAGAAAGGGCACTGTATGCCTGGAACAGCGGTCACCAGATCACCTATGATGTTGTGTTTGCATATGTTTAGATGGTGAAAGCAGCTCATTCTAATGTGTATTATACAAAATTTGAGAAAATGTATGCCTGTGATACAATATGTGTATGAAATGTGGACTGTAGAGCAGTCTTAGCATTTTTGTGGTATATTATCCCTCATATTTCTTATTATGCTGATATCTGTACTGGTTATTTACAGCCAACTGCAAAATTATTGCCACCCTTATAAAGTCAAACTGAGTGCTGTATTTTCCCCCTAATTTTCTCAATGCAAACTGTGGTTTTAATATTATCATTAGCATTAATAATTGGTGAAGCAGTTTCTATCTGCGATGTCCAGTATAGTTGTAGAGGCTCTTATGTCATTCCTTCATAAAGAAAATTTCAAACTGTGTGTGTGTGTGTGTGTGTATGGCGTGGACAAGTACATGTAGATTTTGTCTTCAGTTCAGACACAGGTTTGGACAGTGTTGTGTTTGGCTCCTCATCTAATCAGACACTCTGTATATGGCTCTTTTTTATTCTCCAGACAGAGGAAACCTGGTTCAAGCTGAATGGTCCAGGCTCGCAGAAATTTTAGCATAAATATTGAAAAGAATATCCAGACACAGCATAGCTTTGAAATAATTATTTGTAATGTGTTCACTACAGTTAAAGAACTTAAAATACAAATACATCATATTCAAACAGTCCAGTGTTTATTTGAAGTATTGCATCATCATGACAATTTTTGTGAAAAAACATTTTTCCATAGCAAGATCATATCAATTTTTTTAAAGTGATGCAGTGAATAAGCAGTTTCTCTCCAGTAGTTTATCTTCTAATGTGAACCCTTTTCTTCTAAGGCAATAGAAAGTACATGTTCCAGGTAATTCTCTTTTCTTTTAATCACATACAATATTTATAAATATATATTTTTAATCATAAAAATAAAGAACATAAAATGAGCCTGTATATGTACAATGTATATTGTATATATTGTACAAGCTGAAACAATAAAACTTCATTAGGACACTACTACAAATATTTACAAACCAAGTTCAAACCAAAACTAAAATTAAATCAGTATAAGCCAAACCCACAGAGATCAATACAAAACATACATGAATTCAATCAGACCAGACTGATCACAAACTAGTTATTGTTTCCTGAGAGCTTTAATGCTTACAGCTTAAGAAGTTGGTGAAAGTGTAATATGTGGGATGGTGTTCCTCAAGGGGCAATACTTGGTCCATGCTCTTCTTAAATCAAATTCAAAAATTGGTTTGTTTTTCACAGGTCAAATAGACAAAATGTGTCCAATAAAAACGGTCATTAATAGATAACTAATGACAAAGCTCTTCTGAAGCAGTGGGCTTCTGTGGTCAAGCAGAACCCATAAGTACTCCAACTGAGGGTGAAGCATGATTGGTGCTAGGGGCAGAGTGGTAGAACGATTCAGCATCAGTTTCATTGACTTTCAGGATTGGTGGGATACTGGAGGACTTGATGTGAAGGATCCTGGTGTCCATGACCTCACAGTCGATCTGCATCATCACCTCAATCTCCTTGTCCTTTATCACACTTTCTGTAATAATAAACAAATGGCATTTTAACCAGACTTGGTGTTCGTTTACACTCTTACATCTTCTATGGCACTGCGATTTCCAGCCTTAAGATTTTCAGGACATGGAACTCATCCTGTAAGTTGTGGAGGTTAAGTGACATTCCTGGACACCATTCTAAGAGACAGCCTCGGGTGAATGACATATTGGTTTACATTTGACTGCAGCAATAAACCCAACACACAAACAGATGACAAATACAGTTGCAAGAAAAAGTATATGAATCCCTTGGAAAAAACTGTTTTTCTGCAGTGATCTGCCATAAAATGTTGTCTGTCATCTAATTCACAAAAATAGAAAAAACACAAAGTGTTTAAGCCAATAACACAAACAATTCAAATGTCTTGTGTCTTTATTGAACGCACTTATTAAACATTCACAGTGATGGAGGAAAAAGTATGTGAACCCATAGACCACTTACTTTACTGAAAGCTAATTTATGTCAGTAGCTTGCACACATGGGGTCAAATTTATGAAATAAGTTTGAAGGTGTGGTTTAGAGTTACTCTGATTGATAAACGACACTCAAACATCTTGAGATTGCTGTTTGTTAGAAGGATGTGAACCATGCCCTGCTCTCTGAAGACTTACGATCAAGACTAGTTGACCTCCATAAGGCTGGAAAGGGACACAAAACAATCTCAAGTTCATAACATATAACTGTTGACTGATGGATGTCTAAACAGACATCCATCAGTCAACAGTTATATGAATGGAGACAGTATGAATGGAGACAGTATGAATGGAGACAGTATGAATGGAGACAGTATAGTACTGTGGCTACTCTTCCTAGAAGTGGGCGCTCAGCCAAGATGACTCCACAACGCAGAATCCTTAAATGAGGTAAAGATGAACTCTCGAGGAATACTGTAGCTACTACAGGCTTAAAGACATAACTGGAACTGGCAAACATCTCTGTTCATAAAACTACTGCATACAAGTCTTCAAACAGACAGTGTGCCTATGGCAGAACACCACCGAGGAAGCCACTGCTCTCCCCATAATACATTGCTGCCTGCCCGAGGTTTGCCAAAGAGCACCTTAACTACCCACAGTGCGATTGGGAAAATGTTGTCAATTCAATTAAATTCATTTGTATAGTGCTTTTTAACTCTCACAACTTAACTCCCATTTAGAGGGATGTACTGTTACTAGTAGCTCGACAGTGAAAGACCTCGGTGTTATATTAGACAGTAACTTGTCTTTTAAAAATCATATCGCCCATACTACAAACACAGCCTTCTTCCACCTTAGAAATATTGCCAAGCTGAGAAACATCCTGTCTGTATCTGATGCTGAGAAGCTAGTTCATGCCTTCATGACCTCTAGACTGGACTATTGTAATGCATTACTAGGTGTTTGTCCTGCATCTTTAATAAATAGGTTACAGTTAGTCCAAAATGCAGCTGCCAGAGTTCTCACTAGGACAAGAAAGTATGACCTTTAACCCCAATGTTATCATCTCTACACTGGCTACCTGTTAAGTTTAGAACTGATTACAAACTGCTGCTACTTACGTACAAGGCTCTTAATGGTTTAGCTCCCATGTATCTAACTAGTCTTCTAACACGTTACAACCCTTCACGCTCTCTGAGATCACAAAACTCAGGGCTTTTGGTAGTTCCCAGAATATCTAAGTCTACTAAAGGTGGTAGAGCGTTTTCTTATTTAGCTCCCAAACTTTGAAATAGTCTTCCTGATAGTGTTCGGGGCGCAGACCCACTTTCCCTTTAAATGTAGATTAAAAACTCATCTCTTCAGTCAGGCGTACACATAATACATCCCATAATATCATGCACCAGTACATCAGACCAGCGCATTTTTATGAACAGCAGATACGTTAATCCCTTTCCACTGCTTCTCTCTTTGTACCCATCCCGAGGCATCCAGACACTGTACCAGCTCCCATCGTCCTCTGTGGGACGAAGCCTTTGGACGTCCACTGAGCCGAGGCCGACTCTAAGAATACTGAGACGTCTCCAGTTAGACTCTGTGATACTAAGGAGATCAGAAGTCCTTAAACCTCACACCAATACACCATTTGTTTGACTGTATATTACAATCACACCCCCAGTGTCACCCATATGAGGATGGGTTCCCCCTTGAGTCCGGTTCCTCTCAAGGTTTCTTCCTTTACCAATTTAAGGCAGTTTTTCCTTGCCACTGCTGCCTGAGTCACCTCAGACTTGCTCATAGGGGAATAAATACATACACACTGTGAACTATATACATCTAATAATAATCTAGAATTTTTATTCTGTTAATTCTTATTTCTTTTATTATTCGTTATTTCCTTTATCATTAATTATGTTTACCTTCTGCTCTATGTTTATGTTCTGTAAAGCTGCTTTGAGACGATGTCTGTTGTAAAAAGCGCTATACAAATAAACTTGAATTGAATTGAAATTGAATTGAATTGAATTGAATTAACAATGGACATTGTCTCAAAGCAGCTTTACAGAATATAAACATAAAACAAAAGATTAATATAAAGATTAATATAAAGATTAATATAAGACAAAATTCATAGTTAATATTAGAAATATTTTTATGTGTATGTATTTATCCCCAATGAACAAGTCTGAGGTGACTCAGGTAACTGGGGGAGGAAAAACTCCCTTAGATGGTAAAGGAAGGAACCTCGAGAGGAACCAGACTCAAAGGGGAACCTCATCCTCATCTGGGTGACACTGGGGGTGTGATTATATAACCTCATCCTCATCTGGGTGACACTGGGGGTGTGATTATATATATACAGTCTGATAAATGTTGTATTGATGAGGAGGTTGTTGTCCTCAAAGACCACATGGAGTTGCATCTCCTCCTTAGTATAGCAGAGTCCAACTGGAGCTGGTAGATCTGTAGATTCCTCAAGATCCTCACAGACTCGGCATCAGTGAAGGTCCAAAATCTTCATGGCACGAAAGACTGTTTTTTATGGACTGATCCAACAAAAGTTGAATTGTTTGGGAAGCATACTCAGCAGTATGTACGACACACAAAGAGCAGAGTTTTCTAACATCAAAACATCATCCTGATGGTGAAGTACGCTGGAAGGAACATCATGTGGGCCAGGACCACTTGCCTTCATTGAGGAGAAAATAAATTCCCAAGTTTACCAAAATATAATACAGGATAATCTCAGGGTGGCCGTCCACCAGCTGAATCTTAGTAGAAGTCGAGTGATGCAGCAAGACAATGACCCTAAACACCAAAGTAAATCCACCACAGACTGGCTTAATAAAAACAAAATATGCCTTTTGGAGTGGCCCCGCCAGAGCCCAGACCGCCAGAGCCCAGACCGCCAGAGCCCAGACCGCCAGAGCCCAGGCCGTCAGAGCCCAGGCCGTCAGAGCCCAGGCCGTCAGAGCCCAGACCGTCAGAGCCCAGACCGCCAGAGCCCAGACCGCCAGAGCCCAGACCGCCAGAGCCCAGACCCCAGGCCGTCAGAGCCCAGACCCCAGGCCGTCAGAGCCCAGACCCCAGGCCGTCAGAGCCCAGACCGCCAGAGCCCAGACCGCCAGAGCCCAGACCCCAGGCCGTCAGAGCCCAGACTGTGAGAGCCCAGACCGTCAGAGCCCAGACCGTCAGAGCCCAGACCGCCAGAGCCCAGACCGTCAGAGCCCAGACCGCCAGAGCCCAGACCGTCAGAGCCCAGACCGTCAGAGCCCAGACCGTAACCCCATAGTGATTCTGTGGGATGACCGAGAGAGAGCTGTTCGTAGCAGACATATAACTAAAGCATTTTTGTAAAGAGGAATGGTCAAACTTTTCTCCAGAATGTTGTGCAGGTCTGAGAGTTGCTTGAAGTCCTTGCTGTCAGAGGAGCTTCAGCTATTAACTCCATGGGTTCACTTACTTTTTCCTTCAGCACTGTGAATGTTTAATGGGTGTGTTCAACAGAGTCACAAGAGATTTGAATTGTTTGGGTGTTATCGGCTTAAGAACATTGGGTTCGTCTATTGTTGTCACCTTTTTCTGGCAAATTACTGCAGAAAACCAGTTTATTCCAAGAGGTTCACATACTTTTTCTTGCGACTGTAAATAAATTGAGCCTTGTGTAAAAACTACTAACTGGCACAAGGCTGATTTTGATATAATGATTCTATGGGACCTGTGACGGTAGTAACCAGCACACACACAAGCACAAGTACAGCATAGTAACTTCATCTAGTTTACTGCAGACATCTTTCCAACGAAAACCTGGGATTATGTTCTGCAGTATGCACAGGATACTCCAGCTGAAAATATGAGACTTACCAAGAGGTAAAACCCATATTATTAAGAACAAATTGTTCATTGAAGCTCTTGAAGCTAACCGGACTGAACCAAAGATCCCAGCGTCCGTTCACTATGGTTTTACTTCAGAGAAACTGAAAGATTTCTATCAGGGCAAACATATGATATCTATTTATAAACAGGAGAAACTAAATTGATGCAGCATGTAGCTGAAGAATTTAAAGCAGATTTCAGCACAAGAAGATCTGGACTGCTAAAACTGTCACACTGCCATCTTAGCCACTGTCATGTACTAAGACAGTATATTTATTTGTAACCCATTGCCTATGTGAGATGTCTACACTCTAGTAAGCACACACTCCACATGATGACACTCCACACTTCCATCACAAGTGATGTATTTCCTAAAGGAATTCACTGTTTTTTTAGTTAAGTTTATTTGGGCAACATTGTTTGACTAAACTGACTGACAGCTGTCAGGGCTTCTTTCCCTCAAGACCATAACCATTAACAGGAGGATGGTGGCCTTTTTCCTAGACCTATAATCACAAGTTGTTCACAGGAGTGTTATGGCATTACATGTGCTCAAGACTGTGATGGTGCAGGAAAAGTGATTCATCAACTACAGTGAAGTCCAGAGGAAGGAAGGATCTAAACTATTTTGAATTATTATACAATACTTCATTATGCTTAATTTACTAGATTATACTTTACTGTTTCCTGCCTTTATCTATCTGTTAATAAATAAAGTATTTGTGGCCTATCAAGTGAACCATATTTACAGGGCTGGAATTTACAGAGTTTCTTAGTTAATTAATGTTGTCAGTAAACATTAACAGCTTTCTCATTTCTTTCAGATATGATCAGTCTCAGGTTTGGCTGATGTTTAAACAGAGCATGTGACTGGGACGGAGACTGTCTTTGTTAAGAAAAGCCTTTTTTTTCATGTAATAAAAAACAGTGGGAAGACAATACAAACTGTGGCCTACTACTCAGGGCAGAAAGCAGACATCTGATTCATTTAACTTATCATAACACGAATATCAAGAAAGATGAAGAGACTGAGGATAACGTAAATGTGATTACTAATGCATGCACCTTGTATCATGTGCCTTCATCCACATTCTTGACTCAGAGAGGTAAATGGCCTAGTCAAGGGACGAACAGAGACTAAAATATATCACCTCCTCCAACTGAAACCCAAAAGTCTTCCTGATCCTTCTTGCTAATGTATCATGTACCGTATGTCTGTTTCTAAAGCAACTGTCCACAGTAAAGAGAGCTGTTTGGATCTTACCATTGATATTCATTGCTGGCAGCACAACTGACATCTTCGGTCTGCTTCCTCTGTTGTGGTTGGTGGCAGGAAGAAGAAGGTGATCCTGAGGAAAAGACATATTAATATTCAAAAATGTTGAATATGAAATAAATATGAATAATATATGAATACCAATGAAACTAAGATGAATTCTGTCAGAGTATTCTCAAATACTAAACTTTTTTAAAAGGTTAAAAATATTAAAACAATAAAGTTCCCAATATTCCTCCTACAACCACAGAGATGCAACCACAGTCCACTTGAAGCAGTTGACTAGCAGCGCTGTGCTTTAACTTATTGTAAACTTACATTTCATAGATTTTGTTAAAGAAAACCCCAAAACGATCTGGTTTAAAGGATCAAGATAGTTTAAATTATGAAGCATATAATAAACTCTAGCTTCTATACATCAGGTTTAGTAAGAATCTTGCCCCACTGCTCTTTTTAGGAATGACTTTGTTGTGATTCTACAAAGATGTTAAATCCATCTCCAGCCCACTGTTACAGTTCAACATGAAACCTGGAGCCCATGAAACTCGTGGAATCTGGGATCTTCAAGGCTTATTAGCTCTGCTAAAAATAAGTGAGAGAAACCATTCTCTGGGGCTACAGAGACCAGCACTGAAGCAGCTCTGTTCTCATGCAGGCAGGGACAAGGTCTTCCAGCTCAACGCTTTCCCAGGGCTCTAGGTTCTCAGGAAGCCAATAATGTTGCAATCTGCTTACATAAGCAAAAGGGAATGGAAACATTGACGATACACGTTGGAAATGTTAAAGAGGCAACAAGGGAGTTGGGGTATAAAAAAAAAAAGGGAAAAATTAAAAAATTAAATATTCAAAAGTGAATTTAAATGGAGTCCAGCATAACATGGAGAGAGCTGGAAGGGTGGGGCCGACAAAACACTACAGAGACCCACACCCTAAATCCCAGGAAACAAAATACATGAAAATAAATAAGCTAATAAACTCCATATTCATCACTCTTTCCTATTTTCTGACATTCCATATTTTAGGAAATGCCCCAAGTTGCGGTTGGATGGAGGTTTTTGGTGTAAACGTTAAAAACCAATCCAATCTTGCAGCTCTGAAAGCGTTCCAAAAATGAAGATACCTCCTGCTTTTGATTAGAAAGAGAAGTGTGTTTACTATGAAAAACTATATAAAACATTGCAATCGAACACTTAAGGCCATGTAATCTACTGATAACCCTGCGAACAAGAACGCCTTAAAACATGTGCATCCATTTCCTCAAAGTTGTAAAGGGGATTTTTTTTTAAAATGCTTTACACATTTCTCAGCTATTCATTAATAACCTGATGCCACAAAGCTTCCTACATCTAAACAAATGTCCAGTCTGCGGCCCTCGGGTTCAGGCATTTGTCCATAAAATTTTGCTGTTATCGCATAGCCTAAGGTTAAAAAGACAGAGGAAAGCGATGCGATCTCAGATAAAACTTCATCCTAAATAACCAAGTCCAATCTTTTCTGACCGGACTCATGGGAGCCACAACCCATTTCAGTATAAGACACTGAAAGCCAAAAGTAGTTTGGAATCAAGATTCTTTTTGAAATTTAGTGCAGAGAGAAGTTTGTGTAGATAGAGCATCTATTTAGACTAAAAAATGTCTCAGAAATGTTTTAAGATGCATTAAAATGAAAGAAATAAAGAAAAACTAAACATTAACATATAAGCCAGTATTTCATGGGAGGAGCTTCTGTCTATTGTTGTAACTCATGGGAGGTTTTCTATCACATCATCAGAACTAAGCAAAAGCTGGATGTCTGGGGGGGAAATTACCACATGTCCAAATTCACAACAAAAGTAGAGGCAAAGGGCTAAAAGGTTTCTGACAAATAAAAAATTAAGTCAAACTCCAATCAATCAACAGCCTCGTGGGACTCCTGTTATTTAAACATACAGATGTTCAGCTTCAGTTGTGTGTTCATCCAAAATCTCATTTCTTCTTGGACACATTTGTGCACCTCTGAATCACAGAGATGTTTGTCACAGGCAGAACTCAATGTTTCTTCTCTGAGTGAGACCATATGGTTCCTCTGTTACTTAAAGAGGGTGGGACTCTGGAGAGAATGAGTCCTAAAGTGTGGTACTCCTGCTCCAAACTCTTTACTGATACATGTAATCAGTTTACAGGGTGAGACGTGTAAAGCACTATTCGGACGGGGTTAGTTTTATGTGGGGACGTGGAGTAATGCAATTTTACCTCAGGACGTCTGTAATATTAATTGACCAATTCACACGGGAAAAAACATCTCAGTAAAACCAGCAGAAGGGGGAGGGGTAACTCGCTTTATGCACCACAGTAACCTCCTTGTCGTCATGTGCGTATGACGTCGCTTCCTGTTATCACGTGCGCAAACAGACAACATGGGGCCTCCATGCTTGAAAAACACGGCAAAAACTACTTTTAAACAGGAAATGACGGAATTTTACCGTACATATTTACAGCGGGTCTATTCGGACGGGATCAGTATTACCTGAGGTCATTTTTCCAGACCTTTTTACAGAAGGTAAAAGTCGCCGTACTCTTTACTGACATTGTCCCTAAAATCACAGAGAAGCTCTGGTAATAATTACTTTACCCCCCACGTCCCCACGTTAAACTAATCCAGTCCGAATAGGACTTAAGACTCCACTACAGAGCTTGTAGAAGTGCTGTGAACAGTTTGCTGTTTGCTCTGAGAACCTGGGAACGTTTTGATCACAGAAGAGTGAAAAGTGATTTATCTATCTATCTATCTATCTATCTATCTATCTATCTATCTATCTATCTATCTATCTATCTATCTATCTATCTATCTATTTAAGGGGGGAGTATTGAAAAATTTAAAAAATGCCTTTCATTTCCTTGCCAATATCACAGCACATATAGTGAGATTTACAACAGAAACTACATCAAATATGTTTCACCGTGAGATGAAGATTTTCATCCTTGCATTAATCAGATTTTCTGAGAATTGTGAGAATATTTTTTGTTAATATTCCAGACACATAACCTAGTTCGTTATCCAGTACAATCAGAAAGCACTTGTATAGTTACAGAGTTTACTGCCAAATGTTTTTCTGTAGAAAGAATTGAGCTGAAGTGTAAAAACACAGCAGTCTGTATGTGAATATACAAGACAGAAGCTACTCACTCTGCGGAAAGAGATCACATAGAAAGTGTCTCCTCTTCGGTTCAGTTCATCAAAAAAATGGCTGTATGTGTGGTGAGGGGCGTAGTAGACCTGTAGCTCATTGCCTGAATGCCTAAAGACAGGAAAATGTTAACCGTGTAAAATTAGGCACAGATAAACATGTATACAACACATTTTATGTCACGTGTAAATCTTATCTCGAGCTCATTTGTTCTGAAGTAAAAATATGACATGAACTAACATAAAAATTAGAAAACATTTCATGACACAAATGAAGAGCAGTGAATTAATGTTAAAACGTACAAATGATCAAATATATAAACATTCTTTTAAAAAGAACTGAAGAATGCAGGTCTGGACAAGCTGAGGACTGGACAAGCTGAGGTCTGGACAAGCTGAGGACTGGACAAGCTGAGGTCTGGACAAGCTGAGGTCTGGACAAGCTGAGGACTGGACAAGCTGAGGTCTGGACAAGCTGAGGTCTGGACATTGTAGCTGTAGTAGATTTAGGATTTATACCATGCCAATGTCTAAACTACTGCTGTAAATATTAGAATAGCAGGATTTTATAAACGTATGATAAATAATGATACATAAATTCAAGTCATTGTCTGCTGTTATGTTAATTACCCAGGCATGACTACCAGCAATGACAGCTTTTACAGTATACAAGGCTGTAGCTTCAAATGAGCAGCACTCACTTATCAGAAGATTCAGGGTACGGCACAGTCACGATCTGTGGCACTTCTGCCTTCTTACTGGCCATTCTCTAAAGATAAAATAATATACATAATATTATTGATCCAATCAATTAGATTAGTATATTTCAGTATTTCATATTTATACATAATAAAGACTTAACACAATCTTAATATATGATATAAGAAGATAGTGAACAGGATTTTGAGAGAATCTTCATTCACTTCCCTTTGGAATGAAACGCTGCACTTATCAGTTCCATTAGGTGTTAAATCAGATATGGACAAATAGATCAGACCGAGTAAGGGATCTGCTGGATTCTATTGTTAAAAGCAATAGCAAAAATAAAAACTTTCACAGTTTTGGTCTTAAGAAGTTTTTCTATAAATAAATAAATGTATTATTTTTTTTATTTATTAAGAGACTTTTTCATGCACGTTAAAAGTAATAAAACACAAACTGTAATCTCTTTGAGCTTAAAAGCTTTGCCTCTGATGACTACAAGACAATGGCGAATCCTTCCATTCGTTTTAAATGAAGGTCTCCTCAGCATATTAATAAATACATTACATTTGTCCCTCAGTGAAACACCTGAGAGTGAAACACTGCTCTGTATGTGTTTGTCCTCCTCTGTCTAAATATTGACTATTTATGATGCTATTTATATGACTGGATTCTAAGAGAGGAAATTAATAAGAAATGTTATGGTGCTGCTGAAAGATGACACTGCCATTATGGAACAACGCTGCGCTGAATATATCTTTATATACATTTGGTTTATGTGACAGTAACATCCATATGAATGAAGGACTCATGGTTTCCCTGCACTTGCTTGGAAACCTTTTCTCTAGCTTGCCTTCTTCCCATAGTGAATCCTGGTGCCACTTAAGAAAACCCTAAAAGCCTGGTATTTTAGAGATTCTCTGTCCCAACAGTCTAGAAATGAAAAAGCTGCTCAGAAAAACTTGTGTATTTTTTTAAAAGTTTCAGTTTGAAACTACAGAAAATAATCTTTGGTTCAAATCCATTTGTGTCTCACTCCAGTGACTCCTGACTGATAGGTTTCTTCATAGTTTTCCACGGTGCATAAATTTCCTTTCCCAATAGCTCTGGAAAATGTTCCTAATACAAGGCTTCAAGAAAATATGTTACTGTTAAATAGCATGTGGAATGTCATTAAATCATGGGAATCTTTGGAAGCAGAACAAAGAAGGTGACTGGATGAATGCCTCTGATCACTCCTACCGTGATGGTTCGGGCTCTTGCGTGGGTGCTGCTGTTGCGCTGGTTCTTAGTGCGCTCTGCCTCATGTCGGTGGATCCATCCCCTCAGTTCACTGGCCATCCTACACAAACAAAAGAAGGAAACTGTTTAGCCTGCTGATATAATAATAATAATAATAATAATAATAATAATACATTTTATTTAAAGGCACCTTTCTGAACACTCAAGGTCACCGTACAAAAGAAGAAGAAAACCAAAACTAAATAATTATATCTCTCAAGTCCACCACTATGGCACTGAAAGACAACAATCACTAAGAATCGCAGTTTCCTCTTTATTTTGTGACACATTTTTCAGGGAAAATTGTTATAGAGATGAAACGGATTAAAAATGTAGAACTTTCATCAGCAGCATCGGGGATCAAACATCACTGAGATTTTATATAAAAACACTGAAAGTAAATTTGTGTAAAGAAAGTTTAAGAATGTGAATTTGACAAGTGCCAAGTTTTAAATACTAGACGATTGAGTCAGAGCATCTCCAAAAGAGTGGGTCTTCTGAGGTGTTCCTAACCATTGCATAATGGTTAGTACCTTCTAAAGTGCTCCAAGGAAGAATAACTGATGAAATGCCAACAGGGCCGTGGGGCACCAAGCCTCACTGGTGTGGGTGGAGACTGGACACTGGTGTGGGTGTAGACTGGGCACTGGTGTGGGTGGAGACTGGGCACTGGTGTGGGTGGAGACTGGGCACTGGTGTGGGTGGAGACTGGGCACTGGTGTGGGTGGAGACTGGACACTGGTGTGGGTGGAGACTGGACACTGGTGTGGGTGGAGACTGAAGGCTAACTCTGGAATGGATTTTCTTCTTACACCATTGCACTTTTTAAACAGGGAGTTTTTTTTACAATCCCACTCGTGTGACTCAGATGAGGAAGGATTCTCTTATGAGTCTGGTTCGTGTCAAAGTTTCATTTACAGCATTTGGCAGACGCCCTTATCCACAAATACACATGTGCACATAAACAATTCATACACATTACACACCGTACACGTATCATTTATTATCACTTATATGGCGTACACTTATTTATGAATACTCATTTGGCTCTGTCCACTTATCAATGTGTACGTTGCCGTATCCACTTATCATTGTGAATCGCCGTATACTTATGATGATAACGTGCACGTATATAAACACTTATAACACTTATAAATACGGGGTACCCCACACAGCCCTACCAAGCAGACCTGTCTCGCTGGACAGCGGTATCTAGGGCCAACGCGTTTTCACCACCTGCCCGTTCAGTCCCGGCTGTGAGTTATATACACACCGGCGGTACGCCACAGGAATTTTCAATCCTTAATACCAAAAATATAAATAAGTAAAAAATGTATACACCAGAATTCAGCATCTCATAGCGTCTCATAGCATCTATACTAATAAATCTGACCTGAACTGAATATGCCCTTCTCACATAGTGGTACATTTCAAATAGTCTAGCCTTATAAACCTGCCCAGACTAATGAGCATTAATTGCTTCTCTCTGATTGTGTCTGATGTCCTTTCTTCAGGCCAGAATGTAAACACACACCTGACATCACCAAACTGCAGAATGTCCTGTTTTAGGTAGTCATGCTTTGTGACTTTATTAACTAATCTTGTGCTTTTAATAACTGAAATAAAACCATAGAATTTAACTGGTGTATTTTCTCTTTCACATGACTGTTGTTACGTCCGAGGACGTATGTGTTTGAGTTTCCTCTCTCTACTTCTCACAAGCAGGAAGTAATAGGTACCACCTGACCCCAATGATTGGTGATCTGATGTGATTGGAGGAGAGGAAGTGGTGATATAAGCTGCACCATTGCACAGAGCTCTCTGTGTGTGTGTGTGTGTGTGTGTGTGTGTGTGTGTGTGTGTGTGTGTGTGTGTGTGTGTGTGTGTGTGTGTGTGTGTGTGTGTTGAATTTCTCCCAGTGTGTTATTGGGTTAGTCATCTTGTTGTGCAGGTTGCCTATTATCAGAGAACCCATTTTTGTTAACTGTTTTGCACACACTTTTGTTATTTCATTTTGTTTTCCTTTGTAGTTTAGTTAGTTTCTTTCTAACAGTTAGAGGGTTTTGTTGTTATTTTGGCCTTTCCCCCTCTTAAAGCCTTGAAATCCTCCCACATTTGTACAATAGAAGGAACTTGTTTGATATTTGCATGTTTGTTAAAAGCCCTGGGGTTGGGAATTGAACCTTGCTGCCTCCACACATCACACCGTTTTTATTCTGTTACTCGTTCCCCCAACCCTAGACTAGCTGGGGACGCAACACTGTGTATATATTTATATATATCTCTTACATTATGTAACACAATTTCACCACACAAATGAATGAAACAGAGGAAGATTTCCACAATATATCTATAATTTAACCTCCATTTTCCAGCTTCCACAGGAGTAAACTAAGAATAATCAATGCTTGCAGGAAGTAGCTGGAAAAGTACAAATATTTGTTCTTACATGCAGTACAGGTGCTGGTCATATAATTAGAATATCATTAAAAAGTTTTGCTCATACTTTTCATGGTTATACTTTTCATACTCTGATGTCTAAAAATCCTTTCTTTGTATTGGTCTTAAGTAATATTCTAATTTTCTGAGATACTGAATTGGGGATTTTCCTCAGTTATCAGTTATAATCATCAACATTAAAAGAAATAAACATTTGTGTAATGAATGAATATAATATACAAGTTTCTCTTTTTGAATAAAATTAGTGAAATAAATCAACTTTTTGATGATATTCTAATGATATGACCAGCACCTGTATAGTGTAGTATAGATCAGTACTAACTTTATGCACTTGGTTCTGTTTACAGGAGGCTGGCAGGGAGGAGGAGGAGGAGGAGTTCTGAAGACAGGATCTCTTTTAACCACCATGAGAGCTTTATCGTCTGGCATCGATTCCAAGTCCTCCAGTCTAGAGGAAAGAAAATAAAGTGAATGACAAGGGAAGTGAAAAGGAGTCGATATGGAGATATATGGAGATCACACACAAACACATTTGTGAAACAGAACGCACTTACTTATTAGAAGACAGAGAATCCTGCAAACTGGCCTCCATGCTGCTGTCCATCTTTGACGAGAAGCCCAACAGATGTCTGCTACTGGGACTAGGGGCTGCTGCGAACCTGGAGTCTGCATCGCGCTCAAAAAGACTTTAGAGTAAGAGAAGAGCTAGAAATTAGCAGAACATTTAACTAATAATAATAATAATAATAATAATAATAATAATAATAATAAAACCGATCCTTTCATGTCAGCAGTCACCTGAGTACTAGCTACATGTCTACTCACTTGGTTCTATAAAAATCGACAGGTCTTATACATTTTTAATTCTTAGTTTCAGCCTGGTGTGAGTTAATGTACACGTGTTCTCTCAACTGAAACAAGATGATAATACAGTATATTGGCTAGGTTTTAATGACAAACACAAATATACAGATCTTGGTGTCAGAACTTGCAAGAGTAACCTCTTGGTGTTTTGTTTCTGGCCAGTGGTATTATCACTTTGTGCTGTTTTCCTAATAAAAACAGTAGAAGCCTGTATACATTATGGGGATGTAGTATACTGACCTCCATACTACTGGGCATGTAGCATACCAGCCAAATACAGACCTTATAACAAAAGTAAAAACAACCCTGAGGACATGAGATGTGTTTTGAAATACAGAAAATTAAAGTCATCTGTTGTTTGAAAGCTACATTTACATTACAGCATTTAGCAGTGGCAACTTGGTGGACCTGGGATTCGAACCAATGACCTTCGGATCAGTAGTCATTCACCTTAGCCACTAAGCTACTACATACCACATATTATACAGCTACATATTGCCACGATCCGATCTGTGTAATTTACAGAGATTTTTTTCTTATGTAAATTGGTCAGACTTACAGACTGTATCCCATCTGAACAGCATTATTATCAGAGCATGTCTTTGTTTGTATAAATAAACCATCCTTCCTCAGTGGATTCCCACACAGGCTTTCCATAAAAGATAGATTTATACACATCCATTCTGTCATCAACTGTACAGACTGTAACTACATTATGCTAAAAAAAAACAAAGAGCATTTCTCACTTTTCCGTCTGTGTGGATTCTTCACTTACCTCAACGGCACAATGTTTATTGCCAGGAAAACAAGGACCACCATCAGACACACGGCCCGTCTCTTTGGAGCAGTTCCCTTCAGGATGGTGTTCTAAATACAAGCACGAGGGAGATACATAGCACATAAGTGGATGGCCTAAGCACAAGAAAATGCTTTAAGATTGCTTTAAACAGGAAGGCCAGCTAGGAGTCTGCAGTAGTGGTCTAATCTGTCAATATACTTAATAAAAACTCAGAATAAAGTTCTGTCTGATTATAAGATCATTTCTGAAATGTGTTGTTTATAAAATGTAGCACTTCCTTCCTCCTTTTGTGGCATGAAATAGCAGACCCTGCAAATGTCTTAAGACTTGCACTTAATCCCAGCTCACACTGTGATATAAATCTGATATAAATATTAATAATCCTAAAAGATTTCTAGTCCTAGGGTAAAATCTATAGTCTGGTTTTGGCCTCGTCCTGGTCACCGAAAACCGATTAATGACCGTTTCAGTTTCTTCCTCCGATAAATTTCTGGCAGTGTCAGAAGATTTCAGACACGTATCTTCAGTGCGGCATCTTGACCTAAAACCAACAGCCAATAGAAGTGCTTAACCGTATGGCGCATGCCAAGCCATGACCCAGCCCCACACATGTCCTTGTTGTTTTTATTTTATTTTATCATCATGAATTGTAATAAACAAAATTAATGCTACAGATTTCTCATTTTCTGCTACCGCCATTTTAGCAGAGGAAGCAGTTGTGAACATGTCACGGATTTATGAGCGTCTTGACTGTCAGACATGAGACGACTGAGAGCCTACAGTGTGACATGGGGACTATATTCATACAGTCTGACAAGCAGCAATCTTGAAGGATTATGAAAAACCCCACAGTGTGAGCTGGGCTTTATACAGACAGAGGGGCTGAACATTAAATAGCGCAGATCAATGCTCTGGATTTTACTTTAAAATTCAAGGTGCCAAAAAGTCCCTTTAGCTTTCCTGGGACAGACAGATGTGAAGTGGTTGCTGTAGAATTCTCTGCAAATTAACTTTTACTAGTAGTGACACATCTGTGGGTGAGAGCAGTCAGAGGAGGATGACCAGATTGGTCTGAGCTGATGGGAAGATATCTGAGCTAAGGTAACTGAGAAAAATCACTCTTTACCCCCAGGTTGAGCAGAAAAGCATCTCAGCATGAACAACACATCCAACCTGATTCCACTCCTATCAGCAAAGAGCAGGAATCTAAGATTATCATTGGCTTAAACTTCACAGTTATAGACAGGAAAAAGATTTTTCCTAATCATCCAGTATGAGTGAGTCTGTGCCATGAGTCTGTGCCTCAGATTCTTCTTCATGGCTAGAAGGAGTGGAACCTGATGTGGTCTTCTGCTGTTGTTGCAGCTCATGGTTTTATGTCATGCATGCTGAGATGCTTTTCTGCTCACCACGGCGGCAAAGAGTGATTATTTGAGTTATTAGATCCTTCATGGCAGTCGAACAATTCTATTAATTCTCCTCTGATCTCTTACCAACAATGTTTTTACACCCACAGAACTGTCACTGTCTCATTCAGTGCTTCTGGTTTTTCACACCATCCAGTGTAAACTCCAGAGACTGTGGGACTGTTACCACATTCATTAAAGGTGGATGGTGGGTCTTATATCTATACATGTATCTATGTACGTTATGTATATAAACATGTATGTATGTATGTATGTATGTATGTATGTATATTACAGGACCTACTTCATTCAGCAGTCCCTCCAGCTGCCTTTTTAATGTCCCATTTTCATTTTTCAGCTTCTCGTTCTCAGACAGAGCAACCTTCAGACGGGCCTCCAAGGTCAGCAAGTACTCTTTCTTCTTCTTCCGTGATAAAGACGCAGACTCTCTGTTCTTTATCATGCGTTGCTGCCGCCGGCACACACTGAACTGAAAAAAGGGGGGAAGGGGGGGGGGTAACATTTATATATAAACACCTACAATTTGCAATTATAAAATTAACCTACCAAAATCTCAATTCAAAAATCACTTCAAGTCACTTCACCCCTTTAAGTGTCCCACATTCTTGTGTGTCCTGCTGGTTGGCTGCTTAACAGAGCTCATGGTCATCATCTGCTGCTGAGCATTACAGAGTTCCCTTACTACTCCCATCTTTACCTGGGATATTTGTTAACTCCAAGCTGTGCTGGTGGAGGGTCTGTTCGAGCACTTGTTTGTGAAAGGAGGGCGGAGCCAGGAAAAGTAAGTAGTAAGGATCTACACGAGTGTACATTTGTTCTGACTTGTGTTCTGTGTTTCAGTGAGCAGCAGCAGAGATAAAGTGGGCAGAGACAAACGTGTCTTTCCTTCACATAATTGTCTGCTGTTTAAAACTTTACAGGGTTGTGACAGTTACCCTGAACACGGCTGTGGCTCATGTTGGAGCCTCAATAAACCCATATCATCATAAACCCATATCATCATAAACCCATATCATCATAAACCCATATCATCGTAAACCCATATCATCATAAACCCATATCATCATAAACCCATATCATCATAAACCCATATCATCGTAAACCCATATCATCATAAACCCATATCATCGTACAAGTAAACAAAGTGAACACAACCAAACAAAAAGAAGTATGTGAGCCTTTGCTTTCAGTATCGGTTGTGTGCCCTTGTAAGTAAAGTTTCCGGTAACTTTTGATTAGTCCTGAACAAAACCTTGGAAGAATTTGATCCCATTCCTCAGTACAGAGGAGCTTCAACACTGGGATTTCAGTGTGTGTCCTCACATGAACTGCCTGCTTCAGGTCTTCAGGCTGCTTTGTGTCCTTCCACAATTTTTCTTTTAGATTAGGGTCAGGACTTTGACTTTAACATTCCAAAACATTATGTTTGTTCCTCTTTAATCATTCTATGGTAGACAGACTTGAGTGCTTGTCCTCTTTGACTTGGTGCAAATGACCCCTTTGTTTCTTGAGATTCATGGACAGATGTCTCACCATTTTCATTTAGAGATCACTGGCATCATTCTGAAAGTACTGTTCCATCAATGATGGCAAACTGTCCTGGCCCAGATGCAGTAATTCAGGCCCACAGCATGATACTACCACGACCATGTTTCACAGATGATATAAGGTTCTTATGGTGGAATTCAGTATTTTTTCTCCATAAATAATGCTTCTCCTTTTAAACCATAAAGTTTTATGTTGGTCTCATTCCTCCACAAATTTCCTCCCAAAATTCCTCTACAAATCTTTTCCGATAGTCCTCTGGCTTGTCCACATGATCTTCATGAGTAGTAATGTTCTTTTAGAGAGTAGTGACTTTCTCCTTACGACTCTGCCTTACACACCGAGGATGGCAGACTCATGAACATTAACATAAGCCAAAGTAAAAGAAGCCTTCAGTTGATTACAAGTTACTCTTTATTCCTTTCTGACCCATCAGACTATTACATGACTATATGTTGATTAACCACTTCTGCAAATGTACCAAAGTCTAAAATGTCCTCCATTTTGTAACCTTTTCCACCCTAATGAGCAACAAAAACTCTTTTTCTGAAGACCTCAGAAATCTCCACAAACGCACGTCATGAACATCACACTTTGATATTTCTCTGTACTTTATATAAAATAGGACACACGGAGACCTGATTGTCACACCAATGACTGAACTCAGATGAAATTAAACCTAGAGGTTCACATACTTTTGAATCTCACGGATACATAATATTGAAACATTTTCCTGAATAAAAATGGTAATGAAATTAGCAACATCTATAATAAAGTATAATATATTTATCTGATCTGTTCACTTTGTCACTTTGGGACTTGTGTGAAAATGTTGATGATTTTTTGGGTCCTTTTTTTGTTACAGAAATATAGAAATCTCTGAATGATTCACAAAGTTACAAGTGGCACACTGTATACGTATGTGTACACACACACACACACACACACACACACACACACACACACACACACACACACACACACACACAGGACATGTACTACAACACTACAAACTAAAAGTCCTATGCCTATGGTAGAGAGAGAAAGAGAGAGAGCGATCGAGACAGAGAGACAGAGCTATGGCCTGATTTGCCCCTACAGCCAGGCGTCTGTAAGACGTTGCCCTCAGCATGACCATGATTAAGCTGTTTGTGTCCCCATTTGGTCTGTTTGCATGCCATCCCTCGAGAAACCATGACAGAAAAATTCCTTAATCTAGGGATCTTTGCCATGGGCCGAGCCTGGGAACAAACAACATGTTTGGGTAAGAGGAGGTCAAGGGGCCATACTTTGGCCATAGATATATTACACAGGCTTTGTGGAGAAGAGAGGTTTACACACCTTGCAATAAACGTGTCAATGGATTTGGACTGAGACGAGGAAATCAGATTCATTAAAACTTTGCTTCAAATTATTTAGCACAGGTGAATCTAGCTACAGCCATTCTGATATGCTGGGTGTCTAAGGAAAAAACAACGTGTGCAAACATGACAAAAAAATGATTCCTTACTAAGTTAAATCAGGGAGGTCTGCTTTGTCCCCTTCTTGGCTGAAGATAGAAGCATTTTCTTTTTTATTTTGTTGTCACTGGCTGCACAAGCTTGTGCTTCACTCCATCATGCATCCTCTTGTTACAAGAAAAACTCTGTTGCAGTAAATCCATTCTTTAATCATAACCAGATTTGGCTGTAAACAGTCCTATAACAGAGCTTTTATTCCAGCTCCTAAGAGCAGCTTCCACTCTACAAAGTGTCCATATAGTGCTGTGTTATGCAAGTTTGTCATTTTAGGATCTAAAATCAAACAAATCTCCAATGTGGCTTCTTAAATCTTTGCTCTTTCAGTGGAATCAAACCTGCCCAATTAGTTAGTGAAATATACGGCCTTTACATCCTCTGTTCAACCAATGAAAACTGCTGCATTTATAAACTGACCGTGTAACTGTCCTTTTTGTTTGTCATTACATTCACACTGTGAGTTTAATCCTCTGAGATGACAAACTACAGGGTTTTCACCTTCCCTGCTATAAATCCACACAGGAACAACATCTCTCTCTTTTTTCTTGGGAAACTGCACGTCATTTGGAATTACATTATGTGTTCACATTACACTCAAGACAATGCAACAGTCAGACCTCACTCATTATTGGTTAAGAAGCTTTTCAATCTTATCCAACATATTTGGATCAAACTGACCACAGAAGTCAGACAATAGCATTGTTTACAATGTCGAACCAATCCAACACTTTCACTCAGTGACGATGAATCAGTGGTCATCTGCACAGATTCGTTTAGCTTTTATATACTGTTAGCTCTTTCAAAACCAAACCTGGGTGTTTCTAGCAAAGCTCAACAACAAGAGAAGAAGCTGAGTGTTTGAGCAGAGACCATACAGATCGTATGTGCATTTCCTGAAGTCTACAGGGAAAGAAATCAGCTTTCTTTTTCCATCACTGTGACACTGCAGAGCTGCTGTGGGTGGTTTTTCATAGAGCTGCCCTGCATGTGTGCGTGCATGTGTGTGTCATCTGCCACGTAGGACCAGAAATCTCTAACCCTGTGTACCTTTCAGGGAAAAAAGCAAAAGACAAAACCAGAAGGACAAAGAAACACCAGGACAGGGACAGAGAAAAACACACAAAACAGCCCTTGGATTGTACAGCGTATATATTCATTACACTCCTAATAATCAATCACAGAATGATGGTGACAACACACACACACACACACACACACACTCATACATACACACACACACACACACACACACACACACACACACACACACACACACACACACACACACACACACACAAATTTAGAAAAGACTGTATATACTTACTGAAACAAATCAGCTGTTACAGACTTAGAAGCAGAAGAAAATGTCAGAATTTCACGGACAATTATGATTTAAAAAGAATAAACCACAAGTTTTACCATGAAACTGTTCTCTAGAGTAATTGCTGTTGTTACTACTCTGATTTACACCTTCGGACACGGTCATGACCGAGTAGACATGATTATCCCTTCATCTCTTTTGTATACAATCTACAATGGATTATTATAGAAGTCATCACAGTCTGTAACATGCAATACAGTCCACTAACAAGGAAAACAGCCACTACATAGAGATTGCTATTAGAATTTTTGGACAATCATGGCACTGGCAAAATAAACACACTTTAGTCATGGCTTCACAAAGACGAACACATTCACAATGTACAGCATTCTGTGTGATAGGCTAGTTTTATCCATATTGTCCAGCCCGATGCAATACCTAAATAATTACAGAAAATGATGAGCAGAACACACACACACACACACACACACACACACACACACACACACACACACACACACACACACACACACACACACACACACACACACACTCTCTCACACACACACACACACACACACACACACACACACACACACACACACACACACACACACACACACACACACACACACACACACACACACACAGTAGCCAGATTGCACAGCTGGCCTTACATCACTCAGGAACAGCAGAATCGCACAACACTCTGCAGCTAAATGTTAGCACACTTGCCTTCACAGACACACACATACAGTGGATTCAAAAAGTATTCAGACCTCTTTTATTGTACTGTGGATTTGATTCTGAATCAAATAGTTGCAAGTTTTACCCATCACTCACATTGTAATGACCCAGAATGACAAAGTGATCTCCCCACAGATGTTTGATGGGTTTTAATCCTGGCCATTGCCTGGAATATTTCCACTAAATCTTTTTTCCACATGTAGCAGGAGAACTTTATGTTGTACTCAGCAGTAGACTATGGTAAAGGAATCTGTCCTCATAATGGTCCTGGCTCTCATTAACATATCTTGGTGTAAATATCATGAATTTGAACTTCTGCTCTTCTGATCTCAAACCCTTCAGCTCTTCAGCGTATAGCAGAAATTCTGCCCCAGTACGTTCAGAAGGGATTTTTGAAACGTCTCACCATTTAGCGTTTGAGTTAATGACAATAAAGATATATTTATATAACATATACAACATATTAAATGCTCAGTTTTAACTTATCGGCATAGATGACACAGCAATGCCCTGTGTGCTCACCATAACATACCAAATCTACTACGTTTAAAGGTTCAGGAGTTCTCAGAGTAGCTCTGGCTGCCTACAAAATCCCCTGACAAATGTGTAAGTACCTGGACTAATCTCAGGAAATAGTTTCTAATTACAGTGACCCATTTCTGTTAGCCAAGTGAGAACATTGTACTGCTAATGCAGCTACTACATTCAATTCAGTGTACCAGTTACCCCAGTATCACTTACTTATTTATCTACAAAACAGTGGAACAGTAAATAAGTGTACACATGATTAACATTAATATGGTGAGAAAACTGTCCTGACAACAACAATCACCTCATCAGGGACAAACTAATGAGACGAGTCTAAAACATTCACAAAGCTGAATTGGAATCAGTGATTTTATCAGATGCACAAGTGTCTGGTGAGAGGGAAGTCTGGGCATCCCTGCTTAGACTGCTGCCCCCGCGACCCGGCCCCGGATAAGCGGTAGAAGAAGAAGAAGAAGACAATATACAGTGAAGGAAAATAGCTGTTGTGGCATTACAGGCATGAACAAAGACACAAATAGGGGGGGGGGGGGGGTTAATGTATTCAGACACCACAAATTACCAGTGTTAGTAATGTGATGCACAGCGGTACGGCAGCTATCAATCCTCTGAAAACATCTTCAATTTCACAAGATTAGAAGAATTCTTCTGATGGACTCGCAAGTTCAAAATCCCCCCAAAAATGACTTTGTATGTTTGGGATCATGTATGTTTGGGGTCACGTATGTTTGGGGTCACGTATGTTTGGGGTCACGCATGTTTGGGGTCACGCATGTTTGGGGTCACGCATGTTTGGGGTCATTGTCTTTTCCCCAGTTTCCATTTCTTGGCCAATGAGATTGACGTCTCCTCTAACGTGTCTCTGTATCTCAGCCCATCCATGTTTCACCGGGGCATAATGACCCAGTGCCATCTGCAGAGAGGCAGCACCACATCATTACCATGTTCTTTATTTTCTGATCATCATGAACAGAATTATTGCCAGTGAGTTTGTCATTGTTTGAGAATTGTGCTTTTAGATGTTCACCACACCACTGATTCTTTTTTAGCTGAGATGTTTAAAGTAAGGATGATCGTGGTGCTTATTGCTCTTCATGTAACAGATGTTCAGATGGTCCTCCAGCTCTTTTCATGTGACTCTTTGGCTTCTCACTTCCTTATCATTTCATTGGGAAATCCTCCATACTTCAACTGTCTGGGGAAAATCAGATGTGTCTTCCCAGCTGTGTTACTGAACTAACTGTAGATAAAGGGGTGTTTAAGGTCTTTCCTATGGCTCTGTAGCTTTATTCCATTTGGTTGTTTATTAATACTGTAGTTTCTGAGAACTTTAGAAAGCTCCTTCAGGTTCTCCATGATTACTGATTGTTGTGTGAAATGTTCTAATGTTTTTATATTGACACCAGGTGCAATTTATACAAGGAACATTTTACAGTTTCATTTTCTATAAAGATTTGAAGTGGACAGAAACTGAAAAACCAATAAGATGTAAACCACTGACAGGTGAAGTGATTATTTCATTACAGTGACACCTGTCATAAGGTGTGATATCTGACATGGCAAGTGAACGGTCAGTTCATGAAGCCGACATGTTGAGGTTCGGAGTGACTTTGGCAGAGGACAAATTGTGATGATTGTGATCTTGTCTTGTGTGTAGTGGTTAGTACCCACCAAAATACCCCAAGGAAGATCAACCAATGAACCAGTGACAAGGTCACAGACATTTTAATCTCATTAATGCACGTGGGGAGTGAAGATTAGCTTCCCTGGAGACCTAATGTGGCACAAATTGCTAAAACAGTGAATGCCGACTCTGATAAAAAGGAGTCAGAACACACAAAGCATCACTGCTTGCTGTGTAAAGCTATCAGAGTGACCACGCTGATCCCAGTACACCACAGAAATCGCCTACAATGGACATATAAGCGTCAGAACTGGACCATGGTGCAATGGAAAAAGGAGGCCTGGTCTGATGAGTGTGTGTGTGTGTGTGTGTGTGTGTGTGTGTGTGTGTGTGTGTGTGTGTGTGTCACTTATCTGGGGAAGAGATGATACCTGAAACCTTGGGTCCTGCTTCCATGTGGGTGTTACTGTGCCACTGTGACCTGGCGTCACAACATGACATTTTTACAGACTTTGCCAAATGCTATAAAGTGTTTTATATTAATTTAATAAAAAAATACATAAAATAAAGGTAAGATTTTGGCATCTACATCATCTTATATGCTGTTCAGCAGCACCACCAATGGTCCTAAGTAAGAATAGTCATAATGTTATAAAGCAGATGCTAGCACTGACTTTCTCATCCAGACTGTTGATGTAAGTATCTCATCAGTGACACTAGATTACAGAGTGACACACACAGTAGATGTCATGAGCTCTAGGGATCATTCTTCACTGACACCTCATTAACATGTCATTAACAGTCACTGACAAAGTGTTTGTGAAATAAAGGTGAACACACAGTCGTATACTTCTGAAGAGTCACAGCATAAATACAGCAAACACGGATGGTGGTGATGATCTGTCCCTCACTATGTTCCTTTGTGTCTGTGTAATAGCTTTATGCCTATGATTAGACCCAGTGCTTTAATAATGCTTTTATAATCATTCGCTAAGATATTCCTCACATTCAATAACACGAACAGCTGTCGCTGTAAGGAAAGTATGAGTGCGTATTTTCCTTACAGGAAAAGTATGTGCTCACACTGTAAGGAAAGTATCTGGCACGATATTTGATCAATTTTCACATTTGGCAATGATGCATAATAATGCATCATAGAAAAATGTGAAAATTGATCAAATATTGTGCGACAGATCTAGTGGATCTGGATGGAAAACTGGAAGAAATATGTAACATTATATGCTGAATGCTCATAGTGCCGCCAAATCACACACACACACACACACACACACACACACACACACACACACACACACACACACACACACACACACACATCCTTGTGACACGCACACAGTCACACAATCTGGCCCCGTCGCCATGCCCTGGAAACCCATTGTCTCCTCCTCTCTCCCTCACTGACCTTCTCTCCGCTTTACACCCACCCTCTTGACACGTGTCAGTCTAAGGAGGTGATTTTTTTTTTTTCAAACTGAGGACAGACCAGCTGGAGCAGCTATTCACTGGAAACCATTTGATGACCAAATGTTATCAGAAGCAGAAGCAGAGCCTCATTTCATTCCCACTCTCCTGTATTTCACAGCTGGTTAATTGAACTGAATAACTGTAAGCACACGTGTAATGACTGGCTTTACAAAACCTGATTTAGGACTCAAATGTTTTAAGAAAATATAAGTAAATCCATCACTGAGGTCACGGTGTTTTGTTTTAAATAGAGCTGTACAGTTTGTGCAGTTCTCTAATCAGCCAATCATGTAGCAGCAGAACATCATCGAGATTTATGTCAAATATCAGAATGGAGTAAAAGTGATCGCTGGGATTTTAACTGTGCATGGTTATACTGATGTTATGTCTAGTGACGTATTCTTTACTGGTATTTGGTGTCAGAAGAGTTGTGTTCGCAGATATCCCGGATTACCAGTCATGAGTGAGGAGGTATAAAGCTAATAAAAAAATCGCCAGAGGTTTGAGAAATGAACTTTTCCCCCCAAGAGAACTTTGTATCTCCATCTCTCCTTCCTACAGTCACTGTAGCTCATGTTGTGTGTTTAATGTACAGCTACTGTTACAAATGACTTCATCGGTCTTTTCACTTATTTGTTTATTATTTAAAGATTGTAGGGAGGTGGATGCCATTTTATCAGTTTTCTCCTGTTCTGTGTCCAGGAATGAAGTTAGAGAAGTTAGATGCTTTACCTCCGCAGGCAGAATGCTTATTATTCTCCCTCCTGAAGTTATTGTCTTTTTGTTCATTATGATGTTTATTATTATTATTATTATTATTATTATTTTTTAGTTGTTTTATAATAATACAACATAATACAAAATTAGTTTTGGTGCTCTGGCTAGTATTTTCTTGGCTTCCATGTACACGCCTACAAACAGGTGAAGGTTTGGTCATGCTTACCAAAAGGACAGCACTTTAATACGTCTACAGATCTAAGCAGGAACCTGACAGTTTCCAGATTCTGACTGATGAGTGTGCAATATTTTGGTTTTTACAAAAACAGGGTCTCTCAAAATCCACTTCAGGGATCTCACTTCTAACTTGTTCATCCACATCCACATATTTCTACACGGAGAACGTCATTGATCCGATTCTGCATTGTTACCACTGTGAGGGTAAATAACATCTAATGGTTTGAATGACTTAAGCTCTGGAATCTAAACTCAATAGCTAGAGAAGCATGGCATCGTATGACTAGTCGTTAAAGACTTACATCCTCGTCTGATGGATTGATCCGGAGAGGGATGCCGATGACAGGCGGTTGGGTGGCAGGAGAGGGTGGGTTTGTGGCCCTGTCCTGTGCCCTGCTGGGCAGGGTTAGAACCCGAGTAGCTGCGGGAACAACCTGCGGAGGCTGTAGCTGCAGAACCGAGGTGGGCTGAGAGAGCAGGGTGGGATGACCTATACAGAGAAAAGAAAACATTCATAAGAGAAATGTTCACTGGAAGCAGGTTTGATCATCTTACAAGTGCACTTAAGAGACTCAAACCGCAGACAAGATGGATATAAAAAGGTCCATGTCCATAACACTGTCAAAAATGTTACTTGTTACTCTCCACTATTTCATTTCCCATACACATTAACTTGGTAGTGACACCAGTTTGTAACTCGTTTTGACCAGAGATCGTGCACTTAATGTGATCCCAGTGTTTATACTATTGACCAGAAGAAGGAGTTACAAACTGTCCAGGGTTTATTCTCAAAGTTAAAACATATGCCAGGTGCAATCTCAGACACCAAGCAAAGCTGTGGCCATATGGTGAGTTGCCCCATGATGAACTACTGCTGTTATAGACCATCTCCCATCGCAGAATTCCACCAAGATGGCAATCAGTACTGACTAAATAATGACAAGATATTACATGAGTAAAATACTGCAGTCGTGGTTGGAAATGGTTGAGAAAAAAACTGTATTTGTAATACATAATATTTTTCAAGAGCTGTGTTTATGAAAGCATGTGTAGTGTCCTGCAAGGAAAACAAGTGTTTACAAGGAACCTTACAAGTACCAACCACACAAGGTCATAAACAGCTGAATGTTACGCTTGTGAGTCAGCAGCTGAACATGAATCGTTTGATGGTGGTCATGCTTTTTCACAGCATAAACATCAAGCTTTAATTATGTGTTCATCCAGAAACAGTTCAGTTATTCAACTCAAATTTTATGATGGTCCAGTGATATTAAACTTCTGGCTCAAAAAAGAACCGGTCCAGATAAGCAACTGACATGAGTGAACAACTGGAGTGAGCCAACAGTGATTAGTTCATGGTAAGATCCCGATAGGACGATTTGACGTGAATGTTTTGGTTTCGGTGTTGCTTCACGTTCC